>NC_065509.1:29242206-29421685 GCF_006386435.1 Epinephelus moara
CCAGGCTTGCTGTTTCACGCTGTTTCCAGCCTTTAACGCCAAACCAAGATAACATGCTCCTGGCTATCGTTTAAAATTGAGCATCCAGCCACGAGTGTTGCCTCAGTTTTCTCATCTAACTCTTATAGGCGGTATAAAATAATGGACATAGCTACCGTGACGTCACCTATTGGTTTGTTGGTTTGTGGACTCCCATTATACAGCCTAAAGTCAAGCATTTCACCATCTTGGTGTTTTGGGGCCAGAAAGTGACCATATTTGGATGAGTGGCAAGCACTGTGGAGGACTGAGGACATAATCCGCAGACAGAATGACGCTCAGAGTGGCCAACCCTTGATTATGCATAACTTTAAGCCTTAATAAAATGTCAATATGTGAGTAAAAATTTACCCCCGTGCAGTTGTCATGAAGGGGGAAATTAGTTACAGAGACCAAAACCGTTTTTTGTAAACATTTCTGCTGTAAAGTTGGCCATTTTAACATGGGGGTCTGTGGGGATTGACTCGCTTTTGGAGCCACCCTCAAGTGGCCATTAGAGGAACTGCAATTTTTGGCACCTCTATGCTGGCTTCTTTTTTTTTAGCCCCAAAATGTCCAACTGTTCCTTTAAAGACTAGACTATTGTAGAGACTGTGAACTCCACATTGCCAGAAAGACTTTGCAACAGCAAATAAGCGAAATGTTTTTTTTTTTTTTATCAACATGAAGAGTACACATTTTTAATGAAAATATTTGCCAAACCACAAAGTGTATCTGCTAAACTTTCAGCCACAACATATGTTGAATACAAATTCAGCCAGCTCTTTCTATTCATCCTGTTGCCTGCTCTGGTTTCCCTGCCTTATGCTACTTCTCCTGTCATTCCACATCAAGCCACTCCCCCTGTGCTGCAGTAACCCCCTTTCCTGCCATTCCCATCACCTGCTCACCTGTTCCCCACTTCCCTTATCAGTCTCACTTCACAGTATATATACCTGCCAGTTTCCAGCCTTTGTTCTCCCCAGTTTAAGCTAACCCAACCCCTTTCTATAGGTAAGCTGTTTATTAATTCAAGTCAATATAAACTTCTATATCAACCTTTCTGCTTTTGACTTCAAGCTTGATGTTTTTCTGAGCCATTACAACATATTTCAATTGTTTTTCAGTACAAAATCTACATGTAGCAACTGAAGCATTGTTCACAAAGTGCTAAACCTAATCACATGCTGGACCTGGGATGCAAATCCTGATCAAACTCCTGCAATCTGTATGCCCGCCGTCTACCTTTTAAGATATAAAAAGCAAGATTTAGTTAAAAAACAAAAAAAACAATGTAAGGACTCATACAGAAGTAATCCCTCTCAATCATCACTTATGACTCACTAGAAGTGTGTGGCGGTATGTTTATCAGCAGAGACTCTGCCCTCTGACTGTATGTTCTTATTTTCTTTCTATTTTCTGTGCTCGGGACGTTTATGGGCGCTCAGGTGAGGTCGTGCTTTATAAAAAGGTAGCGGCCAGGTGCCAGACTGTAAGCAGCAGGCATCCAAGAGACACAGCACCAACAAAAAACCCACCCCAAAACAAACAAACAAAGAAAAAAACCCACATATAAGGCAAAATGCCAAACGGGAGTGAATCTGTTGCTGGCTTTACTTGCTGGCGAGCTTGTTTTCAAACAGTAACTGACAATCCTTTATATACCTTTAACCACCTCCTTATAACTAGCATGTGGTGCAGATACTCAAACAAGCATTGCCTGTGAATGAAATCCAGACAGCAATTAAGTTTTTCTCATTCAATATAACACATTAGTATATATATGTAAGGTCTAGCAGACAGGGTTGATGTCTGACTGTTGATTCAAGGCTCCTTGTTGAGTGTACTTCAGTGTCACATAAGAAAAGGCTCTGAATGACTTTTCACAGAGATTGATTAGAACAACATCATGTATAGCATACCATATACACATTTTTTGTATTTAGTAAAACATGGTGTAAAGTCTATTTTACTCATGGCAGTCCTGATAAGGGCTTCGGTATCTACTGCTATAAGCCCTAGTCACTCTCCTGGCCTTAGATGATTCACTTTGGAGCTGTGAATTAAGCCAATTAGGCTTCACAGTGCACAAAAGAAGACAGAAATGGCATGGACATATGGTGCTGCCTGGGCAATTAGTATCTGTAAACGTGGATCAGACATTATGAAGATGAGAGGGGGAAAAAAACAAAACAGCGTTTGGTTTTTGGGTGTAACAGCTTGTGTTCTTAAAGTTAAAACTGAGACTGGGTTTTGCTTGAACTGACAATTGGCTTATTCTGTTTTTAAAATGAAGCCGTGAGCAGGGAGCGTCAGATATTTGCCAGTCATTTCTTCCCAGCTACAATGTGAAATGTAAATGAGAGCATGCAAGCGGTAGAGACATTTGAGAGAGGGATTTTCTCTTTGAACATACGGCCTACTCAGTGAATTGCACTGTGACACTGAAAAAATTGGGAATTTTGATTGATTGAATTTCCTCCATTGCTTTTTCACAAGTTCACATACAACTATGAGAATCACTCTCAACTTGGAGAGAGAGAGCCTTGTGAATTTTACAAAGAAATCATCTCTTAAAAAATACCATTTTAATGGCTTACCTCTCACTCAGACCTCTCCTGCAACCCTTCCCCCTTTAGGCTATTTGGGTAGAGCCTTTGGAGGAGATGATTAAAAATTAATATTGGCTCAAGATTGACAGCAAACACTATTTGATGTGAGCCACAAAGATGTTATGGGTTTGTGGGCAGCTGTCTGACGGTTTCACAGGCACCACAAACCACAGTTTACTCTTCAGTGAGAGGGGTGGGGGAGATGGGATAAGATGGACAGACGGGGGATTGGTGTGGTGCTCGCAGAGCTCTTCTCTGGTTATCCCCCTACAATATGCATGACAGCCTCTGTAGGACTACAGAGAGTCTGAGGTACAGACAGACGAGGGGAGGAGGCGTACCAGTAACTCTGTGTCCTCAGCCTCCACCTCTGCCACTGTGGGTAGCTTCCTAGTTTGGGTCCTGATGTAGCACCTCTGATGTTCGGCAAACCGGATCCCAGTGATTCCCTTTGAAAAAAAAAAAAAGGAAAAGAAATGAAGGGTTACTCATGAATTCAGATATATGTATCATTCATTAGCTCTCTGTGATGTGGGTATCCCATAAGCACCGGGGCAATCGTTTTAAAATGCTCAGCTTTTTGCTGATAATCAAAGCTGTTAAAAAAGTCAAAGAAGTTAAAACCTAATGAGTGAGAAGAGGTGTGTTTTGATCTTTTTTTCCTTTTAGCATGGTATAAAACTGATGACTGCCTGGCCCTGGCAACACAGCTCTTGCTTTCAGGCTGAATGGAAGTAAAAAAGCAGGGGTGTTCCTCCGTGGATGTATAATACTTAGCAGATAGCAGCATATATTGCACAGGAGAGCAAAGTGACATTGTTGAGAATGAAGTGTTTTCTACAGAGAGTGCCCCCATTGAATTAGACAGTCATAGGTCCCTGTCACTCTCTTAATCTGCGCAGTCAAGTGTGGAGTCACTCTCTTCAGCTCCACTGATGATCCTCCACCATGTGGACTGTAGCTCTATTCAGTCTGACACATAGAGCCTCAATAGGCAAGAAAGATCTGTTAATTCTCTCCCGCTGCCATTCTGTGTTAATCTAAGATATTCAGCCGGAATAAGTCTGAAAGACTCTCAGTATCTCAGATTGTATCCAATTTATTTTCTGCAGAGTAGAGCTGCTCATTCAGCACACTGTATTAGAACAGACGGCAGGATCTACATCTGCCACGGCTGCTTTAGAATTGTATCAACTGAAAATTGTATGAGCGGCACCATGAAAATGGACTTGATTCAATCTAAATTTAATTACAGTAACACGGTGATTGCAATGACATCTCCTTTGAATCGGTTAACTTGACCATGCGGGTGCCTTTTTTCCACATTTTCTGTGGTGCTGTCAGTCTGAGGACCAGATCCCAGCCACACATGACATGATACAAAGTGATGCCTGTCATAATGTACCGCGTGTAATTTCGTCTGCGCGGGAAAAAGGGATGGGGCAATAATGGTCTCAAGCACAAAAGCATAATGTTTATGCCAGGCTTTATTGTGATGAGTCTCTGTTTAATTTGGGTCTTGTGTATTGGCGAGTCGCGGCAGAAGAGGAGAGGGCAATGTTGTGATGAGATACGATGATTACCGGGGTTGGTCAATCAGAAAATGAAGACAGGCACATTAACACGAGAATGAGGAATGGAGAAGCGATGTCATTTAAACACACAGTGATATAATATCCACTCGGAGCATCCACATGGAAGATGCTCATTCAAGAGGATAGAGAACATGTACCTGCATGCATCATTCAGCTCCTGGGAATAGGGAAGTAAAGTCATGTCGGCAGGTATTAGTCTGGTTGATGTCTTTATATTATCAACATAATTTTATGTATCAGAGGCACATTTCTTACTCTTACTTCTTTGTGCTTTAGGCCACAGAATAAAAATGGCTTCATGTGTTAAAATCACAACATAAAAATGCAGCAAATGTAACATATTACATATAATCTGCATGTCTGTGTCTGTCTCTAACCTCATGTTTAGCTAAATCTTCCTATAAATCACATAAATCATGTTTGTAATAGGCCTCTCCACAATATCTGGACATCACAGTGGAGCGGCAGCATCTGAGCAGGATGTAATATTACCGGAGGCTATCCTCAATATCATCAGTAGTTCTCCTGCAGTCATGGATTTTCCAAAGTACTCCAAAAAATATTTGGCCGGATGAAACGCTGGAGGGGATTTTTGTTGCTTCCGTATTATTTGCTCTGAGAAGAGGATGCAGTGCAGCTGAAGGAAAAAAAAAAGGTTAGCCTTGTTTTTTTTTTTTTTTAAATTCCCCTCTGACTTCCACATCCTCATGGCTAAAGGCGATCTGACAGAGAGGCAGCACTGACTACATGAGACACAAACAACTATACACTTAAAGAATGGTATTTCAAATACAGTGAGAGGATTAAAGAAGGAAACATTTTTCAATAATTGAGTGACAAAATTTCACCTGGTATTGTTTAGATAATTGGATAATCTTTGCCAATTTGGTTAGCAAACCTTTTTTTTTTTCTCCTTATTTTGCCTTTAATTGTTATGTCATTCTTATATATTTTTATTTGTTCAACCATATACATGTCTCATACAGTGTCTGTCTTTTGAAAGAGCCACACTGCTATCGAAATCAGCCCATTCTCATTCCTAGGGCGTCAGATACCACCGCTTTGTGGTACAATCTATGCACACTGACGTCACTCACTTGACGTATTTACATCCCATTATGTGACAAACTTATTCATCTTAACTCAAAACATGATCTTTTTCTCTTGCATGAACTTAACTGCGACCATTTCACAACATTAATCATATGTTTTTTTAAGCTGTGTGTCACATAGAGATGCTAAAGGGTACCCTGTGCTTCATGCAGAGGAGTGTGACAAAGCGTTGGTATTTGACAACCTGGAAATGGAACAATATACAACAAACCCTGGACTTTCACCCGGGAGCCTGGTGTTCACTGTCTGAATGCCAAACCAGGATGTTTTTTTTTTTAATCTAAACCTAACCATGTGCTTTTATTGACGTCCGACATTGGCAGCGTGTCCTGGAACAGCAGATGCAGGAGAATACCTTGTGTGTAACATGTAGACATGAAAGGCCACTGACAGAATGGTAATATGTGACAACTTTGGATGAGAATGTGTTGACTGTTCACACTGATGTATACACAAGCAATACGTCTGCTCTTCATCACAGGACTATATCAATCACGATGTTATGGTTACTAGTCTGAGCTACCATTCAGTAAAAACTGTTTATCACAAATGAAAATCAACATTAAGGCTTTCACTTCAGTATTATCTTAAGGCAAATTAAAATATTTTAATGTTAAATTTAAGTATTTTATACAAATGAGCTCCTGCTTTTTTCTCCTTATCTTTATTCATAATTAAATTATCAAAACAGTTAAAGTGGAAATAGACCAGTTTTTCTGCTTTTACTTATTATGATGTAAATGTTGACTGAACAATGTAACGGCTACAGAATAATGACACCATCAGTGTTTAGTTTGGTTCGCTATATGACTCACTTTCACTATGCAATTCTGTCTGCCACCGAGTACGATCTCCTGGAAAAAATAAAGGCTTGATTCTTGGTGCATTGGGGGTGTGTCAACCATTGCGCAAACAAAACAGGAAGAGGATAGTGGAAGCTATTCCCAGTTATCTAAGAGTATTAATTTAAGTTCTTTGCAGTCCCCAGTAGAGGACATGGCGGACAGTGGAACAACAGAAGTAACTGAAGTCCACTTTAATTATTTTAAATGTTTGCCTTGCAGTCTGAAGAGTCACAATGCATTTTGGGGCAGTTGAGTATGTCAGATAAGCTCACATCTCATGCTCATGACATTCTTGCTAATTTAGTGCAGTGGTTCCCAACTGGTCCAGCCACAGGGTCCAGATTTCTTCTACGTCATTAGTTCATGATCCACACAGTTTAATATATTCAGTGTCATACTTGTGTTTGGACATGTCATCAAGCTAGTTTGCCGTCTCTGTCCTTTAGTCACTCACTCTACAGCAGGAAACTGCACTCCTGAGTAATATGTTAGTTTGCAATTTCAAACAAACTCTATTTTTTTCAGCTTGCAGGAAGTTATTTCTTGCTCTTTGCTCCAACAGTAACACCTCCAGTAGTGACGTGGTAAAATAAATTTGTGTCTTAAGTGTTATGTTTTTTTCATTTCACAGAGAATTCAGAGATACTTGTAAATTAGCCAGTGAAATATTTACACAGTGTCACAATGTCTGCTTGTCCCTCCTGTCAGCCACACTCTCCAGGCCCCTTCTTTCAGTGTTATTCTCTACCTGTCCACAAGATGCCCTCAGACCTTCCCACCTGTCCCAGTCACCTGACTCCCACTTCCAGCTCCTCCCTCCTGGCCTGTAGTAACCCCTCTCCTTCCACTCCCATCACCTGACCTTCCCCGCCCCCATTGCTCACCTGTTCCCCATTTCCCTCATTAGTCTCAGAGCCCATTTCCACCCACACTTTTGTTCACAGATCCTCCTGTCCACATACTTTGTACTTTTGGTTTCCATGGATTTTATTGACATACAGCCACATACTCTGACCCGACAGCATGCGCCAGTGCTGAGCTTCAGTCAGGTAAACAATATCTAAGTAATTGTGTTTAACAGTTAAACTGAGTAATGAGGCATTACAAATTGTTTAAGTCACATGGTACATAATGTGTTTTCTTAATTTAAACATTACAAAATAAAGTTGAATCTTAATGTAACTTATTAAATGAAAAATGTTGTCGTACACATTAACATTAAACAAGCTAGTTAGAAATAAGGCTCAGGTTATATAAACTTTACATGTGCTACAATTAGGTGGGTACAAAATCAAGACAATTTGTTCAGTTATTTTAATTACTGATTAAAAATGAACCACAGATGATAGAAAAAGCAGAAAAAGGGTTCTTTCTCTGCTTTTTCAACATGTTCTCATGACACACATCATGTGACATAAGTTGCTACGGCGGCATGTTACACACTAGATCTCTATGTTATTATTAAAATAACTCCACTGACTTTTGGTTATAGACGAGAGACAAACAGTGGGCTCTTGGGTGAAAGTCCCGCTGGCCGGGCGTTTCTTAAGAGAAAGATACCTCTGTGCATTGGATGTCCACTCACAAAGTGGCAGTATTTGACAAGTTGCGTTGATGCCTAATGTGTCAACAACTGCCGCTGCCCGGTGTGTATCATACCACCAAGAAAGGCGTCTCTTTGCATAAGTATCTGATGCTGAACTAACTGACAAAGCAGCAGTATTTCATGAGCTGGGAGTAAGAATGGGCTGGCTAAAAGACAAAACTACCACTTCTTGCTGTTGTCACATGACTTCTTGTGTATATATTCATAGATATATGACCATTGTGGCTGATGCCCTTCAACTTGTGTGTGGCTATGTTCTATTGTATTGCTCAGAGATAATAAGCGGCTGAAAAGTCATATTGGCACAGACATGTCTGGTTATCAAGGTGAGGTTAGCAGCTACACTACAGAGAGTCTATAAGAGCAACATAGGTTGAAAACAGTGAGAAATTAACAAAAATGTAAACTAAATCTATTGAGAAACAAAACCTTGACATTAGTATTACTTATTACAGATTGACTGTATTCACCAGCTGTTTCTTCCAACATCTGTGGTGATTTATGGATTTTGTTCAAGCTTCAGGCATGATGCAATCTGAAGGTAAGTGGCTAAAACAAGATGATTGACAATTGCTGCAGTGTGGACTTCACCATAACTGAATCTGGTGTAGCTGGCAATATCTGTGCTGAGGGGCTGGTGGCTGTTCTGGGTGTGTTGAAACAGATCGAGTAGGTCTGGTGACAAGTGAAAGAGAAGAAAGAGGGAATGCCAGAAACAATTGTGGTGCTGAGACACAAAATGTTTTGTCCACTCTGCATACAAGGTGGCACAGTGGTGCGGTACAGCAAGAAGGCTCTGGGTCCTCGGGTGTCCTCCCACAATCCACAAATACACAGATTAGGGTAATTGCGACTCTAAAGCTGCCAGTAGTTGTAATTGATAGTGTTATCCTATTTGTCCATAGTATTAGTATTAGCCCTGTGATGTACGCTGCCTCTAGCTACGATGGGCCCCCAGGTGCCTGCGATCCAGTAAAGGATAAGTGGGCACAGATACTGGATGGATCCACACATATGGACGTAATATTAGAAACACCTGCTAATATAACAAACATCTATAAATATACATGAATTTAAATCTGTATGTAAAATTATAAACATATGTAAAACAAACCATCAGATGTGTGCTTTACAATAAGTCCGTGAACTCTCAGGGCTGTTCCCTGTGAAACTGGCTTCACGGCATCACAGAAATCAGTTCTTGAGGGCTCTCATGTTGATTTGTTGAACGCCTTTTACGCACACTGTGCACATTGTTGGAAATTATTGGTAAAAGGTCAGAAAAACAAAAATATTTGGCCCGATCAAATTAACATGTAAAAATCAGCAGAGACCAGTTCTTTGTTCTGTAAAGGCACAATCACGGACTATATGTAGAGAAGAGAACTTTGCAACTTTGGCGCCCTGCAGGAATTTTGTGCTCGAATCTGAAAAACCCAACAGAACTACACACTTCATATGCTGACAGCAATGACTGAAATGCAGCAGCATACAGTAGTGTCATGGTGGATCAGTTCAGTCAGTTAAACTTACCTGTGAGTGACAGCATGACAAAAATCATTTAGCAGAACATTTTCTTGTCTAACCATGACTAAACCTCAACCAAAATGTCAACGTTTTTGTAGCTTCAATCATTATTTTTGTCTGACTGTATCATAGCTAGGCTTGGGCGGTATCATGGTAATACGATATACCAGGACATCTGGAGTCCTGATTGTTAGATTTTCAATATTGTCAAAAATACAGATGCTCTTCTTTCTATTAAACTGATACAGAGATGCTGTACTGAGGTGATGCAGTGCACAGCACTCGCCACCAGAGGTCAGTCTCTCCTGCTGGAACAGGGAGCTTAGCTGACAGACAGGACCGTAAACAGCCGGCCTGAAACAGCATAGAAAGACCACGTGGAAAAGTGGTGGTAGAGCCAGCATATTTTCACATTTAACTAAATTAATTAGGGATTTATTTTCAGAGATGGTGATTGTTGGAATAATTGAAAGACTAACCAAGACAGATCCGTTACATTCGCACATTATTATGTAGCAGATGTTTCAATAAAACTGTGGTGACATCCAGGCACAAAGGCACTTGGTCATAATCAGGAAAAGATCATGTTTTTGCTTAAAATAGCCATATTGGAGGTACAAACCTGGGAGGAAAAGCAGCAATGTCTTGGTTCAAAACAACCACTATTGTACCTTTTTCCAAAAGCCTCTGGAAACACAGCAACAAGTTGCTACAAGACACCCATGTTTTGTTCCTAAAAAGCGACTGGGAAAACAGCAGTGACTTGCTAAATCACAAGTGCTTTTGTTGTTTGTTGGTCTGCAGCTTGTCAGGTGTCTCGTGTAGGTGTCATGCCATCCATCATCCCCTCCACTTCCAGATGACATCAGCTCATATGCTGTGTCCCTTTAGAAATTTTGATATAGGTATGAAAAATACAAATGTAATGTATTTGTGGTTTGCAGAAACACACATCACCAACATTTGCTTTTGGTAACTGGGCTGGAGTTTGAACAAAGCATGTTTTGTGATGAGTTAAGGAAATTAAGCTCGTTGCAGTTCCATGAAAGTGAGAAATTTGAATTCAGAAGATGTACAGTTGTATTTTTCTGTTAGGATATTCCCTTTCTTGACATTTTAAGTTTATTTTTTTGTTTATTTACTAGACTAAAGAAGCTATGGAGTGCTGTGGGCGCCACACAACATATGCATACCATCCTATACCATTTAGGCTATCCCTCTGAAACATCAGGAAAGTATGAAAAAATAGAAACCACCCAGTACTTATTATAGCTTCCCTTTCATGCACAGTTAAAATGTAGAGAGTAATTTGTGCCGTAACACTAAATCAGATGTCATTTAATTGAACTAAAATGAGCATGTTAAAGACCAAATGAGCTTCAGTTCACCTGTCAAAGAATATTTATTCTGAGTATTATTTTAATGTAAAAGTGACCCTGCTGATTATCTCTCAGCATGTCTCTTTTGCTCTCTTTTTTTGTAACTTTCTCTCCTGTTAAAATGAGTGCAGTGTTGGTCTGAAACAACAGCGAATAGATTTTTCCTCGGTCCACAGTCCTGGTGGCCTAATCCCCTCATTTTCCATTCCTCACACAGCCCTCAGGCTTGATGAAGATTGTTTTAGAGGTGGCTTTAGTCTGTGTAACAACATGCAACATCCCCTTTTTTTATATTAAAAAATCTACTCTAACATCAGCACACAAGCTACCACTTAGTACAACCCATTGTTTTTCTGTGGATTTCCTTCCCCTCCTTTAAGAAAAAAATCACAATGAGGTTTGAATTACTCTGCTCACTCGCTTGTTTCTTAGTCTTCCATGGTGGAGCACTGAATCACACAAATCTCCTCGGGGGCTGTGCTTCACTAACAGGAAGTGGAACAAGTAACAGGCACATGTGTTTATGTGGGTAAGTGGGACACACATGCACACACACATTCTGGTACTTGGTGAGGGAGAGTGAAAGAAATAGAGATTGATTGCAGAGGTTAAAGTTTTCCGGTGCTGTGCTGGGTTTCCATCATATAGAGCCGCTTTAGATTCACACAGACCATTGTACCAAAACAATAACAACTCAATGTGGGTTTTGTTTGGGATGAGCAGCATCCTGTACGTTCAGCCTCGCGACTTAACATTTCACAGTAAATAACGACGTGAGAATAAGAGCACTCATTAACCAGTCAAACAGCACGCTCCCCTCTCTGAGGTGCAGCGTGTGTAACCTCCCGCACACTCGAGGAAGGATTTAGGAATGAAAGGTAAGTTAATGAGTTCTGCTGGAGACAAAATTGCAGTTGAAAAAAAGGTGTGAGAAACAAATAGAGATGGGCTTTTTAATGGTGTTTGTCTCTGTAGTGCAAAGAAGTTACTGTATAAATTAACAGGAGGAAAACAGTCTTATAGTAAAAGACTTTCTCTTTAGGCTACTGTGTGTGTGCTTATGTGTGTGTGCACTCACATAATCTCAAGTAGTACAGTTACTGATTCAGGTAGGTGTTTTTTAAAATATATTCCTGATCTGTGTGTACACCTTGCTGAGTATAATTTCCATTATTTAGTTTCTCAGATGTTTAAAAGGTTTGTCACACCTGTTTTCACGGAGAGAGTGACAAAAGACGAGAAAATATTGCTGAAGAAGAAAATATGATTTCAACAAAGGATAAATGTTGTCAACCGCCTCTTTGAAAAGGGCAGGATGTGAAAATCATAATCCCTCCGCTGAAGAGAAGACACAATTACAGCATCACGTTTTCAGTAAAAGAAGAATAGCTCTCGCAGCCTTGTTAAACCCTTTCACTTACATTTTTGAAGTCGTGCACTTCAAGTACCTCCTCACTCCCATTTCCCATTCTGAAGATCTCAATGCGTTGACCGGGGTCGATCTCCAGCAAACCGTCCGTCTCTACGCCATCCAACACAGCCTTGTACTGGTGGTCATACACCTGCAACGGCACAAAAAAACCTTTCAGCATTGTGACCGTTAGATCAATGTCACAGTGGCGCATTTACCACTCACTGTATCATCATTTTCCACCAAAGAATAGTACAAGGTCAGTAAAAGCATAAAAAGAAGGACAATTTTTGAGGAGTCCATCCCACATGACAGTCAGAATTAAGAATCGCCTGTGCAGACTTATAAATAGTTGCCAACACGTCAGATTTTTTCAGCGATTCAAATAGATGTGGTATTGACAGCTGTTCCCCAAGTTGTCAAAAAAATAAAGCCAAAAGGAGTTTTGTAGAATGTGAGCACTGTCCTCCTGATGTCATCTGCTGGATCCAAAAAATAGCTACATCCATGGACAGGAAAATGCCACAACAATAGCAACAAGTGTCCATGAAATTTCTACATCTGCACAGGATGTTTCAAGTCAAGTTACAGACATAACAAACCTTAGAGTCTAAATCAGCATTTTTTTTAAAATCAGGGAAGTCGTCAAGTTCATTTCTCCTGCAAACTTCTACCACAGTTTGACTGAAGATGACAACAACTGGCCTGATATGTCACTTGCTCTTGACTGAAATGAAAAAACAGCTGACATAAACATGATGTCTGACTGAATAATGAAGTGAAATGGCACTTGCCAGTTTCTAAACCTAATCAAGTAGTTTTGTTGCCTTAACCTAAAGCAGTTTTGGTGATGAAACTCACATTGCCTGCAAACACGGAGGTTTCTTTTGTAAAGACACAAGTAGAAATTGACCATGGATGTGTAAAGAGAACTGGATACAGCATTAGAGGTGGGGCCTTGCTCATTCCTATGACAGTTGCGAGGTGGCACAGTTGCTGCTAACAGACAGCTGCCTCTGTGGACAGGGACGCTGACTACAAGTAAGAGTCAGTGTGGATGAAAAACTACCATCTCCATGGTAACGATAGTTTCCGCCCCACAGTTTCCGCCCGAGCTTTGACCCAGACGAAGAAAGCATTAAATGCATAACAGAAGAAGAGGCGGGAAACAACATATAGAAATCAACATCCAGAGCTGTGCATTTTTGGACGGACAAAATATACAGACCTGTAAAGTTGTCCATCATGGTACCAGTTAGTGTTAGCTAACCAAGTCTAACTCATTTGTTGCTAGTTTGGACTGTGACGTAATAAGTCAGCTGGAAAAGGGTTCAATACTAACGAGATGAAAGAGGGAATAACACCACTTTTCATAGTGGAGTCGGACTTACTTTAGTCAATAAATCAATGTCCCTCTCATGCTTGTATACTGGGACAAGAACAGTAGTCCAATAAATGGCCCAGTCGAGTGTAACTGTAGCTCGACTAAACTGTGCGTGTAAACATACTATCTGTGGAGATTCATAGCCTGCCTGCTTTGCATTGTGGTAAACAGAATTTTTGCCTTCACTTCCTGTTTAACACCATTATACATAGCAATGCACAGGCAGAAGGGAAATGACAGGGAAGTGGGCTAAGTTAAAAACAAAACATTTTAGTAAGACTATAATTAAAAATTCATTCTTTGTCTGATTTTTGGGTGTGCCAGCTGCCTCTTTGGGCGGCACAGGCACACCCATGGCTACACGGGTACTCCGATTCAAGAATGCTTGAAGTTTTCTTCCTAAGTTCAAGGTAACACTGGCTGAGTAACTGACATACAAATGATCATTTTGGAGGATGAAATATTCCTTTAATGTTGTGGACGGCAAAAACCAAAACAATGAGCTGAAAGCCAATAAAACATATGTAACAGCTCAAAATGATCAAAAGCTATACATTTTCTTGACTTCCCATATTAGTTACACTTGCAACATCCATGATCTGAAACATCACGGCAGCTACAGTTAGTCATAAACTAACATCAGTGATAAAAAAGACTTACTGCAATTAAAACATTTGCACTGACAAGATGTGAAGTTAAATAATAAAATGTATTGATAGAAGGAGCCTTAAGTAAGTAAAATAAAGACCTTTTGAATCCCTGGTACAGTTAAAGCCTTCTCTTCACTGTTGCCTTGAAGCAGAGTTGTTTATCACAACTGCTTGCTTATGTACTGTTCTTGGACATGCATGGATGGCTCTTAAAATTCCCTGTCTGAAAAATGATTCATGCCCACCAGCTGAAAATATGCTATTAATATTTATGTGAGGGTTGTGTTATGATGAGAAATATATTGCTGAGTTCATCTTCATCTGTCTCAGTGGCAAATCAGAGCCTCGCCAATGAGACGCATGATTAATGAATACACTCGGATGGGAGTCCATCAGGATTTATATCCCTCATCAGAAACATCAGAATGCCCTGCAACGCTCCGATGCAAAATTAGCTCTCACTCCACGCTCACGTTCAGCATTTAACATGTTTTGTGTCTGCTTGCTTACACGTAGTATCCAGCACATTTAAACACACCGCATCACACGCAGTGATGACTTTTCTTCTGGTGGGAGTAATAATGATCAAATGGGATATAATTCTTAATAGAAGATCACTGTTAGAATGGCACTCGCCTATAAATCTCCATTAACATGGGTCACAGTAGCCTTGGCTCCAAAGAGAAGTAGAACTTAAAATCGTCAGGAGAAGCCAAATTAAGATGGGCTTGAAATTTAAGTGTCAATTGAGCAGTTATGGATAAAATTGGGGCTATTAAACAGTCTGAAAGTCTGTGTGGTGAATTAAAGTTCTATTTGAGCATTTCTTTTATATTAACATAAAGGTGGAATGGGGGAATAGATTCTGGAGGCTTATTGATTTATACTAAAACAGTGAATTACATTTTCAGCAGGCTATCACTTTTGATGAAAATCCAACGGTGAGAATCTCCCCACTGCACCGGGTTGAAATAGATAATAATGTATTACAACAGTTTGACTTCAACTGGTTCAATATCCAAAGCTGCTGCTGTGCACCATAATTGGCATTCTGAAAATAGAAATGAATAGCCTCTGTACGGCCTCTTCTGATACTTATAGGTGCTTCAGTACATTGGGAAACTTGCAGTGTGATTTATGCTGCAATAAGAATGAGAGTTTAGAACACAGCACAATATTTTGCCTGGCTGTAATGACGATGATCGTTATAATTTGTTTTTGTGCTGACTCTCATTATATACATTGTGCGTTTTGGTTTGAAAATATAGCAATGGGAGATTTAAAAAGGGCTTGTTTTGCATAATTTACTGGTACCGTTTCTAAATAGCAATTCACAGGAACCGTCACTTGGCTGCAAAACCTTTCAGAAAATATTTTGTGTGAAAGTTAATTAGCTTCCCATATGACACTGAGCAGGAATATGAAAGGCCAGCACATATGAGAGGCTCCAATTTAAGCTACACTCTTTGTACAGGCCACTATATGACTACTTTGGTCACAAAGACTTTTATAATACACTTGAAACTCTTGAAAACCACTGTGACGTTAAGCTGCAGTAGGCAAGTTTTTGCCTGCATTTTTTGGGGGTTGTTTTTTGGCCTCTTGCAGGCATTGCAACACACTATAAACACATTGACATACCATAAAAATTGTTGTTGCAAATAAAAGCAAACTTTAAATTAAAATTATTTTATCTGGCGGATATTTATCCAGATTTATTTGGACTTGTGTTTTGGTCACCTGATGATTTTAAGTCCAGTACTCACTCTCCTTTTAACTCTGTCTTTGTACTCCTCAGATAAATATCTGGCTCTTAAAGGAATACTTCCCTTGCCCAGATGATTATCTGTATATTAATGTCTTGTAGAGCCTATGGTGTACCCTACACCATAGCCTGAAATGTAACTACATGTCACAGTGACGTAGACCTCCTGTCTATTTTTGTAAGCTGAAACCATTTCCCTCAGTGGAGCTTTGATTTACTTTAATTTCACAGATAAGAAACAATAAATTGTGAAGACAATAAAGCCTCCACAAAAAAGCATTTTAAGTCTTGTGTATGATTTATCCTGGCTGCATATGAGTAGAGGAAAAGTCTGCTAGCCATTAGGTTACTTTATACAATGTAACATGCCATAGGCTTGTGCTAACAATGTTAGCATTTTATATTTGTTTGGAAAACGTGTTTAGTATAAGACAGTTGTTTTGTTGGTGAACCTTATGAGTTGTAATGGAGCCAAATTTTGTCACGTTACCTTTGTTAAATGCTGAGGTTGTCCCTGGCTTCTTATGAGTAGAGGAAAAGTCCGCTAGCAACTAAGCTAGTTTATGCAATGTAAAATGCCATAGGCTTGTGCTAATAACGTCAGCATGTTGTACGTGTGGGGAAAATATGTCCAGATAAAGACAAGTGTTTGTCTGTGAATGCTGTGAGTTATAGTGAAGCTGATTTGTGTACTTGTGTTTGAAATTGTTGATATTAAGCCATGTTTAATGTGTGTTAAAGGTGTGTTTTGGGTGTTTTTTGAATCAACTAAACTTTACAGCACTTCACAGAAACCCTGACACAGACTAGTGTTTTGGACGTGCAACTGCAGAGTGACACAGACACACCACAGCACAAGTATACATGCTCACAACGGTGTAGACCATGTGTGTAAGCTACAGCGTAGGGTCTGCATAGGGTCTCAGAAGTACTGAGCATACGAGTGGATAAATGAGACTTGGAACATACTCCACGAGTTGTGTGAGAGATTGTAAACAGATTTTTTGATATAGTTCTACTGTTGTTAAGGTTGACCCCTCTGACTTTAGTTCAAGAATTTCCTCTTTTTTTTGATTCTTCGTTCACCTGAGGCATGCAGAAAAAACTATTTTCTTCATGCATTCAGAGTAACACAGGGCAAGTAATTGATGTACAAATGGTGATTTGTGGGGGTGGGGGTGGGGGTATTCCTTTTAAGCTGCTACAAGTTCAACTATGTTCAACAGCTTGTAGCTAACTTTGTCTGCTGTTTGGGCTGAGCTGGCTGCATAGGGTTCATCAGAGTTTATTTTTTAGCCAAATTCAGCTGCCTGCTTCTTTGAAAATGATGCTGATGGGAGCAGGGTGAACCAAAACAGCAAAGTTGGAGGGTGTAAAACCAAAACATTGAGCTAAAAGTTGTTAAAATTCAGTGTAGGGAGCTGCAGAGTTGACTGATAATTATCTGTGGGTTCATCATTTATTCATTGCTAATATGAAATACCGATTGGTGCAACTTCAACTACAGACATGAACTCTGACCTTTACTTTTTTTAGGACAAATTTATATTTACTCCACAACTTTCTTCAAAAAACACGTCCTTTAGTATAACCTCTCTAGTCTTAGCTTGCCTTCTTAAAAAAACACTATTTTATTAGAAACTGTCCTAGTTAATGAATCCGGCCATTCTTTGAAAGACTGCACAGCTCTCTGAAATCACATTTCATGATTTCTGGGATTTGACATTTTCAAAATTCGAAAGAGTTTCCTGTCAGCATGTGAAGCTTCCTACTGCGGCAATAAGCAACAGACTTTAATCTGAAGTTCAGCATCCTCTCCCTGTTGTCCCACCAGCGCAGCAACTTCTAAGAGCACGCTGAAGTGCAAAAACAACTCGCAGGAATAAGAGCAGTTGTTTATAACTGCTGTTTATCAGACAACAGAGCAGCAACAACAATACAATGATGTCTTTGGATGTTATTGTTATTTTACAAAACTGAACAATGTATTTGAACACATAAAGGTTACACAGCAAAAAATCTGACACTGTACTAATTGCCAAGAAACATTACTGCGAAACCAAGTCTTGTTATTTGTTTGAAAAACTGCCTTGTCCGATATCCCTCTGGAACAGCTGGTCCTTTCTCACATCACAAGACGCCTCAGACTGTACAGTATGAGATAAAGAATTCAGATCTCCGCAGCCAGGAAAAAACATTCAAGCTCAGGAGTGTGAGGCGATCTGTGTGGAAGCCTTCACAGACAATGCCTTATTTATTTCCTCTGTTCAAGGTTTCTGTCTGAAGTGGTTCTTAACAACCTCCACCTAGACGGTTTCAAACACAGACTCACAGAGAACGGAGTGAATGAGAAGCGGCAGGCACAGCCAGGGTTGTTTGTGCAAACGGGTTGTGGTGTGGCACCCAAGGACATTAAGCAAAGGTCACGTAGATGTTGTTACAGGTGAGTGGGTCGCAGTCGGTACTGTGTGTGTAGGTGTGTAAATGTGTGTGTGCGGTGGGGGTGCGCATATGTGCATCTATGAAGGAGGCGGCCGTGTGAATGAGAGAGATGACTTGATGGCAATACGTCGTCTTAGTTGTCCTTGAGGGTTAGGAGATAGAAGCTCCAGTCAGGTGGAACTGGATGCCTGTCACTCACGGCGGGGTGGTGATGGCGGTGGAGGCGGGAGGGCGGGAGGGTGGAAGGTGTGGGGGGGGCTGCATTGTGGTGTAGGGCTGCACAGTGCATGGGCCTCCTGGGAGCCATAGGGAGTCCTGTGATAGATCGAGGTGGGCAGCAGCTTAGACAGTCACAGTGGCGAACATCGTGTTCCTTTGGTTTTAGTCCTTTTAAAGTCCTCGCTGGTTTTAAAACACTCAGAGACTTGTGGCTTCAGATCCTGTTTGACAAAACTTGTCATGAATAAGCCACTTAATATACCTATACTTATCTACAGTATGATACAGTTTAACAACAAATCAGCAAGCAAATATTAAAGACAAAAACATCCTCTGTACTAATTCTATACTAATTTACATTTCAGTAACACTTTGATTAACATGTGGTTATGTTTAGGCATAAAAAAAACAACACATTCTCACTCCGACCTCGTCCGACCTCGATATTTGGTCAAGGACTTTCCATGTCCAGATACTACATGAAAGGTACCCTGCGTTGGTTGTTGACGTTCTGGGATGCTGTGTCAAGTTCTGCCTGTTACATGCATCGTCTTCTTTCAAAATACGCTCCCGCTTTCACAGGAAATTTACCGGTTACATACAGTCTCTTTCAAAATAAAAGCACTACGTCAGTAAAACAAAGCAAATTGACATTTTTTTGCCCTCAACAACAAACACACATGGTTGTGTTCAGGAGAAAAGAACAGGGTTGGCTTCATAATCTTATGGGACATGAACACTGCTCTCTCGGGTGAAAGTTGGTTCCCACCCGCCTTCTCGGACTTTTGTTGCCTTACCTTTCATTTGTGTCCTGCCACATTTCCCCCTGATGCCACCAAGCGCCATTAAACTATACCGGTGACCGCCTGCATACAGTATCTTGCCCATGTTTAAGGATGGCTTTTTCATCAGTGTCTAGCGCCACAAGCCATTGCCCAAGCGCCGGATTTGGATGACTTTGGAGTGAGACCAATTCGGATAAAAGTCTTGGTTAGGGTTAGGAAAAGATCACGATTTGGTGTAAAATGCCTAATTTTGGTGCCAAAATCGCTGCTGGAAATGTGGCAATACTTTCGCTAAAAACCACCCACTGTTAATGGCACAATCCTCGCAGGAAATGTATTGATGTTTTGCTTAAAATACAACCGTTGGTCTTGGCAGCTGTGTCGCCAGGTGTCACGCCATCCACCATCCCCTCTGCCTCCCAATGAGGAAGTCAGCTCATGTATATGTAGTCATAGCTACATCACTGTAGAAACGTTGATATGATACATATGAAACTTGAGAAGTAGTCTGTATCATTCTGAACGCCACTGCCATCTTTTTTAAAACCAACATGGCTCAGTTCAAAATTTTGTTTCAAAACAGAACTCCTCATGTCGAAGTGTCCTTGGGCAAAATACTGAACTCCAGTTTTCTCCCAATGGTTGAGCCGTCAGAGTGTGATTGTGTATGAATGTTAAATTCAGTAGCAGGTGGCACCTTTTACGGTAGCCTCGGCCACCAATGTGTAAATGTGTGTAAATGTGTGTGAATGTGGCTCTGTAGTGTAAAAGCTCTTTGACTGGTTGGGAGACTAAAATACAAGACTATGAACAAGTGCACGTCCTTTTACATATTCATGGTTTTCAGAAACATATAATGCCAACATTTTCTCTTGGTGATTGGGCTGGCCAAGGAGCAAAATGTTTATACTGTAAAATGTTTTCATCCTTAGTTTTTCCTACAGTATCTGCTACTGCAATACAATATTCACTCCTCATAAATACACCCTGATAAAACATTTTACCTGTTAGATTTAGGCAGTCACAGCACCTAATTAAAGCCACTGAAAGATCTTGGTCTTGGTTTAATACAGAAATAGTCAACAATGCCTGAACATAATCAAGGCAGCAACGTTACATTTCTCAACAAATAATCACATATTTGGCAAAACAAATTAGTAGGCTGTATCTAGGAGACAGTGTTGCCAAGCCATGTGACCATTACAAAAGCTACCACTAATTTGAGTGGTTTCTACTCCCCTTGTTTAAGTTATGGAGAGTTGTAAACTCAAACTATAAGGTTAGTAAAACAAACACTGGTCACTGTTGGTGGATGACGGACTGTGACCTGCTGGTGAGCAGAGCCTCTGCACGCCCAACTATCCAAGCAAACTATTTGCGATGGTTACGATGGTCGCACTTCATCTGGCTTTGCTACTGACTGTGAACATATTGTATGTTATATTCTTTAAGTAAATGACCAATCATGCTTGTTCTCTAGACAGCCATTAATTGCATGGCTGCAGCTGTTTTCTACCTCAAGAGGAGGTAATTTGGATGTTTATTATTGGATGTTTATTCTTGATCCACCGTCACCTCATGGATTGAATTTTAATTATGACTTGAAATGCTTTTTGTAATTGACTTCTGCTTATTGGATGTTTAGATGAAGCTGTTTATGATGCTGATTAAGAGCAGATGCTTTAATGTTTGCTATTTATTTAATAGGAAAGTAATTAATGCTAAAGTATTTTGACATTTTTTAATACACTGAACCAAAAAATAACATGTTAAACTGAAACTGCTTGTCTTGGTGGTGTAGCATGATTATCTAATCACCATCAGGTGTGTGACGAAGGTGCGGCCTATATAACAGATCAGTGGGCCTGTGTCAGACGATGATTGTTGATCTTGAGGAAGGCCTGAGGGCCTGAACGTCATCAGAATGAAAGAGAAATGCGTACAGAGACAGAGTGTGCGACACTTGTTTCCTACTTGCAACCAGTTTCTTGTCAAGAAAATGTAAAAATAGAATTGTTTATAAACAACTGACAAACGCCAGTGGTTATTTGATGAGAACTGTCCCATTTTAGGATGATGGGACCGTCTTTTGCATTCATTTTTTCGCAGTCATTTTGCAGACATGCTCTACATAGAATTCACATAAAAATATCATGATCTTTGCTTGATATTGCATTTTCAAACAAGATGTGTGCACCTACAAATAAGCCTGCTAAATGGAAGGTTAATGGCCAAAAGCATTTTGACAGTTCAGTAGGAAAAGCACAGGTGTAAATAATAAAATGAATGATGGCTGAGGTCCATTTAGCTGCAGCAGATTCCTGGTATTGTTCATGTTGGATCTCTGTCACCCTTTGGCTTTGACAATAAAAACAGCAGGTTTATTGACATATATATTTGTGAATGTGTTTGACTCAGCTGACCATAATTTAAATTACAGGCCTGTGTTTACAAACAAGTGTAAATAAACCTTAATCAGCATCAGGGAACATTCATAACTCAGATTTAGTTGTTTAGCGATAGTCTGTGTATCAAAAGACCTGTCTGCCAATTTGGGGTGAGAGCTTGTTTTAAACCTGTGATTCAAATTTTGGTAATGGGCCGAGCCATTAGTTCACATTTGAATAACAGATTGTGCCTTCAACTGGCTGAAAATGACGGTGTGCTTCGCCCGCTGCAGAGCTGATTTTAATAGGCAGTGAATGGAACACTCAGCCGTATTTGATTGGAAGAAGCTGACATTTCCTAAAGTGTGTTTTTTTTTTTTTAATTTTATTTTTAGTAGATTCCTGAGTTTCACTCACAATGAAGCTGCAGATAGTCGTGCTGTCGGAGTGCTGAGTCACACAGAGTTTGAAGTCTCCAGATCCTCTCTGTTGTACTGTGCCAGAAGTTGCATTGTTGTCAGTGTGATGTCAAACTAGAAGACTTCAGATATTTATGGTTTGTTTTATTGCCATGAACAATGACAGGGCGTGAGCTGAGCATGGCGACATGGAGGTCATGTCAGTAGAGGTGGGAGGGGGAAGAGCAGCGCATGCTGTGTTTGTTTACCAGAAAGGTCATGTGTGTTTTGGGGTGACAAGAGAAGACATGGCCAACATATACTCAGTCCCAACTTGTCACATATCACCACTTGTTCAGTGGACTTTTGACGTCTACATATGATGCGTTAAGTATCCTGGGTGCGTCTGTGGTTGATGTTCTGGGACGCTGTGTCAATTAATGTGTGTCTTCTCAAAATGCACTCCTGTTTTCACAGGAAATGTTCAGTTTCTGTTCAGTAGATGCTACTTTTAAAAAAAATAAACCGAAAACACGTCATATTTATGTATTTTTTCTTTGTGCAATAAACACACATGGTTAGCTTTAGAAATAAATGTCCTGGTTTGGCTCATCATTCCTACAGGATGTGAACACCGGGTTCCTGTGTTAAAGTCTGGTGATTGTTGGACCCATCCACCACCCATTTCACCCACCCTATGGCCCCAATCACACAGAAGCTTTTTGCATTGCTACATGCCTCAGGTTTCTGTGCTCTAGGCACCTGGTCCTCTTGCAAGAGCACCCTGAGCTTCTGGAGTTGAAAAAACTTCAACTCAGCGGAAAAGTGCCCCACGTCATCTCTTTTTTCTCTATCTTTTTCTGTATCTCCTTAGGTTATGTTGTTTTCTGGCAGTGTTTCAAACTGACGCTGCCCAGGGACGTTATAAACTTATGCTGCCTGGTGGCTTTATACAGCGCAAAAGGTGGCATTTCTCGTAGGTGTCAGATGCGGAAATCACCCACCAAGCGGCAGTATTTGATGAATGAGAAAGGGTTGACACTGCAGAGTTAGTCTCTCAAGAAAACCAAAACCGCACCAATATGGGAATATTTTGGATTTGAAGCCGACTAAAGAGGTGTCCTAACTGGCTACAGTCAGCGTGATGCAACAGTTTTGAGCTGAACTTTTGTCAGACACCCTGTTTCTGTTTACTCCTGTCGTATGCTTTGAAAGCACAGCAATGGACAAAGAGCTGCTGATTTATGAAGATGAAATGAGGAGTTAATTATATGATACCTCTTTATCTCACTTTTTTTGTTTAAAAAGTGCAAACGTAGGAAGATGGCAAGTAGGCTAGTCACCCATCTTTTAAGTGGTTACATCTCCGGTCTCATCTCGAGCGCATAGCTGATATTTACGTGGTTTGTGTATATGACATAAGTGCATATTTAAGGGATTCAATGTGAACAAAGAGCTCTGGTGTTACGTTAAGTGACGCTATAGTCAGACGCTTGTTTGCTGTTGGACACAGTGTCAGCATGTTCCTCTTGGGAGCAGCTGTTGAGTCAAGTGCGACAGCTCGTGGTAAACTACTGGTCCAGTTTGGCTCTTAATATTAAACCGTTTTTTACACTGGCCCAACCCTACTGTAAAGTGTTATTATTGGCTAATATTTTGCAGTGAAATTTAGCTCCAGCACAGTGTCCAAGTGTCCTTTAAATTAATTACAGAACCAAAAGTGAGAGATAGAGCAAGAGGAAAAAAAACACCGCTGTAATAATGAGGTTTGTCTGCTGGACTGCTTTTTCAACTGGAGTGCTCAAACTCAAATCAGCTGGGCCTGGAAAAGCAGAGTCACTTGATCACCTCTGCATTCTTGCCAGTGTTGCAGAGGAAGCTTTCGCTCTCTGTGTGTTTCCCTTGTCTCCACTGCTGGCTCCTTGTCCTCAAGCAGCCTATGCCAGACTTATTTTTCAGAGCTCAAGTCTCTTCACATGGGCAGTCACATGAGAACGACTAATGTCTCCCAAGTACTCTGGTTGCACTCTAGCTGTTTTTATTAGAGTTTCTCATTTTCTCAGGAGTAAAAATGGGACATCTCTGTTAGGCACATTGGAACTTGCCACTGCAGAGGTGTAACCTTTACAAATAAAAGTGAGCACAGTTACTGCCAGAATTATGACAATCAAAGAGACGCACGCACCAAGACATTTTACCAGAGACACGAGAAAATTACAGGTAATCAGAACAAACCTGTGAGTGAGAATTCTCTGAGACAGAACACATGGCACCGAGGGGAGAGCAGGAGCAGCTACCTATGGAGATATTACTGGAAAATGAGGATCCGCGAGGGAAATAATTACAGCTGGTATAGATTTGCCACCCAGGAACAGTGGTGCAGATGGCCTTCACACATATGAACACATGTTCTCTATATTCGCTGTCAGACACTGTGTGGTATGCATATTTGTGGATGTGTTTTCTCTCACAAGGTGATTTTAACAGATTTTATTTATAAAATCTGAGAGAAGGAGAGGGAGAGCACATACATGCGCACACACACACACACACACACACACACACACACACACACACACACACGCGCACAGATCTGATTGTGTGGTGTCTTGAGACTATGGGGATTATGCTTGTGGACACTGATTACCAAGCCTGTCAACTCTCAAGGCCTGGAGAATTCGGATAAATGAAGTAGGAATGCTCTCCGGCTGCCAAACACATGCAGTCTGCTGTTTGGTGATGCCTCCTGAATACAGGCAGCTGGTTTTGGGCAGGCGCCAGCTTCGAAAATTCAATTTAGAAAATACTGGTCAGTCACTAATGCGTCATCAACTTAGTTGGTACAAGGTAAAATGAGCCCACTGGCAGTGCACGACATCAATCTTACTGAAGATAACCTGACAGCGAGCTGAATACAACACGGTGCAACATGTTGCGAATAGTGGAAATACAGTATGTGGCTGTGCATCATTCATTTCATGATGACACCCGTTCTTGTGTGAGTACATTTACATACATGTATACTGACAATGAAAATGATTTAAGTCAGGAAATGGCTACAAAGACAAATCTTGGCAAAAGAAAAAAAATGACACAAAAAAAGCAATTTAGTCCAAACAAAACAGAACGATAGACAGCAACACAACATAGCAGACAGATTTACTACTGACAGAAGAGTTGTTGGCTAAAGTTGCGGTTTAATTGACCATTTTTAAACCGCAACACTAAAGGAGTTTACCCTTCGCTAAGCCCTGCCCCTTCGTTAGCTACGGCTACACTGTCAAGCTGTCGAAGCTAGCATGGAGCCCACTGACACTCCCTGAAGAAATAGGTCTTTATTCACTGGGTGTGTTTGGAAATACTAACTCCAAGTGTCACAGTGCACTCTGGCACAAATTGGACTGTTCATAATTTCAAAGCGCGTTGGAATGTAGTGTCCTGTTATTCAGAGCACCAAACTCTCAGAGCAGCAGAGCATACTCCAGGCACTCCCAGGAAACAGAGCAGTGGAGCGAACAGTGCTCTCATTTTAGTGTGTTTACAGACGCACCCACTGTCACCGTCATCGTCTCTGGGTGAGGAGGAGCAGGACGAGCAATGCCAGAGCCCTACAGAGGGACCTCCAGCAGGCTACTGTTGTGCATGTTTCTGAGCAAACTGTCAGAAACAGACTCTATGAGGGTGGCACGAGGGCCCGACATCCTCTAGTAGGACCTGTGCTCACAGCCCAGCAGCGTGCAGCTTGATTGGCATTCGCCACAGAATACTGATAAAATTCAAACAAGTTGGATCAGCCTGTGATGTAAATTTTTTACTTTGATATTCTGTGTGTTTTTGAACCCAGCCCTCAGTGGGTTGATGAAATTTGGTTTCCACTGATCGTTGTTGCATCATTTTATTCTTAACAAATAATACAATGTACATCATTGAAGATTTTCAACTTGAATATTTCGTTTGAGATCTGATGTGTGATTTAGGTGTTCCCTTAATTTTTTTGAGCAGTGTAGTTAGCCCGACAGAATATTAGAAAGTTGCATTAGTGACATCAGCCTCGCAGAACTACTATAATGTAATTCTTAATTGTTTCAGTATCTCAGAAACAGCAGTTACAAAATCCTATAGTGTGGTCTGGTGGATAAAATATTTGACACAGAGCTGACAAAATGACAATAACAGTGTCAGTTAAACTTCAACTACAGTGGAACTGTGTCAGTCATGGTTACTATTAGCAACAGGATGTCCAACTGAAACCAACTGCTGGTGACAGAACAGTTACCGTTCAGTCCGACACCTGAATGTTACAGAAGGAAACTGTGCAGGGAGTTTTGAGACTAGAACAAGAGTTTATTTCATGTAAGTCTCCATCTCTTTTTTTTTTTTTTAATTTTTACTCACTTAAAATATGCTTAACATTCAAATCAGCAACCACGCCGAGCTTTCTTGGAAGCAAATTCAGAGAAATCTTCCAAATATAAAGCCAAAACATGTAGTCTCAACTTTTGTCTGGAAGCTGTGTGCACGGGCCCACTCAGTGTGTAATGAGAGGACGCAAAGTCAGACTCTGGCTCTAAATATAAACATTTGTAAGGCACTGAGACATTTCTGCATTGTAATTAGCACCAGTCTTTTCTGTGGTTTCTCTCGGCTATATGTGGAGGTAAATAACTGCATGCAAGCAATTAAGAAACTGTGCCCTCTTTTTATCTGCAGGAAGTTCTATCAATAGTGCCAACAAACACCCATGGATGTTTTAACTCAACCTTGAATATTTACTACTCACTACACTGGCATAAAAAATAATGAAAACCTATTTTCATCTTGCTGAACTTTATCACGTTGTGCATACTTGAGCTTCAACTCATGCACTTGTGTACTCTTGCATTTTTGTGGGATCTTAATATGTTTTTGGAGACCATATAAAAATCACAATCTGAGCATGCGGTGTATGTAGCATTAAATGGAAAGCTAAAACGAGGCTGGCACCGGGGTGAAAGTGCTTTTGGCAATTCACCCAAGCAATTACTTTAAGCATCAATTTGATGTTAAAATGTTTTACAGCTGCCAATGCCAAAGGCCAGTTAAGGAAAATGCTAAGGTCATTAGCCTCTCAAAGAATAATCTACAACGTGTCAACTTGCAAAAGCTTAATGGAGCCATCTTCCTAAAGCACATTAACACTGTTAAAACAAACAGCTACTGGCAACGTACCTCACATGTACCTCCCATCGGAGCCAATTTCGTCGCTTAATAGTGTATTTTTCTCATTTAGCAGACAACTCGCCAGCACATACTGTAGACAGTATGATGCCACTCTCAGATATTTGTAGCAGAGCCACAGAGGAGTTTATACACTTAAAAACATCAGTGATAAAGGTCAGATTTTGGAGTCAATCTTACAGGAGCAAAGAGCAGAAGCTTCTCTCTGAGCCCACTATTTTTTACACTGATGTTCAATAATCACACAAATCCACTGTACAAGGAAAAAAAGATGAAAAAGAAAAAACTCCACGCAGACTGTGATACAGCCGCGGGTTGAAAGAAGTGCATTTACTACCAAAAACACTCCTGAAGTACATTAAATATCACAAAGTGATGATACTTAACAGCTCAAGAGTGTCTGAGGGTGAAATTTTTCCTTCAATGTGCAGCAGACTGGAAAACTATATTAGTGTAAGTCTATCGACAACCACCTCCTCCTCCTCCTCCCCTTCTTCCTCCTCCTCCTCCTCCTCCTCCTCAAAAAAAGCTGTTTATACACAGTAGGCATAGTGGTCGTGAGAATGCTTGAGCTTCACAGGGTAATGGGTTTACGTCTCCTGCCTTTAATCAGATTGGTATCAGATAGGTGTCAGGTAGCACAGATGGCCATCTGTTTCATGAAGTATTACTGTGAGATTTATGAACTCTTCCCTCTGAGTTCTTCACAGATGTACAGCAGGTTATGTAGATAGTTCTCCAAGGACTTTAAGGGAACAGGGTGCACACAGCTTTATGGGAAATATGCCTATCTGCTTTCTTGCAGACTGTTAGACAAGAAGATCAATACCTTTTTCATGTCTGTGACCTACACTAAACAGGAAGTCTGGAGATGATTACCTCAGTTCAGCATAAAAACTGGAGGCAGTGGATAACAGCTAGTCTGTGTCTCTCCAACATTCAAAACTAGAAATATCACCACTTCTAAAGCTCAATTAACACACTACATCTGGTTTGTTGAATTCATATAGAAATAAAAATCTAAAATCAGAGTTGTAACTAGCCTATATGTTAGCTAGTTAACTGGGAATATGGATAAAATGCTCTTTGTTCAGAAATAGCTACAGCATGTAAATCACTCTAAAATCACAAATTTGTATTTTTATGTTATTTTTTGTGCAAGGTGTAAACAAATAAGATACATAATGGGTGTGGGCCTACTTTTGATCTTTGTGGTGAGCCAAGCTGGGCATGTCCAGCTTCAAGTCGTCTTCTGAGCTAAGCTAATCACCTCCCAGCTGTAGCTCCATATTCCATATGTTGTATCCGTACAACTACCAATGAGTAAAATTTATCCACTATTAGAATACATTGATTTTCAAGGTACAAAAAGTTGTAGAATGATAAATCAGCCTAAATGAACCTTGTACACAGGTACACGGCTCTTTATTTATTATTCTACAGCACAGGGTTGTAAAGTGGAATGCCATGGTTGTAGTCCCTGGATGGTACTTGCAAAATGACAATATAACAAAAAATATAAAATATAAACTTGCATTGAAAAGGTCTTATCCCTGATGTACATCCATCAGTCTCTTTTCTTGTCCATAGTGAAGGTTAGCCTATGATTTATGATGCTGCTCTCTTATGCACAGTTGTAGCAACAAAGATTTTTTATCTAAACGAGTGACATTACACTAATAGATTAAAAAATGACTGTATTCTCCACAGAGGTACATTTTACCAGCTGATGCGTGTCGGTAAAAAGTCTTTTTTTTCTTTCTTTTTCTTTATCTTTCTTTATCTTGACATGTTTTATCAATAGAGGTGCTACATAACATAGTTTTAAGAAAAGTCACAGACTGGGGAACTTGAATGTTTTATTGAAACAATGTCATGTACAGTCAAAAACAGCTGTAGGTAAATTTCACCCATTGGCAGTTCTAGTGTTAAAGGTATACTATGCTGGAACTATTGCCAGTGAAAGTATAAGGCCTCATTTACACCGCAAGCGATGCGGTCCACAAGCGTAGCGGCAGCACACGTGTATTCACACCAAAACCGATGAGACAGCAGCGGCCACTGTCCCGTCAAAATACAAACCAGTTGGTGGCGGTAGTGCACCGTGTTTGCAAATCTCCAATAAACCCCAAAGAAGAAGAAGTGAGTTTGAACCCAAAGCCCAGGGTGAACAGGTTCGCGCGCCAGTGATTATTCCAACGCTTGGAGAATTAATATTTAGCACAGATATGGGTACATGAAACATGTGTCAGGTCTCGCTTGGTTAAAGCTGCAGTAGGTAGAAAGCCTGAAAACGGTTGATTTTTGAGTCTCATCTGAGTTAGATTTCGTTCGTCTCCGCCCTGAGCCCCTCCTACCAGACGAGCACGCGAGTATTTTATCCTACTTGGTTCTATTTCTCCCTCTCTGGGAGCTTTGGCTCTCCCTCACCGCGCAGCAGCCCTCTCCATCCCTCCCTCGCGGCTCCGCACATACTCCCGAGCCTCGCTCTCCCTCACCGCGCAGCAGCCCGCCCCATCCCTCCCTCGCGGACCCGCACATACTCCCGAGGCTCGCCTCTCGCTCTCCGTGGAGAGCCCTCAGCTCTGCTCCCACGGCCGACCCTCGCGCCCTCCAGCCGGGCCCGGCCCCACCTCACCCTTCCCCTCCCTCCGGGGCTCCTGGGAACCGAGTTCTGTTTTCCTTTTTTTGGGTTTAGCCGTGAAAGCAGTTGTAGCCAATGCTGGAATAGCTATTTTACCTGGTGCACTGTTCGCCATTGCCACTTGCTCTCCCCTTCTGCCGGCGGCACGGGAACGCACATATGCAGTAGAACAGCCAATAGGAACGCAGTGGTCTGAGCTGACCTTTGATTGGTTGATGTACATCGGCATGATACTGATTCTTTAGAGGCTGAACACAGAGCCATGGTGAGGTGCAGAAACCTATTGTTTGTCTCAGACCACTTGATTTACGTTATGCTTAGAGGATATTATAAAATTTTTACTCAATTATACAAAAACAATGTTGCCTACTGGAGCTTTAAGGGGGAGATGTTGACGGTGGCCGAGAGAGGTCACAACACACGCAAACTCGTGTTTTTTGTTGAATACAGCGACCATTCACTCGGGACTCGCACAAAAAATTGCCGTCTCTTCTATTTTCAGGCTTGCTCGTGAAAGCGGCGTGACTCGTGCAGCGCGTAGAACGGATGCGGTGTGAATGCTCTAAACTGTTAACATGCTCGCCGAAATGAAAACGCAAGTTAACAGCGACTGTTCACGAGCGCTATGCGAACGCATCACTTGCGGTGTAAATGAGGCCTAAGTGAAAGCTAACCCCAGTTTTATCCTGTTTGGTCTTTTGCCTCACTATTCTATTTTTTCTTTTTTTTGGCACTGTATCCACGATTTTCATAGCCTCCAATTGGATGCGTGCTGCGTGGTCTGGCACCTGAACCCTACTTTGTTATACTGCCCTGACCTCACTTGCATGCTGTGCCCAGAACAAAAACTACCTTTTCCTAGGATGGCAAAGACATGTCCTGTCCTTCTTTCCCTCTGATTGGCTAGTATTCGTTGCCTTTGTTAGTTGGGTTGGTTAGGTCAACAAAAGCACATAGTTAGGTTTAGGCAACAAAAAAGCGCATCATAAAAATCATGGTTTGGCTCTACATTCATATGGGAAACAAACACTGGGCTCCCGACTGAAAGTCCAGGGTTTGATGGACCCATCAAAACTAAGCAGTGCTGATCAAACATGAACTAAGATTGCCTCAAATGTTTTTAGAAAATCTAAAACAAGATCCTTTGTTACCGGCTGGCCACCATGTTGTTTTTGATGAGGATGAGCTACTATCTTTATGTTCCCCACTAAAAGGAGTGTTTATTGGTCAGTGTGACACAGTGTATTCTGGTATTTGTAGGTTTTCCACCACTTGTGCAAAACTAAATGCCACAGCCATTTTTTCTCCGTCTTCTCAGGTCATGTAGCATCGATTTCAAAAGTATTTGCATCTTTCTACTGCATCGACAGCCCAGTTTTATGAAAAGACCATCTTTCCAGCAGTGAAATTCTTCTTGCATTGTTGGTGAAGACAGCAAAAATGCAGAAACTATTCCTGTAAATCATCTCAGATAAACAGGCATACCAAAAATCATTGCTTGGCTCTTCTCTGTTGGCTCAATGTGAAGCCAGGCATCCGCAGGTTCAGTAAAACTATTTTCTGTAGATTCTTTATAGGCTAAAAAAAAAGAGGAAAGAGGATATAGTACTTTTTAAAAAAGGCAAAAAACAAAAACCAGTTACCAAATAAAAGGCTTCTTCCAGTAGCACCTTTTTGTCAGGAATAATAGAGCGTGGCGATATCTGAAGGCTTGGGGGAATATATGGAGCATATTTGTGCAGTAACTCAAGTGGAATTTTGGCAGAACTCACAGACTATCACACTTCTCCTGTTTTATTTTCATTGCTGAAATCAATTCATCTCAGAGCTGCTGAATCTTTAACGTAGCCTACCTTTTATCTTCTGTCAACCTACTCATACCTGAAAGGGGTGTAATGACCCACTTTCTCTCCTTGTCCCCCGGCGACTCCGCCGCTTACCACGTTTGACCACCTTGCTGTGGTCGACTACAGTCTGCAGCTGCTGTTAATTTACAGGAGCACTGTGCACCCCTTTTTCAGCTCTGAAGCATATATGACTAATCACACCAGTCATTTTAAACAACTTGAGCTCTCTCTGGCAATAAATCACCTTGATACGTGCTACTGTGCCCATAATAGAGCTGCGTTCAGGAGGGAGGAGTGCTGGGGGAACTTTGGGAGCTATTCAGTACTTTTGGTCAACACACTATTGTGAAACAAACTCAGGGACTGGGACATATTGTTCTTCGATGTGTTGTTTGTTTCTATGATCTCAATAAAAATCAAAGTGAGAACAACAAAGGGTTGCATTTCCTTTATACAACAGCTCAGGGAATATGATGTTTCCCTGGACTTTCTGCTTAAAAAGTAAATATTTTCCTTTCTTTTTATCTTTTTTATTTTGCAGTTACAACTTGTACAAAATCCATAACACACAATCTTACTGCTATAAATACACCATAGAGGCTTTCCAAGACACAAAGTTGTGTGTGCTGAAGCAAATGTGACACCGACCCAGGCTGAAAATGAAATGTTGCTAACGTACATTTAACCAATGTTTGATCTACTTTCAACTTTCTTTTTTTAAAGTTTTAGCCAAACCCCAGATAAACTAGAAAGGGGAAATAGTGGCTTTTTTCTTCACCTCAATAACATGGAGAAAAAAGTGCCTCAAAAATGGCCAAGAGTTTTTTTTTTCTTTTTTATCTTCACCTGCCAACTGTAAGAGAGAACAGAGGGACTTCACAAGGCCTTTAAAGATGGTGGTAAAGCACCTTTTTTTTGGGACATGACAAATGATGTAACATCCCTCAAATTCCACAAGCCAACATGAGTTAGATATGGCTTCCTCAGTATCAACGACTAGAAAGTGGTAAAAGAAAATTAAACGACATAAAGGCCTGGGCTTCGACTGTGTTGTGCCATTTCTCTTTTCTCCCTGTCATTGTGTTGTTTCATGTTGCATCTTCCCTTTGTGCCTTTCCCTGCCTGGTAACCACTGTGTGTCGAGCTGAAGAACAGTCTGCAGCTTGTCAGGAGCGCTGAATGAATCCTGTTGCTTATTGTTATCTCACAATCTGACACAGGCTTCAACAGACAAAAGACTGCAAGGAGTGACTGCAAGCAAGCTTCTGAAGTATGAGGCAGACAGTCACAAGGTGAACGACCTCTATAATGGATACGTCTCCTTGTTGCTCTGCTGGTTTTCAGCCATTCCACCTCCTAATAAATCAACAAGAGCACACTCTGGGATCCAGCAGCTAAGTGGCATTTAAGAAACAGCTTGTGAGAGCTGTAAGGCTGCAATTTGGATCATTTAGACGCGAGGCAATAATTTGGCCAGATGAACGGCATTAACAGCAACTGGAAAGTTTTTAAGCCACTCAAGCCACTAAAGGAAAAGAAAGTAGCATTTTGTTAAAAGTCAATGAAGGCTGAACTTCTTGTGGTTCATAAGGGCAAAAAAAAAAAATGCTTTCCATTTGCTCAGGTTCACTCAATATTGGGGATGTGACACTTTAAAATTCAGTGGCAATTCACCAACAGATGACAATAGATAGTCGCCTTGCTATTTATCAGCAGTGCATGTAGTGCATTTATCTGCGTGCCAACTTATGCATAAAAAAAAATGTGCGTGGAAAGCAATAAAAGCCGGTTTGCATTCAGCTTACTGCAAAAATGCCAAGATAATGTTTCTGCTACAAATACCAATAACAGCAGCTTCGGCACACATCCGTGGTTTAGTCAGGATGATCAAAGTCAGGAATCGCTACAACAAGAGCACGATCACCTCTCTCCTTTTATCCTAACACATCTGATATTCCCAATGTTACTTCATCTGTGCCTTATAACATATAGAACGAGCCAGCACTGCCTGTAACAAGGTAGGCCGTTAGAACAATTCCTAACAGAGCTTCTGGGAGATATACAGGCTCATAATTGTTCAAACATTGTTTACACCATGCCTCTGCCTTGAAGACACAATAAAAGAGGCAGTGATAGTCCTATGCAGAGACACTGGGCCATCACACTGGGACTATGGGTACTGATGAGAGGCTCTTGGTCTGTTGCCATGGCCCCTGAGTGGGTTGCATGTCACTGCTGCTCTGCCCTTCTTTTAATAACACTGAAAAATACTTTGAAGACCCAATGGGGGAACACAACACACTATGCTCCCAGTGGTCTGGGTCTGTCTATGCAGCTTAACATTGTCTCATACTATTACAAAAAAAACAACTCTGGAGCATCATTATTTGAAAACTATGTGGTCCATCACGGTCAGACACTAATCAAAGACATGCAAATTAAGCACTCTACAAGAGTAAATTAATGCTTTTTAGTGTTTTTGCCACTGGTTGGGAGTGGAACATGAGGAGAGGGAGCAGCCAATATGACTGTTTTCTGTGAATGAGGTAAATGAGCAAGTTGGTGTCAGGTGGGGTCATGAGGTTGCTTTGGTTTAAGTATAAACATTAAACGCCCTTCATCGACTATTAGCTAATGTCACTTCCATTAACAACCTGTTTTGTGGCCAGTTTAGGTCAAGTGTTGGAAACTGAAGACACTTATTGACGATTTACTTAGAGGCTAATTAAATAGTTTTTGCAACGATTACAGTTGACAATTTATTAATTACCATGAGATTTACTGTAATGGGGTGGATGCAGGGCGGACCTTGGACTACATAAGATTTAAAAAAAACACGCTGAGGTCAGATCTATTACCGTCACAGCTGAGGTAGTTTCCAGGAAGTTGCATTTTGAAGGTTATGTGCTAACCAATGTATCCTCATACAACGGTTTGTATAATATCTAACAAATTAGCGCCCCACTAATGAAGATATGTGCTTAATGTTACGTTTGGTGAGTTAGGTTTAAGTAAGTAAAGTTATCAACCTGGTCTCACTCCGAAACGTCCAAATCCGGCTTTTGGGTAGTGACTTGTGGTGTCAGACCCTCACGATAAAGCCGTCCTTTATCGTCAGCATGATACGCGCCAGGCGCTGTCGGGGGAACGTGGCGGGACAAGAACGAAAGTCAAAGTGGTGAAACTCCAAGTAGGGTGACATGGCTTCCCAGAACGTCATCAACCAACACACTCAGGGTACCTTTCACGTCGTATCTGGACGGTTCATGACCAAACATTGGTGTGTGACAAGGTTGGAGTGAGAACGTGTTTAAGTAACATAGGTCAGGTTTAGGGAAAAGAAACATGGTGATGACGTGCCTTATAATCACTCTTGATACAACTTTCCCCTTCGCTCCCATCAGCGCATTGATCATGTGATCGCAGCCTTCCCAATTACGAATTCTAACCCAAATTATGACAACATAGTATTAATTGTACTCTCAACTGACCCTTTGCTACATCCCATCCCTTGAACGCAGAGTGGCCAATCATAGTGTAGCATTGGCCAGCTCAGACAAGGGTCTGACATGGCTGGTTTTGTGGATTTCGAGCTAAACATTGAGCCTGGGGCATGTGTAATGGTGATGCTTGTTAGCTGGAGATGTTGGAGGGAGATTATTTTCATTGTCTTGTGTGGCGATCAGCAGTGATGTGGTGGTTCACTTTGACACTGTGATCTGTAGCCTATAGTTCGGCTTTAGCTTCTAACTATCTTTGTCTTTTTAACCTGTTGTTGCTGCTGAGTCAGTTTGACATCCTGGATATATCCTTCAAACACAGAATTTTTCCAAAAATATGATAATATTTCTTCAGGGAGTGCAGTTAGTTACAGTGTGGGCTCCATGCTTACTGCGACAGCTTGTCTGACCATCACAAAGGGGCGGGGCTTAGCGAGGGCTCAGTTACATTGTTCTGAAAAAACATAATTGCTGCCTGGATTATATTCACAGGCAACAAATTTTTGAATGAATAATCACTCCCTAAATCATTTCAGTTGTTTATATGTCACATGAAATCGTGCAACACCAGTGACGCGCAATGCAATGCAGCTCCTCCAACTTGTGCATTGCAATTTAGTCCTTTTTCGCCTCTTCTTACATGAAACACTACATTCATCTACCTCAGCAGAATCACGAGGAGAGATCTGTAGTTGTGTCCAGGAAGCTAAACCCTTTGAAATTATAGAGAGATCATGGTTTCACTTAAATGTTTATAATCATATTATGTTTTGTGACTTACATCTCTGTTGACTTTTTCTGCATCTCAACAAGTGCTGCCAATACCTAGACATAACCAAAAACATTAATAATGCTAAAGTCACCATGCAATGTATCCTCATGCAATGAGTTGTATGATATATAACATATTTTGGTTAGGTCTCAGAAAAGAGACATGATTGCGACGTATCCTTAAAATAACTCAAAGTTAACCTGGTTTCATATGGGCTCCTTGGGGAAAGTCATGTGTTTGTTTGACCCATCCACCACCCTGACCTGCCTCCGTACGCTGACTTTCAGCCTTTATACTACTTCCTTCTTTATTTCTGTCAGTGTCTCGGTCACGTGATCTCAGCCCTCTCAATTATATGTGATATACACAAATTACTGGCTCATGATTACATGGGTTATGTATGAATTGTGGTGCATTACCTTCCGTAGTATACCTATGAGTAGTGGATGACAACGACCTGCACTACACGTAGATATTGTTTTACAAGCAGTGTTGTGCATGTTCACACAAATTTTCAGAATTTGAATTTTGTTCGAAGTTTGCAATCCCCAAAAAGTAAACATGTACTTAATTTCCCCATCTTCTTTGATAAAACAAAATCCTGTGATCAGAATTCACTCACAAATAAGACTGGCCATGTGCTTTAGAGATAAGAAATAAGATAAAACTCAGGTGAAGATACACCGGGGAAGAGGACAGCAGCTATTCAACTTCCACACACACGTCTAAATGAGACAAAACACTGTTACCATCGTTAACAAATGCTCTTTGTAAGTTTATAATATACCTGAAATTCCATTTACCACCTTCAGAATGTCTGCATCTTGATATATACATATATGAAACCTGTCCCATGTAATTATTACTGCAGAAATATAAGAAAATGAGCTGTTTCTTTCTTTAGTTACTTTGTTAATATGACTATACAGTGTAATTGTCCAGTGATAATAATAATGCAGTTTTAGAGGTGTAAACTGGTAAAGTCACACAGCATGTGTTAGGATGTTCAAACTCCAGTCCTGATAGACCGTGTAAAAATCTGCTTCTCAGCAGGAATGAATTTTGATATTAATATGTAGTGTATGACAGTATTGTTGTTAATTAAACCCTGCAACATTTCACCCAGGCTATTATTTGTTCCTGCCAGACAGCTAATGAGCCCCACATTATCTCAGCGAGAGACAAAAGCCCAGAGGACACACTGTACTTTAAGGAGCCTGAGACCCCTCGCGAAACTGGTGGGAAGAAAGCAGCGTTTCCAAAACGATGCTTCTGTGAGCAGAGGGAGCAGGAAAAAAAAAAAACCGACAAAAAAAACCCAGCCATCCTCCTCCTTTTACATTTAACATGAATTGGACCTTTCCATTTCATACATTCATGTTGCAGCAGCTCAGGCAGGTCAGTGGGTCAGCTCCACTGCCACCATGAATACCAGGAAAGAGATCTTGACAAGCTTTATCACCGTCAGCTGACAAAGTGAAGTACATTTTCTGGGCAAATGAGACACAGCAGCCAAGCAGCAGCTGTCATCCATCATACTCGTGGTGATGAGTGCTGGATAACTACACATCCACCACACAATATGAAAAAAAAAATCACTGTACAATACTTCAGAGTGTTCAGGCGCATCAAAATATAATGCATTCTAAACATGGTATTAAGTGGTTCTTTGGGCAAGTGGACCATTGAAAAATCATGACCGTGTGTCAAACACTGAGACACAGAAGAACAACGTGGACGCACAGTACGTGTATATAAGGAGGTGCAGCAGTACTGCTAATTAGCACAGCACATTATTATTGTTTCTGTTGTGGCCTGCTTTGGAGGCCGACGAGATTTTACGCCCCCTGATGTGAAAATCAACTTAACTTTAATAAGCCAGTCACAAGTTGGAGTTATTAAAATCAGATCATGAACCGTTTCTTTTCATGCATTTTTCTCATTAATTTCTGTGCAAATGAAAAGTGGAAGTTAAATTCTGCCCAAACTGAGTTTTCAGACACAAAAGACACAATTTCCCTACTCCATTGTGACGACCCTCTGGCCTGTGTCGTTGTGCCTTGTTTGCTCTTCTCTTGCAGGTACATAATTGGTAGGCTAACTGGGAGCACCTGAGCCCAGTGCTCCCAGTCACTATAAAAGCTGCCACATTAGGCCTCCCAGGGAGACACTCTCCATGAGCTTTGTTTGCTTCCCTTAGCATTTTGCCCACCAGTACTTCCCACACATCCACTCACTTACACCCAGGACTTTAGTGCCATCCACATCTCATCTCTTTTGCAATTTAATTTGTTTTTGTGAATAAATCAATTAAATGGAGTGCATGTTTGGTCTCTCTCCCTTTATTCGCCATCGTCCTTGAGATGGTCATGACAAATACTTACTGACCAAGATAGGCTTCTTCATCCCTTGGTTCTGACTGACATGTCTGCCTAAAGGGGACCTATTATGCTTTTCCTTATATTCTGTAATATGTATAATGTTAGAATGATGGATGTTCATATTAAAGCTTCAAATAATGAGGTAGACATATGTCAGAGTAATCCCCCTGAGCTAAAACTTAAGGCTTCACACCACAATACTCCATTTCCAGCATTTTCCCTACTATCGAGACGAGCCAACGTCAGCTCTTGAAAGATATTATTACATGGTCATCTGCTCCAGGCACCCAACTGTAAGTGTCTACATTACATACACTGCTACATGAAGCTGCATGCTAACAGCAGGGAAACATATAATCTCGGTAGCCAGTGTTGTTAATTTCCTCCCAGTTTGGGATCATGTCCAGCTGTGTTGAGAAGCTTTTATTGTTGGTTTTCTTAATGGAAGAAAGTGCCACTTTAAACAATCATTCCCTTGCTGCCAGAACACTGTGGCATGTAGCTACATGCTAACTGCAGGGAAACATATAATCTTGGTTGCTGTTGTTTTTAATTTCTCCAAGGTTTTGGGTCACATTCCTGCTGGGACATGTCCGGTTGTAACATTTTGGTTTAGAGGCTTTCACAGTAGTACCGCTTTACACTGTTACCATCACTCTAGGGCTGCAATGACAGAGACGCAGAGATACGGAAGACCTGAAAATGGTGACCAATCAGAGCAGACTGGGTTTTGTCAGGAGGGGAACTCAAAGAGACTGAGCCTTCTCAGACAGAGGGTGATTACAGGTGTTCCAGCACAGACTGCAAGATGCTCTGTAGAGTTTTTGACCACAAGTGCTGCTATTGAACAAAAAAGCCCTGACGAAGACCTGCAGTGGTCCAAGCCTATTGGCTCTTTTTATGATTTACCCACTACAGTAACGGCTTTTTAATATTTCCTTCCTCATTTTTCTATATTTTTTCGGAGTGCTTGGATTGCCTTCCTGTCGCTCCTGTTGTTTCCCGTTCTCCACAAGCACCTGACTACGTTTGTATAGAGCAACCAGTCATCTCTCTCTTTTGCTAGTGGGCAATGTTTACATGAGCTAGTCCCTGTTTTGTTTGTGTTCTACTACCGCAGGCCCAATGAAAAACATAAATTCATGCATGCACGGACACAAGTGGTGTGACACACATTAATATAAACTGTGTTTGTTTACAAGAAAACTCCACAGGAGAGTGTAATTATTAAAGAAAGATAGTCTTCTCATTAGAGTAAGCTGTCTATACAGTAGAAAGATGGAAATACTTTTAAAATGGGCTCTATATGATCAGAGAAAACAGAGGAAAAATGGCTGTTGGCATTTGCTTTTGCTTCAAGAAGTATAAAGCCTTCAATTACCAGAATGCACTGCGGAACAATAAACACTTCCGCTGGTGGGTGATGTAATGCGAGCTTGGACGTTTTTCCATGGGAAACAATATGGCAGCCAGCTGGTAACAAACAATCTGGAGTTACAGTTTCTGAAAACATCTGAGGTGAGACATAGCAAACACAGTATCAGAAACCTGGTTTATATTTAATCAGCACTGCCTAGTTTTACCCTTTGACCTCAGCTTTTTCAGCCTGTTTTTACAATACAGGAAACAGTATGGAGCCCCCTTCCTGTTCACAAATTCTAGTGTTACAGCCAAACAGTGCACTTAAACATGTTCCTGAACACATTTTAGGGGAGACATAGGCAATACTGTGGAGGAATCTTGGTTCCTGTATGATCAGCACATACAGCTTCTATACTCTGTCTGTGGTGGCGGCATATGAAAATGTGAAAATACACCCTGCAGTTTGAGCAACATCCCGAGAGCCAGTGAAAATTTGAGCAGGGAGATCTGGGCGCTGGTAAGATGGAGGGAAGTTTAACATAGTTCATTACACATATTACCCACATTGTTATGATACAAAGCTGGAAATCGGCAAAGTATCCCTTCAATCATTTTTAGTGCTGCTTAAGCTATTTTGTCTTCCCCCCTGTAGGGTCATGTCCCCTCCTTTGTTTTCAAACTGTCACATGTGATGCTGAAGTGATACCTGCATTATGTCCCAGTAGGTCAGCCCACCAGCTGTATTATCCAGTATGTTGAAGAATATTTTTTTATACTGTGACTTCACAACATCTGGAATGACTACCTCATCATTAATGAGCTTCATTACAGCTCTGAAAAGTGAGCTGTCTGGCTTACTTTGCTCATTTCCTGAGTAAACACTTGAAGTTTCCCTGGATGAAAGATCTCCTTTAAATAGTGTTATTTCTGCTGATTTTTCATGTTTATTTCACCAATTTAAAAAAAAAAAGGCCCTAACAAGCCTGGCAGGTCTGGATGCATGTCATTAAAATTAGCTAACATTCCAACTTTTAGAGCTGTTACAAGTTCTCATTTTCTCACATTAAAATATGGCTAATCAGCTCAGGTTATTTAACATGAAGTGTTAGACTGAGCAGCAGACAGAGACCTGAAGGGATGATTTAGCTGCCGCTCTCTGCTCACACATTGAGCAAGGTGACTAATGGGGCAAACTCACAAAAAGTCAATGCAACCTTTTAATTGCTGACAGATATATAGCCGAGCACTCTGACATACCCATTTCTCAGAATAGAGATTTACTCGTTTCTAAAATCATGAGCGTTTACAGCAACATAAAAGCAGATTTTTGATCTGCAACCTCAAATATGTTGAGAAAGGACAGACGAACAGAGTATTTCCAGTTTGTTGTTCACTTCCCTGCCTCAGCATTGTGGCTGTGAATGCACGTCGAGGCTATAAGCGGTGCAGACTTACTGGGAGAGCGAAAGTGGATGTGAAAGCTCAATCACATTCTAAATTGTACAACAGAGCAGAGGAGTCTTCTTGGCAGTCACAGTGGTGAGACAGAGACGAGAGAGAAACACAGAGAGTCTGGAAAAAAGAAAAGGCGAGCATTTGTGTCTGTTTACCCAGCGCACTGTACATACAACATGCTGCACATGAGCTGCTGGTGGATTGGCAAAATGAAGTACTGGCAATTAAGATGCTGATCTTTCCTACACTCGTGCTATTCTAGCTTCTAAAAAGAAAATCACAGACGTGCTAAAGTGCTGTATGGCACAATAAATAACTCCCAGTGGGCTTTGCAGTGCTGTCACGCTCTCTGTAGCAGTCACCGTCCCAGAAGAAGGCAATGTGCCACAACCGCCATGAAGCCTTCCTACCTCAGGCACTCCACTGGCAACAATTTAAAACAACTCTCTTTTGTTCTTCCCGGTCTGCATCCCCTCCCTCTTCCTGACTGCTCCCCAAATAGAGGACATAATGCATCATCTTAGGAGGGAGCCCGTAGCGGCCTAATTTAACAGCCAGGGAGAAACACCAGTGGACACTGGCCTGCTAATGAATGAATGAGCCTGACGTGTAAAATCAGAAAAGATTACAGACTGAGGGGCAGGCCCCCCAAAAGGTCCCGCCAAACCAGCTGTTTAGATAAGCCCTGTTGCCTCCCCAGAATAATAATTCCTCCATGTGAGACACGGTAAACAAACACAAAGTAAGGAGAAGCTGTCTTGTTTTGTTCCTGGAGACAAACTTAGAAGAGAAAAAAAAAAGACGATAGAATCATATCATGATCAAATCTTGTGTCTCCCTCCCCTGTTGCATGTTGACATCTGGACACTGAGGGGACTGTTGGGTATACACAGTCTACGAGCAATAAATAAACAAAGGGGGGCCCGGCCTTGAAAACCCATACACCTGTGACCAGTGGAAAAGCAGCAGGCGCAGCAGTGTTCATTAAAGAAGCCGGGCCTGACAGTGAGGCATTTAAGAGGCCATCAGGAGCGACAACTCAGCAGCTACCTTGGGACCGGAGAGGGAAAGGCATCAAGGTGAGCAATGCAATTTCAGCTTGAATAATGGAGCACTTTCCTCAGGTCTGACATTCATGTATTTCTCAGGCAGTTTTGCCATACAGCCCAACAACACCTGTGAGCTCTTCAATGTTCCACAGGAAAAACTGGTTTACAGTGTCTACAGGTCCACAATCACTCTGCGCCTGGCTGCTGGTCTGCAGATAATCTCACTCAAAGTGGTTCATGAATTAAAAATAGCACTAAATATGTCAAATGTAATGATGTGAAAATTTAGATGTTGGCTGCCGTGCACTGTACGGCAACGTCGACATCTCATTTTTACTCTTTACAATTTTTTAAAAATAACTTCGTCAAGGCAAATTATTCTCAGTTTTCTCTTGGATTCACCAGCCAGATTCCATTTTCACGGAGTTGCTGATGTAAACTGGTAATAACAGAGGATTAATTTACAAGGAGGCAAAATCCCCCAGTGAGACTTGTGGCCCAGAACAATAATGAGCACATAGTAAACAGAAATTTGCCGTAAGCCAAAAGAGAATGCAGAGGCACCTAATCTACACACTGAAACACACAGTGCACACCGATGCGTACACAATTGCATGCACAACCACGCCCTCACACACACACACACACACACAAACACACGCAGAGAAAACGATGGCAAACTATCTTCCCCAGGCCTGTGTAACAACATATGTTTTCAGGTAATTAAAAGACGATCCCAAGTGGTTGTCATGTCATATTGAAATACAATGCACAGAGCAAATTACCATTCTGTGGTTATTTATATAAAGCCGGGTGCACGAGGTCACATGAGAGAGGAGACAAGAAGTGTTTTGTGGCTGCAGTCGGGCTGTGGTTTTAACTTTAATTAGAAGTGCTGACATCAAAGTGCTCTGTAATATGTTAGATATAATATGTGTTTTATTTGAGTGATAGCCATAAGTAATTGTTTTAAGTGCGAGTACACGAGTTAAACTATTGACTGAGCATAAAAGTAATTTAAGCAGTCGTCAATATGCGAGAACCGATTTTTTTGGGTGCAGAGCACATTTTGTAATCAATGTTTTTAGTAATTAGATACAGGGCAGCATTAGAGTTTCCTTTGCTTGTTATCTTCAAAGCTGTGGATCCTCGGATTTGTCAGTTTTGATCCTTCACTTGAAAAAAGTCCAGCTGAGAGCGGAGTATCCCTTGTTTTAAAGCTGGAAGTAAGGCGCCATACTGTTCAACACCACCTAACGTTAGAGTACTTCCTAGTGTGCTCCGGCACCTCTTTCATTTTTCAGCTGTGAAAGGGATGTGACTTTTGCAGCTAGTTTGCACCTCTCACAGTCTCAGAATCTGTCAAAACAGCTGGAGGAGGAAGTGAATTCAAGCTGAGAGGGGATCACATCAGGAACTTTCTCTGCAAACTTGTTTTACACTTGTGAATCAGTTCCTGCACACTTTAAAGGTCTTCTTTTCCAATGACTGTGACTTTAAAGAAACATTCAGAGCATTAATACAGCAGCAACCAGCTGTTAACTTTGTGAAGATATAGTGGAGTAATGGTGTCCTGAGCAGAGAATGAAGTCACACTCCCTCTGTCTAAGTGTTGTAATCTGCGCTTCTCTGTTCTTTGTTGTGGTAGACGATCCAGCTGCCTGTGCATCAGTGCATGTGAGTGTGTCCCACGGGTTAGCTAATTGCTAACACTCTGCACTGTGCTCATAAAGCTGGAAAGAAGACCTGGAAAGAATCGTTGCAGAAGTGTAGCGCCCTACTTCCTACTGCCCTACTGCTTCACTGTTAGCTCTGTTAGCAATGTTGCCGTTGTTTGCACTGTTTGTCCAATTAGCTGCCAGCCAACTCCATGTTGAGAGCCGTGTGCAGACAATCTCTGTTAATATCATATAGAGCTTCTTCAATACATTGTGTGCTCTCTACAGTTTGGTCATCAATGCACTGGCAGGTTTTGAGGTCTTTATGCATGTACTAGGAGCACATATTCCATTTGTGTTTTAAGGGTCCAGTGCGTGGGATTTAATGGCATCTAGTGGTGAGGTTGCAGAACTGACATTTTTTACATGTGTGGATCTTGTAGGAGAACTACAATGGCTGATGCAAAAACGTGAATGGTCCTATTTAGAGCTATTTAGAGGCTTCTGTAATGACAATAAAGGGGCTTTCACACTGCTGCCTAGTCTCATTTTGAAGTCAATGATTACTAGCACTTGGGCAGTGACTTTTGGCATTAGACATCGCCAAAAAAGCCATCCTTTCATGTCAGCATGATATGCGGCAGGTTTCTGTTACTGTGTAACAGTGCTGGCAGCATCAGGGGGAAACACAACGGGACAACAATGTCAATTAAGGGGGCGAAAATACGTAGGATGGGTGGGAGTGGTGATGGATGGGTCCAGTAACCACCGACTTTAACCTGGGAGGACGGTGTTTGCTTCCCATTTGAATGTAAAGCCAAACCCTGTTGTTTTTTTCTAAACCCAACCACGTGCTTTTGTTGCCTAAACCTAACCACATGTGTGTGTTGGCTAAATCTAACCAAGTGCGTTGGTTGTTGAAGGGAAAAAAAGTCAAGTCATGGGGTTGAAGTGCGTTTATTTTGAAAGAGACTGTATGCAAACTGTGCATTTCCTGTGAAAACAGAAGTCTGTCATCTTAGAAAAGTCAAAAGAAAAGAAACAGAGTGAGACTGCGAGAGAGAAAGAGAGAGCGCGTGCGCACGAGAGAAACGCAACACTGATTTACAATTGTGGTGACCTCCTCCCAGGCTACCTTTGCATCATCAGCCCGTGGAGGTCTGCTCGCAGTTCCATATATTCGGACACTGCGAGCTTGGACCTCCCAGACCAAAACATCAGTTTCCTCCTGGGAGAAGTTTGGCTGTCTGATGCTGCTGCTCTCTTCTGCCATGGCGAATTAAGTAAACTCTCTCATTACGTCTTTGCGCGGCGCATTTAAGGGCGAGGAGAGGGGCTCATTTGATTGGTGTGATGTGTGTAAAACCCACTCCACGCCTTCTCTCCTCCCTCTTTCCGACTTGCGCAGGTAGGAGGGACGGAGGTGGGGAACAGGAGTAGCTACGCCAGGCGCACCGTGTGCCAAACTTGCAAAATCCGCCTGGCCACACCCAGTTGGCGAAGCGCAGGTGCGCTGCACCCCCGCCTCGCCCGGTCTGCGAAACTAGAGCCCCTGGAGTTACGGTGCCAGCAACTTGTAAGGACAACCAGAAGAAAAACTAGACCTGGGAAAACTTTTTCACCAAACTTCAGATGACTGGTAAACTGTCCAAATATGTAGAAACCTTCGGTAATTTCACTGATTTCCGTTGTCTTGCAGCTGCTTTTAAAAGTGCTTTGCTTATTGGAGGAATGCTCTTGCAGGTAGGTGGTTGTCAGGGCGATTACTGCGCGGCAGTGTGAAAGCAGCTTTACAGTCACCTAAACAACATGGTGGACTCCTTGAAAGAGACCCACTTGGTATGTAAATATAAATGGCTCATTCCAAGACAACAAACACACAAGAATCAATATTTTCAGGTGATTATTAACTCATGAAAACATAGTTCTGATGATTATATTCCATTCCTGCCAATAGATGCCCCTAAATCCCACACACTGGACCTTTAAACCTGCATTAATTGATATTTTGGCACGACAGGCTGTGAAAACAACACCAATATATTATCATATTATAAAGTTGTTATGGCAACATTAGCATTCATACGGGGACATTTCTGTCCACCTGCCAATGTGAGTCCAATATTCAGTCTCCTTTTTCGCTCTTTCATTCTCTATTAACTCCCGAGGGAAATATCTGGCTCTCGAGCTGCTACATGTTCCACTATGTTCACCAGCTAACTTTGTCTGTCAGCCTCGTAGTGCTGGGCAGGAAGTGTACAGTGAGTTTATGAGAGCTTCAAATGACACCTTTTACACATGGGCGGATTGTGAGACAACAGGTCCCTGGGCACATGGTCATTTACAGGTCCCCACCACCTCCTACATAGGAGCAAGACACACAGACCCTGAGCCGGTTTGGCATCTCTTTGTAGTCGTTGGGCATCTTTTAGTCTCTTTGTAGTAATTTTGTGTTTCTTTGTGATTGTTTTGTCTCTTTTTTTGGGTTGTTTTGTGTGTCTTAGTGGTAATTTTGTGTGTCAGAATTTTAGCCATTTTGTTTCCTGTCTCATTGTTATGGCCTCTTTGGGCCTCTTTAATTTTGTGTCTCTTTCAAGTTGTGTCTGATTGTAGTAATTTTGTGTTTCCTTGTGGTTGTTTTGCGTGTGTTTATAGTTGCTATGGTGGCTTTGAGGTAATTTTAAGTCTTTTTTTTGGTTGTTTTGTTTCTCTTTGTGGTCATTTCGTGTCTCCTCATGATTGTTTTGTGTGTCTCTGTGGTAATTTTACGTCTTTTTGTAGTCGTTTGGGTCTCTTTAAGGTAATTTTGTCTCTCCTTGTGGTTGTTTTGTGTCTTTTTATAGTTGTTTGGGTCTCTATGAGGTAATTTTAATTAATTTTTTGGGTTGTTGTTGAGTGGTTGTAGTCATTTTGTGTCTTCTCATGATTATTTTGTGTGTCTTTGTGGTAATTTTGTAGTTGTTTGGGTCTCATTGAGGAAATTTTATGGCTTTTTTTGTTGTTTTGTGTCTCTTTGTAGTCATTTTGTCTCTCCTCATGGTGGTATTGAGTGTCTTTGGGGAATTCTTGTGTCAGCATTTTAGTCATCTTTGTCTCTTTGTTGTCATTTTGTTTCCTTTGTAGTTGTTGGGGGAAATTTAAGGTGATTTTGTGTCTCTCTCAAGTCCTTTTGTGTCTCATTGTAGTCATTTTGTGTTTTCTTGTGGTTGTTTTGCATCAGTTTGTAGCTGTTTGGGTCTTTTTGAGGTAATTTTATGTCATTTTAGTTGTTTTGTGTCTCTTTGTATTTGTTATGTATCTCCTTGTTGTTGTTTTTTTGTCTCTTTGTCATTATTTTCTGTCTCTTTGCAGTTCCTTTGCATGTCTTCGAGGTCTTTTTGTGTGTCTGCGTCATCATGTTTAGTCTCTTTCTGGTCGTTAGGTGTTAATGTGAATGACATTTTGCCGTTGAAGGCCAGGAGGCTCTCTGTCACTTTTGGCCCCTGCGCCTGTGCCCGATAGACCCATTCAGTAATCCATCCATGCTTTTACATTACACATTATGTTTTGATGCATTGTTAATATAGAAATATTGATCAGTGCAGCTTTAAAGAGTAACTAATTCAACATCATCTTATATAAGGACCGTCCGTGGACTCTGGTTAATCTTGATTTGAGTATGTTTCCTGGCAGCCTGGAGCTGGGGAGATAATTAAAACCATCAGAACCATGGTTACGGTTATGTATGTGTCTGTGTGTCTTTGTTGTATCAGATCTAATGTATTCCATGTGTGAAAGGAATCCGAGGGAAGCATTTTACTTTAGTTGAATTTGAGTTGTCACCAGAATGCTCATCTATGTGCTCAAATATAAAAACAACCCCCACTCAGCTGCTTCTTAAAATAATTGATGTACACTCCCCTTGGCTTCAGATCCTGTGCTCTGCTGCCCAGAGTCTATACATGTAGGTGCCAGACGCTGCTCAGGATTAGCTGGTGAGTCAAGTGTCCTGCTGCATTGGACCCAATACCCATTCACCAAACAAGGTGCTGCTGGCTGCCACGTCGATGCAGGAGAACTAATCCATCCATATCATTCCATCTTTTTACCTTCAGAGTCGTCTCCAGATAGTTTTACTGAGGATACATACCTGAGTTTTACTGTCCTGCTGTGTCTGAGGGAGCGTCCTTCCCATCTGACAGACAGGTGAATCTCCTTTGAAGTGGCTCCGTCTCACTCACTGATGGGGAGGCCAGAGTACGAGCCTCCCCCTCAAGACCCCATTAAAGCAAAACCCAGGGTCCACAGGTTTGATATTCATCGCCTGGGCAACCTCTGCCATCAACACATTTTGTGCCACGTGAGAATGATCACAGCTTATTAAAGTGGAAATAATGACTGCTCTACCTCCGGCATGAAATATTTAACAAGGACAAAGGAGATGGCTCAAAGGTGATTCATATCTGTGTTGAAAGGAGGGAACGTGGACAATACCGGCTACGCAGGAAGTGCAGATGAACCTTGGTTAACCCGAGCTTAGAAGAGACTGTCGGCACTTGAAATTTGTGTCTTAATGGAGGCAGAAAGAGCAGAATGGTGAAAGAGGGTGTTCTGAATTAATGTTTATTAGGCATAACAAAGATGTTGGTGTAACAGCGAGCAACATCCTGCACGGTACATTTCCCTCTGTTCACCTCATAGCATTTATTGCACAAAGCAGACACTCAGGTTTGAAATGTATGTGTTAACCATCATTTCATTGTAATCATTTCTCTCTCATTCGCAAAGTGCTTAGAACGTATAGAGCTTCCAATTCCTGGATGTGAAATTATTGATGTATTTTTCCTCCTAGCTTTGGTAAATTAGCTTTTTTGGCCCCTTGGGAAAATGAGGGGAAAAGAGCCGAGTGAAAATGTTCTCCATCAAGTGTGATTGAATTGGATTTTACAAGATGAATTGCCAGGACAAGAGTTTATCCCAATTACATTGCCAAGAGGTTTCAGTCCTGCTGCAGCCACTCTGGTCAACAGCAATTAGGGTCAGCTTTGAGTTATCAGAATCCTTCATTGTGAGAAGATGTTTACAATGCGAGCAGAAAGTAGATAAATGCAACAGGCCGACATTCGCAACAGCAAAAAGCGGTTTGTGGTTTGGTCCAAGAATTCATGAAATTACAGATCTGACAGCCAAAACACGAGCAGAGCAAAACACAGCTGTCTTTTCCATAGCCCACACATCTTTAAATCTAGTGGGATACAATGCACACGACAGAGACTGCCTTTGGCTCTTTGTGTGGCTGTCCATTTTCCTTACTCGGGTTTTTCTGTCTTTGACGTATGATTTGCTGATGCGTCTTTCATCTGAAGACCACACTTAACCACAGACAGTGGCAATAAGGCTGGTGACTGGCAAACAATGAGGTGATAATTATGTCTTACCTTCCCCAGACTTGGGCTCCACAGATATCTCAGGCTGAAAACACACAGAGCCAGAACGAGGAAGACCAGAGCCAGAACCAGAGCCACTCGCTGGTAGGTGTGGTACTTGGCCTTCTTCTCTTTTCCCGCCTCAACCTGTGAACAACATACTGTAGGTTCAATATTATACATGGTGTTAACACAATATCTCACAGCCCGTTGGTAAGAATGAGTTGATAGTTTGACGTTGTGGAAAATATGCTTTCTTGCTTTCTTGCCAAGACTTAGATAAGAAGATCACTCTCTGGACTGGAAACAGTGAACCTGGCTCTGTTCTAATGTAAAAAAAAAAAAACACAGCATAACAGCACCTCCAAAGCCAACCCAATTGCCAGAATAAATGTCGGCATATGTTCTGCAAACCATGGATACATTACGTGTGTACATTATTATGTAGCAGATATGTTAAAACTTTGTTTCTTTACATTTCAACAATGTTACAGTTTAACGGTGGTTAGATTTAGGCACCAAAACCTCTGGGGTATGGTTACGAAAAGAACATATTTTGGCTTAAAATACCAGATTTAGGTGGCACAATCTCCACTGGAAACGCGGCAATGTCTTGGTAAAAACAGCTGCTTTTCGGGGCAATATCCACGCTGGAAAAAGAGCGACGGTCGCTAAAAAAGCACCCACATTTGGTGCCTAATATGCCACTGGAAATGCAGCAATGACTCACGAAAAAACAACCAGTTTTGTTGTTTGTTGGTCTCAAATGTCTGCAGTGGTCTGCAGCTCGGCAGGCATCTTACTCCCAAATTCCACCAGATGCGTGTGGGTTGCGTCTGTGCTCCGGAACGGCAGCGGAGCCTATACGTTTCAATTCTAGTCAGTGTGTGTGTTTCCACCGACTGTGCTGCGTTCCGGCTCCGTCACAGCTTCGGCGCTCCGGAGCCCTCCGCAACAGATACGCAGGACTTGTATTTTCGCCGGACGCCGGAGCACAACGCAGCAATTCAGCACAGAGCAGATTGTGCGGGGCAGGAAGTCGTGCACAGAAACAAAATAAAACATCCGGTTAATTTTAAAAATAAAATACACAGTGTTCACGGCGGATCATATTTCCCTGCACTACACCTTGAAAACGTCATAATGGGAGGAGGCAGGCCTGAAGTCAACAGGTCAGAGGTTTTCAGACGTCATTTCACCCCGTTGACACCATGGACGAGGAGATATTAATCATGGAGGTGCAAAACCATAAAATCATATATGACCCGTATAATATATCATATATACATCTTGTTATATCGCGTGATTATGCGTGAATTCGCGAGATCTCGTGGGTCCTCGTGACTCCTGCTGTCCAGCGGAGCTGCACCGCTCCGCACCACAAACGCAGCCGGTGGGTGTTGACGGATGGCGGAGCACGCAGCGGACCGTTCTGCAACCAACATGCATCCAGTGGAATTCCAACGTAAGTCACATCATATACTGCATCACTGTAGAAACATTGATATGATATGAATGTACAATGCCAACATTTTCTTCTGGTGACTGGGCTGCTAAAGCTCACTGGTTTGTGGTTGGTAACCCCACACAACCCTTCATGAAACCTCATGTTGTTGTTTTAACTATTAGGTTTTTGTCGGGATTAAAGAAATGAGACATGATGGGTTAATGTGTGTGCTTTACAGGTGCTGGTGGACAGATTTTGTTACCATTACACAGAATCCGGCAGTTTCCAGTCTTGATGCTAAGCTATGCTAACTTGCTGCTGGCTGTAGCCTCAGATATAGTTGCAGAGTGCGAGGAGCTGCTGAGTCTGGAATTGTTTCCCCCCATTCTGTATTTCCAGTTCAACATTTTTTTTTTTTAAAGATATTTTTTGGGGCATTTTTACCCTTTAATGGATAGGACAGACAAGTGCGAAAGGGGGAGAGAGAGAGGGAGTGATACGCGGCAAAGGGCCACAGGCCGGCGGCAACAGCCCTGCACATGGGGCACCCGCTCCACCACCAAGCCACAGATGCCCCAGTTCAACATTTTTTTTCAACAATATCTTCAGTGTTACCTCACTTTGAAACACAGAACTGGATAATATAATGATCACACAGGCTGATGCTATAGCCACCAGATTTTGTGAACAAATCACGATGCAGTAGTGGCAGAATTCAGCCAAACCCCCAGATTTTGGCTGTTTCTGGTAGAACAAAAAGGAAATTACCCTTAAACTTAAAGGTCTGTCTCTGTAGGGATCCTTTCCGTAATGTTGTGTAAACACATAGAATAATAATCTGAGTCTGTCAGTGGTGAAACATGCTCTTTTGGTTGATGTAAATTGATGATGCTCAGTTGCCCCAAGGTATTACATTGCAGCCTGTCTCACAGCTGCGGCTCTGTCACTTGAAACTGGACCAGTTTTTAAAGCTCCTATTAGTCATTTACACACAAAGACATTGGAAAAGGGTTCAGGTTTAAATAAATACTGATGTTACCTTTTAAATACATAGGCTCATGCTTTTGATTATTTTTTTTTTTTTATTATTATCAGAGAAGAAGAGTTTCATGTCCATTCAAACTGTAGAAGTGCTCCAACTGTGAGTCATGTATCTTTGTCTATGGGAAGAAATTGAATGGGACTTTTACATTCGGAACAAGGGACGCCTGAAATATTTCCCTCCACAACTCTATTTAACGGAGATATATGAGAGTGGAATCAATCCTCTCATCTAACTCTCAGCAAGAACGCTTATAAGTGCATTTCCCAAAATGTCCAACTATTGCTTCAATTTATCATTTTCATGTCTGAATGCATATTTCCCCCTTTCAGTTTTCCTTTTTATCAGTATTGCATTTACTCCAAAGAGAGGCCATTTGATTTGGTCTCTCATCTGTAAAATGTTTCCGCCAGCGAGGATACTAATGACAAAAATATAACCATCCCAATGCCAAGTGCAGGGAAGAACAGACAGCTACAAGTGCTACAGAAAGGTTACGTTTATTAAACTTTTCCTTAGATGAAAACTCTGCCCACTGTAGTCAATTCCCCAAGCTCAGGCCACAAATTAATAAAGATGGGCTTTTGTTCCACAAGAGCTCCAGCAGGGAGAAAATGAAAGCTTCTCATTCACACTGGACCACTTTTGAAGGTCTCAGAGGACAACAGAAAAGCAGATATGTAAAATAAAAAAAAAAGAACGAACCAACTTCAATTAGCAAAATTGGTGTTGCTTATCTTCGTGTCTTTTAAAACGATGATAAAGCAGCTTTGGTTTCCTATTGTGGCTGAGGCTGTTACCGTAGTTAAGCTGCAGTAGATTGGGCAGCACTTTAACATGCTGACTTCTTAAAATAATATGCAGGAATAATTTTTGGATAATACTTGAATGGGTTTTCTGGCATTTGGACTTGCATGCTGTTAAAATAATTATCCAGAATTAGGCATAGGCTGATATGAAATTGTCACTATTATCCTGGTGGCAGTAATTGTGATTACGGATAATCATTAAATATGCCTGAAACTCTTTAGAAATGGCATTAAAACATACTGGAAACACTTTACCTTACACTTTATAAAGAAACAAATGTTTTTATTGCATCACAGAGCGGACGCACATCTTACAAGGTGAAAAACAATCAATCTTAAAACCAGGCTTTTTAACTAATGAAATTACATTATATCTTTGAATGTGAAGTCCGCCAGTGCTTAATCAAGCCAAACAGTCTCACTCCGACCTCGTCACATATCAACGTCTGGTCAATGACTTTCCATGTCCAGATACGGTACCTTGGGAGTGTTGGTTGTTGGCTTTCTGGGACGCTGTGTCAAGTTCTGCCTGTTACATGCATTGTCTTCTTTCAAAATACACTTCCATTTTTCAGTACAACACCGCAAATTGACGTTTTTTTTCCCCCAACAACAAACACTCATAGTTTGGTTACAGCAACAAAAACACATGGTTAGGTTTTGGAAAAAAGAACACAGTTTGGCTTCATAATCTTACGGGACACAAACACTGCTCTCCTGGGTGAAAGTCAGTGCTTGTTGGTCCCATCCACCGCCCCACCTACCCACCCTCCTCAGACTTTCACCGCCTTAACTTTTTCGTTCTTGTCCCGCCATATTTCCCCCTGATGCAGAAGAGCGCTGTTTAACTATAACCGTGACTGGCCGCACATGCCGACATTAAGGGATGGGTTTTTTCGTCAGTGTCTGATGCTGCCCAAGCACCTGATTTCGACGACCTCAGAGTGAGACTTGGTTGGATTAAGATCTTATTCAGCCTGTTTTTACAGAGTCCTTTTTAATATTGGTTGCCCACCAGCCTCTTGCAGGACACAACAATAATGATAATAATTATAATAATAATCTCTTTTTACAGAGCACTTTTCATACAAAAGCTCAAAGTGCTTCACAATGAAAGTGCCACATATTAAAACAAAAGCGAAAAGGACATAAAATCATGAAATTAGACAATAAAGAGACAGCAGATAATAAACTAAATAACAACCTTGGCGATGTTTCTTATGTGATAAAAAGTTGTTTTGGTCACCGTCTTTATGTGTGAAGTAAAGTTTTACTCTGAATCCAGAACAATGCCCAGGAATGTTACTTAAGATTTAATCTCTGGAGCCAGATACACAAGCTTATAAGAGATCTCTTTTAGCTTGGGGGCCAACCAGGAGTATCTCAGTTTTATTTTCATTTAGTTTCAAGAAATTATTGCTCATCCAGTTTTTTAACTGCTGCCATCCCAATAGTCGGGGATCACAGGGCATTGTTATCATCAGGCTTGAGCAAAATATATAGCTGCATGTCATCAGCGTAGATATGAAAATGACGTTTATGATCCCTGATGATATTACCTGAAGGGAGCATATATAAAGAAATCCATTTATGACAACATGTGTTAAAATCATATGCAGTCCCATCCCTACCCTGAATCATCCTGGAAATATATTTCACATAACCTTTTTATTTTCTTAAAAACTAAAGTATGTAGGTGGCGTGACGCATGAGAGGAAATAGCATCCAGCATTAACAGCAGTCAGACTGTGTGCTTGCTGGATATGGATTGAATTTCTGATTGGTAAATACATTACCAGCATGACTTTGGAGAAAGACAGAGGACACATTATTCAAGATAGCCCCCTAAACACTAAACCTTTGCCATTAATGAATTCCACATTGTTAACGTTCTTTATTTGATATATTAGAGACAGTAGCCACAGAAGCGTGAGGCACATCAAAGTATAGTACATTCCTAAGGCATGATGAAAAACAGAGTGCTACAATAAGAGAGCCAGAAATTCCTTTCATTGTGAATTTTTCAGAGTGAAGGGAAAAAAAAAACAAAAAAAAAACGGTTGTTGAAATTCTCTGCTCTCCTGTGGCAGGTTGCATAAGCAGTGGAAACTTTACTAGAGGACAAACCTCTCTCTGCCTGTGCTTTGAATATCGAATACTCAGAGGAAGAGGGTGGGATTGAGGGACAGACAGACAGACGGACGGACAGACAGACAGACAGACAGACAGAAATAAAGGCAGGGATGGAGACAGAGTGAGCAGTCTGAGTGCGCAGCACTCGCCAACTAGTGTTTAAAGGTTTAGGAGTTCAGAATCAGCCAGGCAATTCCTCTTGAGCTTTGTGAGGAAGAGTGCCTGGAGCCCCCTGCTGTTATCATGCAGGGAGGGAGCTCTTCCTCGAGAAAACAACAGGGGAAAAAAAAAGTAGCCTACATAACCAACAAGCAGAGGCAGTGGTTTATCACACTGGGGTACACTCATATAAGCATTTGAATTCCTGCAAAAAACTGTTCTGGAATATGAAGCCACAGGTGATTTCTTAATCATCATCATTTTCTATCCATCACCTACAGTGTAGCTATGATGAGATTCTGCTGGAACACTTGCCTTTCCTTTGATGGACATTAAAAGAGTTTTTTCCACATACATATAGAAAGGTAATAACACTGTGCAGTGTAGGTACTTACCCCTATTGCTCTATTGTTCGCAAGTTCTGCAACAAGTGAAGTATGAGAAGTGGAGGAAGAAGAAGGAGGATTTCAGAGCTAAAAATCCTCTCTCCCTCAATAATAAAGTCTCAAATACAGACAAGTCTTGGTGTATATTTTAATGCTGCTTGCGTGTGAGAAGGGAGGATATTGTAGATATAAAGCAAATACAATGGTTCAGGTGAGACTGAATATAAGAGTGGAAATAAAGAAAGGAAGCTAAGGTGAGAAGCCAAAAGGAATTAGATGGAAAAATTATTATTCTGAGAAAAACCCAGATCACTGAGCAAGAGATGAAGCAGCAGCTCCTTTAAAGAAAGACTTCTGTCATGTTTTACTTTAAGCTTACATTCAAATATCACAGAAACCCCCCTCCCCACTTTAAACCACCACTACTGTCACAACTCTTAATTTACTGAGCTGTAAAATTTTAAGGGTGCTCCCATTCCCATGACACTACAGTGACTTAAAATTCTGCACACTATTCATAAAGAAACTAAATGTTGGAATTTATTTTAAATAATGTTTTGCAATTAATATAAGTGCAATAAGTCAGCCATAAAAAGAAAAAAAACTGGACTCACATCTTTCCAAAGAATCTGTTGACTGCTGGATTGACTGCTTGCCTCCATGATGCAAGCCCACAGGAGGAATCTTTCCGATCCTTTTAGCTGGGGAAAATACTAACGTACTGCAAGGCAAAGAGTCCCAACTTCATTCCAGTGCTGTAATTTGGGAGTGTGCTGAAGGGGAGGGAAGTTTCAGGTGGAGTGGAATTACTGAAACATTTGTGATACCCATTAAAAGCAAGGCAGATGTCTCTCCCGCCCGCCTGCCTGCTCCCATTTCAAAGGTGGGAAGCCACGAACGGATTCAGACTGAAAGACAAACCTTCTGTTGAATAAATTACATACTATACTTGGATGAAAATACTGTAGTGAATCAGTACTTTCAAAAGATTCCTGCATGGAGGACACAAAGTTTGCATGTGGAAAAAAAGGAGTAAATCGTACCCACATAGTGCAGATGCTGATGTTTTCAGTTATATTTTCTGAAGTATCAAAAAGAGTTCAAGTACCTGCTCTTTGCTTTTGTTCCCTAGTCAGTCAGTCTGCACACTCTGCAACAAACAGGTACAGTAAACAAGAACTGAGACGACTGAATAGCACCATAATGAAAAGATTCAGGCTTAAAAAATGAAAATAATTTGCACTTGTGCACATACGGAGGTAAAAGAGGAATGAAGCAAAAGCTGTAATCTGAAGACAAAAATCCCCTCCAGACATGTTTTCAGACGTATAAAAATCCTCAAATTGGAATAATTATTGTCTGAATGTTTTTTTCCAAATTTAAAAAAAAAATCCACTCCTTCTTTTAGATAAAACAACAAACTAAATCTATGCAATTTGTTTTAAAAGTTTAAAGGGACAGGTCATCCTAAAATCAAAAATACATATTTTCCTGCCTGTAGTGATATTCATCTATCAAGGTTTGGTGTGAGCTGCCAAGTGTTGGAGTTATGGGCTGTAGAGATGTCTGCCTTTTATACAGTATAATGGAACTAGATGTCACTCAGCTTGTGGTGCTCAAAGCGCCAAAAAAAAAAAAAAAAAATACATTTGAAAAACTCAACAGCAATGTTTCTTTACAGAAACCATGACCTGGTTACTCAAGATAATCCACAGACCTTGTTGTGAGCAGTTTCATGAAGGACCTTCTTTCCATCGAACTACACCCGCCAAACGTATTACCATGGACAAAGACGTGTGCATCTACTGTTAGCTTACCTAGCACCACTGAGCTAGCTAACGTTACAGCTCAGCAGAGTAGGACTCCATTCATATTTACATCGCGTAATGTCGAGAGCATGAGCGTCTTGTTCATAAGTAGATGCACACTTCCTTCTGTGCCAACCTGGTCTCAGTCCCAGAGCGTTAAAATATCCTTCTTGGGCAATGTCCCCACCCTTTAGCGGCTGTGTGAGATACACCCGGCTTACCACTGACTCATATGTAAACCCATCCACGTCATTATTAGGTGCTTAGAGTAAAGGACATAGTCAGTAGTAAAGCAGTGTAACGACGTAAGTAGTAAAGAGTGTAAAACTCATGGTGGATGTGAGGGGAGATAGATGGGTCCAACAAACACAAGATTTTGACCCCCAGGTAAGCAGTGGTCAAAACCAACAAACAACAACATTGGTTGCAATATTTGTGGCACTCAAAGCTAACTTTTTTTTAGCGTCACACTGCTGCCTTTCTGGACATATTTTGTAGTGACATCTGTGATCTTTTTCTAACGTAGACTTGTTACCTAAACCTAACCACTGACCCCCTTCTTACCACCGTGTTTGTGGCAAAGCCAGGTGTTTTTTTTTTTAGCAATATCCGCAATCTTTTCCTAACTTTAACTAACTTTAACTGTTGCCTAAACCTTTTACCTTCTGCATCAAGACACAATGCAAAAGGCTGCTCCTAGCGTCACTTTTGCCCAAGAGGCAAAATACAGCAAGTAGGGATGAGATCACTGTTTGTGTGGTAAATGGTTGACACATGCTGTATGGTAGAAAGAAAATTGCTCCTGTGTAAAACTGTTCAAAACAAGGTCTGTGGATTATTTTGAGTAACCGGGTGGCGATTTCTGAAAAGAGACATTGCTGTTGAGTTTCTATAATTTATTTTTTGGGTGCTTTCAGCACCAGATGCTGAGTGCCATCTAGTTCCATTATATTAGAGAGAAGACATCTCTACAGCAGATATCTCCAGCACTCAGGATCTCACACCGAAACAATCTAGACGGATAAACAGAACGACAGGTAAGAGGAAAAATATGGATTTTTGATTTGGGGGTGAACTGTCCCTTTAACTGTTGGATGCAAAATGTCTCCTACTTTCCATTCTCAGTAAAAAAGTTTGCACTTGAGGTTTGAAGTTTCCACATCACACATCATATTGGACTATTATTGGTTTCTAAACTAGCAGTAATGTCACAAAATCATGCTCACACATTCACTTATTGAACTGAGATTTGAGCACAGAGAGTGTGATGAATGTGAAAAACAGCCTTCTAGTGCACAAACATCATTCTGCACAGTGAGGCTCAAACATCCAAGTGAAGCAACAATAAACAAAACCCATTTTTGGAGTGGAGGGGGTATGTAAAAATGCATCTGGAGGTCATCTGAGGAGCTTTGGCCTGCCACAGACTGTGAATAATGTTGTTGTATCTGTGATAAAAGCAACTTTCAAAGGGAAAATAAAAACACAAGATTAAAAACTCAAATTTTTAAACTAAGCGATGCGTTTTTCTTTATGTTTTCTGTCGTGCACACTGAGATCCCACCGTGGGAAGCCTTTTAGTTGTTTTTTTATATAAATAAATGCAATTAGTATTGAACTAGTTTAAGGAGCTCACAAGGGAGGGGTTAAAAAACACGAGCAGTAACTGAAGCTCTTCAAGTATTGGCACCCTCAGAACTTTATACAGCTCTTGGCAAGCTTAATAATGCCATCCGACGGTACCCAGTCATTTCTCTCATCCATACAGCGCATATTACCATTTATAGTTTTTGAAAATGTCAATGTGGCTCAGGGAAGGTGTGAATCACACCTGCAGTTATTTTCTCCTTTGATCAGGACTGCAGTGGAAACATTAACCTTGTTACATTCTGTTTGCTTTGTTTAACGTCTTCTTCTTATTATTCAGCTTTAGGTGAGCCATGACTTACAAACAAATACATTTTTAGGTTTTTAGTAACATGTTATTCTGTAAGTCAAGGCTTGTTAACAGCCCCTGTACAGCGCAGAGTGACTGACATCTCTGCACTCTGTTCTATGATTCATTTGTACTGGAAGTAAGTGGAGTCAGACAGCAATGACTGGGAGAGGGAGATCATGATAATGACACATAATGAAGGTCATGGGCAGGATTCAGACCCAGGATGTAGTGCTGGCATGGTACATCATGATGCCCTGCTGCTTTCTGTAAATTACTTTCTCCGGTGTTCAAACCAGTTACACACCAGCCGGGGTTATATTTTTCTGTCTCCGTCAAGAATGTCAGTATAGGTTGGTTCTGGATTTTGTTAAATGCTAACGTTTTTTAAAGTCTAATGCGAAATATTTATAAAATTCTGGACTTTTCAGTCTAGGTTATGGATAGTACAAATAAATTATAGATGCGGTAGGACCATAGTTGAACTAAATCACTTGTTTATGGTTAGGGAATAACTGTGGTTACTGTCAATAATTTAAGGTCTCCCACGACATTATCACAGGCTGATGTGCAGCACACCCATCTGACCTCCACATTAGAGGGCTGCATTGGGACTGGGTCCCGCCCTGTCCCGCGGGACCCAACGCAAATATTGCGGGAGTGGGCGGTTTGGACTTTGCTGCGGGCGGGAACGGGCAGCTAAAAAAAACACTGCGGGATCTTGGTGCACATGCATAAGCGTTATTCATAAATGGACAAATATGCCCTGAACCAGCTTTCATACCAATTTGCCGCTTGCTCCACCTGTCTGTCTGTCTGTCTGTCTGTCAGCTCCATCTGTCATGAGACAAACATGAAAGAAGACGCGCAGTTTATTGTGTTTCACCAACGACGAGCTGTCATTACGCGCGACAATTATGCATGGCTGTGCGCTCTTTATAACTCACTGTGAACCTATGTTGCATAATAAAGATTTGCCCCCTCGTAATTGTTAACCGCCCACTCAGTAACTTCATCCTGGCGCCAGGCCTGCCTTAACCTCAGGAGGAGGAGAATAGAATATGAAACAGCCTTTATTTCATTAAAAACTAAATGAAAACAACGAAATAGGAGCGCTATTCCTGACCAGTGCGTCAAAAGACATGCAGGCCAGGGAAACGAAACAAACAACCCCATGAATCTCTTTATTAATAGCCTATAAAATGACGTGTTTTCTCCTGCGGGACGGGCGAAGACACAAAATCATCGATCTCTATTATTGTGCGGGCATAAATTCTCAGAGTTTTGCGGGTGCGGGCGGGAGTGGACATACACATTGCGGGAGCGGGCGGGAGTGTAATACACACGTTGCGGTTGCGGGCGGTAATGGTCAGAAATTCAGCGGGAGCGGGCAGGAGCGGGATGAATAAAACAGTCCCGCGCAGGGCTCTACTCCACATCGTAACGCTCTGTCCATGGATTATATAAAGAAAACTGGATACAGATTTGGAGGCACAGCCCTATTCATTCTCATAAAAGTTGCTCAATCCGCCAATCAGCTAACTTCTAACTACTAACTCGAATGGGGATAAAATGATTTGATTGTGTGGGACTTCTGGACTTTCGAAATGTTATCAAACCTAATCAAATGCTGATAGTGAAACACGTCATGTTGCGAGGGGTTGTGACACTCAAAAACATTTGTCCACTGATTTACAGATGTCTTTTTACATTGTAACTCTATGGGAAAAATCTATCTGGATCCCATGCAGTGGCGTAAGGTAGTTATGATGCACAAATCATCTCGTTCTTCTTTGAATCACTCATAAGGGCCCATTCTCCATCCAGCACATTGTTGGAGGGCCCACTCTCTCTATAAGCCCCCCGTCTCATGGGCCCCAGTGTAACCGCACTACCTGCATTGTCTATACTGTATTTACACCCCTGGTCCCATGGCATCACATGATGGATGCTGAAGTTGTAGTTACATGGTTTTGCCACTATGTCAAATTGGCTTCAAAGTTCAGCACACCTCCTGGTGGCCCGGTTCTGCCTTACTCCATGTAGGGCTCACAACTTCCTACATTTGTACTGAACATTTTGCACTAGGCCTAAATCATGAGGTGCAGAAACCTCTCATATGGACCTAATTTTTTCCTTGTTTTTCTCTGTTATGCTCAGCTTCTTGTGAGTTACTGCTTGGTATCTAATGTCAACAACCACAACCTTATAAAACCTTTGAGTTTTGTGTTATTTACCCTTTACGGTCTCCTTCCTGGGACTACAACAGCAATTTTAGATGGTCTGTTGGGTAAGGTATTTTGGTGACACTGAAGTTCAAATGCGTCACTCTCCCACTTGGATCAAAGTGAATGAGCAAACATGCCCAAGTTCAAAGAAAGCTCATGCCTGTTGAGAGAGAGAGCTCAATAAAACAACTCAAAAACAAAACCCTCCCCCTAACCCTGGTGACATAATAGACCATTCATTATGAATACTAGATTAAACTGATGAACAAACTTTGAAATTTTGTGTCATCATAATGAAGAAATATACAATAATGTGATGGTGAACTGCTCTCATTGAACCTCTCTGTATAAATGAAGGTTGAATGAATGAATGGTGAACCACAAAAATGGCCAGTCCATTTACCAGAATTAAATATTGTCATTTTATTTTATTTTATGTCTCAGCAAAACATGAATATAATATGTAGCTTCATACTTACAGTCGGATGTTCAGATTGCATGTATATGTGTTGTGTTTCCAATCAGGAGATAAAGAGGATCTGGTATGACATGACACCTTTGCAACAGGTCAGCATTTCATGTTGTATTTGTAGTGACGAAAGTTAGAAGAAAAAAGAAGAAATTTTTTAACAAGAGTTCGGGACATTTCCAGCCGTACTTGTAATCTTGTGTGTGATTTATTCTGGCTTCATATGAGTAGAGTCAGTTGGAAATGTCATAGGCTTATGGTAATATTGTTAGCATGTTATAGATGTTGGGAAAACGTGTCAAGTTTAAGACAGTTGTTTTGTCTGTAAACCTTGTCAGTTGGCAAATTTTGTAACATTTCTTTTATTAAATGTTAAATAGAGGGAAAGACCGCTAGCTGTAAGGCTTATTTATGCGATGCAAAATCAAATGAGTTGTACTAAATCAGGCAAAAAGCAACTTGATCAGTGGTAAATGTTACAGCTCCATAGAAAACAGGTCCCTTCTGCTGTGTGAGTGTGTCTAAAGCGGCCTTTACATGATAAGAACAACGCGCTTCGCTCACCGCCAGATGCGGCGCAGAGGTCAGAGGTAAACTCGGTCAGAGTTCAAATAATTTCAACTCTGAGCGCAGCGCTTGGGTGGAAAATCCGAGCAGTGCTCGACGCCAAGGGTAGCGGTGCCGCTTTGTCAGGCGTTGCCGCCCTCTCCATAGACAAACAATGGGACAGCCAGCGCAAAGCGGTTTTACAGCTGATCATGTGTAGAGGCCTTAAGTGTATTGTTCTTCATTTTACTGTGCTATATTTGCCAGGACTGCTACAGTGATTCCAGCACTGTTAGTGTTAGTCCAAGACTGAGTGAATGCCACCACTTCCTGTTTCAAATTAAAAGCTGTCTAGTGTTTAATACATGGTCCAGCCATACACTATGTTTTGACCTAGTCTTGTTTAACGAGAGGTCGGGGCATTTCCAGCCATGTTTGTAGCAACAAAAATAGGTACTCTTAACCACAGGTCAGTGCATTTCCAGCTTTGTTTGTAGTGACAGAAACAGATTTTAAGTTTGGGACATTTCCAGCTGTGTTTATAGTGCAAAAAGCAGGTATCTTTTTTTAACGAGGGTTGGGGACATTCTTTGCCATGTTTATAGTGATGAAAGCAGGTTTTTTTATAATGAGAGGTGGGGCATTTCCAACCATGTTTGTAGCGACAAAGGGAGGTATTTTTAACATAAGTTTGGGACATTTCCATCTGTGTGTGTAGCGCAAAAAAATAGTATTTTTAATGAGGGTTGGGAACATTCCTCGTTGTGTTTATAGTGACGAAAGTGGTTATTTTTTAATGAGAGGTTGGGGCATTTCCAGCAGGGGCGATTGCTCTGAGACAAGGGAGGCTGAACTTCCCCTAAAATTTCATAGAAGAAATGGTCAAATATGCACTACTGAATTTACATTAAAATAAGAATTTACATTGCATTAAATGTGCGCTAGGATGCGTTTCACATCATGACTATGATGTTCAAATGTCAGCTGTTTATCACCACTTTTCAAACGCAACCTCCCTGTCATACTTTCTCGTGTCAGCACGGTGGACGCGGAGCCTCCAAGCATATGAGACAGCGCTGAGCAGGTTTTTTCATGCAGCAAAGTGAGACGGTCATTGGATAAATGCGACAAAATCGTCACTTCCAGGGAGGCTCAGCTTCCCTGGGACCTAATGGAGCAGTAGGCGGGAGAGGATGCTCAGTGTATGCATGATGATTGGAGGAATTGTCTAAAAGGCTGAACCCCTTTGTGATTGACAGCGCTTCGCATTTTGAGCTCAGTCCCATGCGGAAATTTGCGAGTGGAGTCTTTTGACAGAGTGCCGTCCGGAGTTCCTTATTTCCATAAGCCATATAGCTCATTTTCACCACAGTTAAGGTGTTTAAACCCATCTGAAAATCATTGAGGTGTGTTTTGCTGTGGCTCTATGGCATGAGTGTGGTTAAAAAATGGCTTCAATTAAATGTTCTAAGTTACTGCGTCGCTACAATATGACAAATTTTATGATGTAAACTTAAAGTGAGCTTCCCCTGTTTGAAAGACCAGCAGCCGCCACTGGTTTCCAGCCTTGTTTGTAACGACAAAGGAGGGTATTTTTGACCACAGCTCAACACATTTCCAATCGTGTTCGAAGCGGAAAAAAAAGTGGGGTATTTTAAGCTGAAACATGATGTTTTCCTAACTCCAACTAAGTGTTTTTTGTGCCTAAACCTAACCACACATTAACCACAGCGTTGTCACAACATAAAATGAAACATTAAGAAAAATAAAGTTTCAATATATCCACTACATATGAAACATACAAATGTAACATACCTGTGGTTTGCAGAAATGCACAGTGCTAATATTTATTCTAGCAAGTGGTTTGAAATGGAAATAACTGTTGATTTACACATGTTGATGGACTCATCATTACATACAGTAATGTTTCATCACACATTCTGTTCTCAAGTAACTTGTCTGAAACTCAGTTATTCAGGAGCTACTTACTGTGTTACTGTGTTAGCCCTCTTGCTGTTAGCCTACTCAGCATTTTGTGTACCTTAATGTTAACTTTATTATCATGCCACCATCATTATCAACCACAGCACTTTTCTGACACACTGCATCGTATAGCTGACAGTATCTTTACAGCTTGCCACCTGTTCACTTGTTTTAAGACATGAAAAACACACACTGCCTGTTTAATTCCATCTGAACATATCATGTGGCAGGGAGTGAAGGACACGGTATCAAAGCACACCTGCGATCAGCCTGTTTATACAAACCGCCTGTCAGTCTTTCTTTTTTCATAACATCTCAGATGGCACACAAAGCAAAAAGCTGATAAAAAATGTTTTGTCCTGATTCTAGTTTATTAAAAACACAATTTCACAACCTAAAAGTTCCACTTCACACTCGATTTACAGAAGTGAAAAACGACGGCTCGGTCAATACCATCTGAGGTGGAACATTCCGGGTAAAATTGGTCAACCTGCAAGCCTTTAGTGTGGCAGGCAACATTTGAGCACATATTAAGTCTGTCAGATCTGATAGCTGTGGGACCTCGTCAGCTCTTTCCCATTGATATAAATCTTCACAATTACTGTGACATTTTGCTTGGGTAAATCAAGCGGCGGGTCTTTCAGGAATAGTGTTGTGTCAGCAGCAGAGTTGAGCATCCTGGGACCCTCATTCCCCCGATAGCATTCAGCGGCAGGCTGGGGCTTTCACACCCGCAGAATAGAATAAACAGCAATTTAGTCTGGAGTGCATACCAGATACTCACAGATTAGAGCAGAGGTTGATGGGAGCAGCCTTAGCAAACCAGGAAGAATCACAAAATAAATATTTACTCTATCCTCTTCATGCTTCAGGCCTGATAGCTTTGATAGGAATTTTTCTCTTTTGTATTTGTCACTTTTGCAAACACAGACTGAGTGCTGTGACCAACAGCAAGGCCCATTACAAATCCAACAGACCAAGTTGGATCCTGTGAGGTTTTTTATATATATAAATAGACCCGTTTTCCATCAGACAACAGTAGTTTTGCTCAAAATGACTTGTCGTACTTCAGGCAGGCGCTGCCTCCACAAACTTGCCGAGTATATTCTGCTCTATTTTGCAGTGGCCATCTGGAAAGAAGCTGTTCCTTGTTTGCTTTTCTTAACTCTTAAGCCAGCCTCTAAAGCCTTGTCGAGCTTCTGTCACTCAGAGAGAAAGCTGCGGTGGAAACCCACACATTTCCCACGTGCTCATCCACATTCATTAACAGTCCCTTCCCACATGAAGGGAGACTGTCACAGCTAAAGAAAGAGAAAAAGATGTGGAAAGAATATGTGTACGGGAGATAGACATACAGGAAAAAAATAGAAAAATTCAGCAGGACTGAGAATTTATTTGTCTCTCTCTTGCTCACTTTTTCTCCTTCTCTCAGACACTGACAGAAAAATAAACTCCTCTGTGGCTTGAATCACACTTCTGAGCACAGAAACTGGGTCCATACAGGTCAAATGTGACACATAATCCTGTGTGATTTGATTATCCGCCTCCTGGCTCGACGCAGCTACAACACCACCTCAGTCTTTCATTACAGGAGCAGCAGAGGTGGGGCAAGAACGGGCTCATGATGAAGAGGCAGTCACGGATCCTGACTTGGTCTGGACGCAAGATCTGAGAGCCTCCATCCGTCATCTTTCAGGATCCTCCTCGTGCTTCAGTGACGGTAGGAAGGAAGTGTACCTCTGCATGAGGAAGTTTACACAGTGCTCTTTTTCCCAGGAGTCACTTGGTTCTTCAACAGACTGTGGCGAAGGCCTGACACGTCGTGCTGATATACTACTTCTGCAAATATCTAAGAGTAAAAATACTCAGTGAGTCCCAGCAAAATAACAGTAGTAGAAGAGTTTATTCTTATTTGGCACATCTGAGTCCATCACACACCTCTTCTCCTGTGCACCATGCTTCATCCATGTTTTCTTTTTATAGTCGCCTTAAATGCAGTTAACTGATCAGTCGTTTGACTCTTAAACCACCAGATACAAACTTTACACAACATTTTCATCATCTTTTAAAACACTCTTATAATACCACATTTACCCCTGATGGATAAAGGAGAAATAAATATAAAACATACAACATTACAAACAACTTTTTAGAATATTCTCTGGCAAATACAGTCTTTGATCTCCACCCACCAACGGATTATTTTTTCATTACAAAGCAGCAAATTCTGCACTCTTTCAACCTCATTTTTCAAGACACAATACACTCAGATCTCCTACACCTCTTAATATTTTGGGTTTATGAATAACGTCAACTCATTTATTAGTCTGTGGTTGATTACAAATCCATCTTTTAACTTAATTTCAATTCAGTTTAATAGAACTTTATTTATCCCAAAGGAAATTGTTGTGCAAGAACACGCTTCAAATTACAGTAACACTAAGTGCAGTTACCACAATTTAACGTTCACAACCAGTAACAACCAAACAACCAGTGGGTTCCCCGGGTCAGGGTCACTCACTGGGCCCAGTTTAAGAAACAATATTATATTAATATTATTATTATTATTATCAATAGTATTCACTAACAAAGACCACGCAATAGAGTGATAGATTGCAATTAGTTTATTACGTATAATGGATGATGGGGATGAGAGTGGAGAGATGGAGGAATGAGGGACGCGGGTTTCGGGATGAGGATTGAGGGATGTTGGATGAAGGGATGAGCATCGAAAGGATGAGGGTTGTGGGATGGAGGGATGAGGGGATGTAGGGACAGGGAAGAAAGGAAGGTGTGGGGAATGATGGAGGAATTTAGGGTCGCAGACAGGTGGAGGGTGGAATCTGATAGTGGTCAAATGTCGGCTGAAGGGAGGAAGACATAACAGTATGGGGGAGTCATCTCTCCGCCTGCTCTGCTATGGCTAGAGTCCCCTGGTGATTCCTGTATTCTGCGGAGAAACGGAGAAAAGGGACAGATAACAGCAAAAAGACAAATAACGATAAAGGGGTTTGAGAGGGAAGAATGTGAGAACGGAGTCAAAGGGGAGGGAAAAGGATAAGGTGTGCTTAAATACTTTTAGTGTGGGAATGGATGAGATTGAGGCGTGGTCTTTGTTCCCTCATTTAAATATCTGGCAAAATATCCAAATAAACAAGATAAGAAGTGTTTTCAATGAGCAAAAGCAAAACAAGTGCCTGAAAGAGTAACACTAGGAGTAAGATTAGTACCAGAGTTACTAAAAATGAACTAAAAAAGGTGGAAAAAGCAGACTGTGCCTGATAATCAATATTATATTGAATATGTATTTTTTGCACTACTCTCACGAAAGTCCTGTTATTCAACAACAAATACAAGGTCTAAAAAATGTCCCTAAGATTAGTTCCTCTTGGGGTTTAAGTTCCAAATTTAGAAATCCAGAACACCTCCCTCTAAGACTTGCAGTAGATATTTTTGGCCACTTGGGGGCAGTGGAAACAAGCTGCAAACACACCACCGACATATTATCATGTTTTCAGTTGATATGGAGAAATATTAGCTGAAAACTAGCTGAAAATGATGCTGTGAGAGGGGTGAGAGTTGCTGTGTCTCAATTTGGATAATGCTGAGTACACTTCCATGTAGTACACCATGTACTTACTTGCCTATTGTGTTACTGTGTGAAGGTTGACAGGGTAGTGTTGTTTTAAACACATCTGTTACCACTTACCAGATATGATGATCACAACATTTAAACACTCCTTTGTCTTCTTTTTCTTCTTCTTTTTAATTGCAAATTACATGCAGATGGATCATACTGCCAATATTTGACCACAATTGTCAACCACAAAAAAAAATGCTACATAGCCAAGATGGCGACCATTGAGGGTGAGAAGTATTCCATTTTGACTGTTAAGAGTACACCATCCATGTACTGATGTGCACTGCACTTGCCATAGTTTTCAGTGTGAAGTACTCGTGCACTCAAAATATAAAGTGTGGTAGGACGCAAATTGAGATACAGAACCAAAATCGTTAAAGCTGCAGGCTGGAAAACAAAACAATGAAGTGAAAGTTGCTGCAAAAGCTTCCTTGAGTCGAGGGGTCATCACTGGTCATCATTCTGAGCATCATGTGATTCATTGTTAATAAATAATATTGATCATAGTCAGTTGAAAGTTCAACTTCTCTAACTCTTTAGAGTGAAGAGATGTGCAGCATTTTTTTTTATTTTTTAGGACTTGCATAGAGGCCCTTACTGATCTGCACTTTGCTGTGAGTGTATTCTTATAGTTAGAAATGATTAAATTTGAAACACGCAGACCTCAGCCAAGGCCAATACGCTGAATTGCAATGTTAACAAAAGTAAAAAATAATTTGTGTATCTGCCCAACTGTGTTTGGGATCCACTGCAAAAGTCAGTGGGTTCTTCCTTGACCTATGCTACACTCTACCACCAAGTTTCATTAAATTCAGGTCTATAGTTTTTGTTCGTTGTTAGTTGTTATCCTGCTGATAAACAAACCAACAATCCAAACCAAATCAAACTCTGGCAGAGGTTAAAACTCTTTGCCGCAGTTAGTTGGCCAAATGTTAGTCAATCAGAAAGGTCATTAGGGAGCAAGATTGCATTGGTTACTTAGTAACAGAAAAAAACCAAACCAAACAAACAAACAAAGTCCATTAGGAGCTGCGCCTTGTCAAAATAAATCAAATCCGATATGACTGGACCATGTGGGAATTTAATTTGAAAGGACAGACACGGGATGTGTCCACGCTCAGCAGTCAGACAGGAGTCAGGGTAATTTCCAGGGCTGGTACCTGTGGTTATTCCACAGGCTAGTTAATAACATGTCGGGCAGGAAATCCAAAGTGTGGGATCATTTTGAGAAGGTGAAGGACGAACCCAAGGTGATATGTAAACTCATCTTCATTGGTCGACTACAAACATGACGTATCATCTGAAACATGGAAGTAGCTACATGCCCATTAGCCACTTAGCACAATCATTACTGCTTTGCCGACAACGTCATTAACAGGCGGCTCGCTCAGTGTGTGACGTGCACTTGTAGATAAAATATAGGCCTATATTAATGAAGGTTCATTAGTACGGTTTTGTATTTCTCTGTAATGTAGCACAGTGTTAACAATGTTACTGATACTATTCTTTCTCACACCTTCAACTCAAACCATTGTGTTGCCCCGCCCAAAATATATAGTTTAATAATTAAATTAATATCATAAACATGCAGGTGATTAGTCGACTAATGGCTCTAATTGACGACTGTTTGTTGACTGGGAAAATTCTTAGTTGGGTGCAGCTCTAATAACTTCACAGGACAGCGGTACAGCCTAAATCAGGCTTTTCTCATGCACTGTTCTACGTACAGAAGTAATGCACCACAATTTGTATAACTTACATAATCATAAGCCAGTGATTCATGTACAACCCACCTGATTGGGAAAGCTACGATCATGTGACCAATGCACTGACAGGTATAGAGAGGGAAGGAGTATAAAGACCCAAAGTCCACATCAGAAAGCAGGTTCTGGGGGTGGATGGGTCACAAAACACAGGACTTTCCCCCAGGAGACGTGTGTTTGGAACCATGTGCTTTTAAGTAATTACATCGTCACCATGTTTCTTTTCCTGAACCTAACAAACATAACTTCACTTGTCTAAATCTAACGGGGTCATCCCTATGTTCCCAGGGTTCTATGTTCCCCACTTAACCCTGCAAAAAAGCTTCTATGTTCCCTGCTTACACAAAAAAGGTTCTATGTTTCCCGCTTGGTTGAGCGGGCAACATAGAACCCGGGCAACCTAGAATCCGGGAAACATAGAACCTTTTTTGCAGGGTTAAGTGGGGAACATAGAACCCGGGAAACATAGAACCCTGGGAACATAGATACGCTCCCAATCTAACCTACGTAACTTTACGGTAAGTACGTAACATCGTTTATGGGGTACTAATTTGTTAGATGTCACACGAACCATTGTATAAGGATATGTCGCATAAATATTTGCCTTTGTGCCATACTTAGATCATATTTGTGTCATATATGCTGGAATATTCTTGGATTTATCTTTATTCAAACAATACCTGTCTATTTTTGTAAAAAGAAACTCATTTGCTCAAGAGGAAGCCAATTTTTTATTTACTTTTATAGATGAGAAACACAAAATTGAAAAGACAGTAAGGAGCCAACATAATAACATTTGAAATCTGGTGTGTAATTTATCCCAGCTTCACATTTTACCACTCTCCTTATTTATAAATCCAGATGTTTGAATAATTAGAATAGTGGCTATTTTATTCACTCAGACGTTGGTTCTAGCTGACATTAAATAAGAAGAATAAGGAGGTTGAGGGAGCCGTGCACCATCTCCACAGAGTTCCTCTGACACACTGAGGAACTAGATGAATAGGAATGTGGATTATGGCGCTGCAAATCTTCCCCAAGTTTATACATTAATTTCCCAAATCTCACCTTGAGAGTAAAGCTACTTGCTGGGGGATTTTCTCAATTTCTTGCTTGATGGGACAGGTGTATTTACTTACATAATTGTATTCCTCATCCAATTTATAATGCGATTAAATATTAATACAATTCAGAGTTTGAAGAGAGGCAGATCTGTGAAAATTATCTAGACAGCAATATTGTGAAATTGTTCTTCTTGCTTTGCAACTTTTTCAATCACCCATAAATGAAACAGAAGCAGTGAAAGAGAAAATATTCTGCGCCTTAGGATGCATTGAAAATGGCATTTCAACAAATAAAGCCCTCTGAGTGGAAGATAAAAATAGGCCCAGGTATTTTTCACTGTGATGATCTTGACTCATCTTGGCTGAGCTTTGTTTAGTTAGTGGAGGAGCTCTCTGGGGGAACATTGAGTGGTGTAGTCAAAGTGGAACTCTCCTGAATGAGCTTTGAGCTTCAAGTTCCCAATATCCCAGCATGTGCGCCACAGAGTCAGACAATAGAGCCAAACGCAAGTCATAGCCAAATCGTAATTACCTCTGCACCCTGCAGAAGCAGACCAATTGACTCCTCTAGATGAATGACAACAGGTAAAGGGCAGTGATTAGCCGTAGGCCTCAGAAGCTTTGTTTGGTGCAGAGGGAGAGGGAATTCTCTATATAGGGCAGAAGATATGCTTCACTTATTACGCTCTTATTATTCTGTGGACTTATTACGGGGAAAATTCTGCTCAGTACTGGAAACTTTGCTTGTCACGGTTGGCTGCCAGTGCACACACAGTCTAGTACATCCAGATATCAACTTGTTTGTGCTGTTCTGTTACAGTTGTAGCATCCTGACCAATTACCAAATGATTTATTATTGATTGAGGATACCTATAATTGTTTGATATTGAATTAGTTACTATAATATTTCATGCTCTGGGCTCATAGTGTGTCATTAGTGATTTAAGTAGTCATCCACAATTAATGACCGTTAGACAGCTATTGTTGATGTAGAGGAGATTAAGGATATATTGGGACATGATAAACAACCAGTGATTGATGCAAGTGCAAATAAAATGTCAGTCGTACTTCAGGTAACGAAAAGCTGCAAATTCCTGGATGATTTTTGCAGACATTATTAAACATAAACTTTCATTTTTACACCTTCATTTACTCAAACTGAACCTCCAAATTTATTGTTGTGAAAAAAATGCCCGCATTAATTTACTATTCTAAAGAGACAGCAGCCTAATTACAGCCACCTAGGTGATGAAAAATAGCCAAAAATGATTTAATCATGTACAAATGATCTGCGCCCATGTAATGAAATACTACCTAAACTCATTTATTTGGGGGCTATTGATTATACATTCATTAATAAATCAGAAGTTAATTGTTTGCACCTGATGTGTTATTGGAAACAAAGGAGTGATCCATCTAAATAGTTATAAATGTAATGCTGTTTGCTTAATGGAGTTCTGCTTTACATGGAAAACAAGTTGAACCCTTTAAACTAAAACTTGTTTTTAAATTACCGTCCTTGCCCTGCTTAAAGCAGTGTGAGAACATTTTCTTGTCACTCATTAAATATTGATAAAATTAATTACTATCAATATGGGTGTAATTATTCATTCACTGCATGGATCCATTAATTATGAATTATGCTGATTCAACTGCATCCATCTGGTAAAAATAAAGAAACAATCTAAAGCTCTCAGCTTTATTTTTGTGCTTTCTGGCATTGCACATACTTAAAACATCTATTAACCCTATTTTTAATTTATAACACAAAATGGATCGACTGATTTAAGCGTCCACCCATAGTAACAAATTAACAGATTCCTATGAATTGACTCTACGATTCCTCTTAACTTTACGAAGCTTTAAAGCATTCAGCTATTTACAGCACCAAACAGCAGACAGACAGTTAGCACCTAGCTGGTGAACATATTGGAACATTTAAATGGTAAATGGACTGCACTTATATAGCGCCTTTCTAGTCTTCCCACCACTCAAAGTGTCACATTCACCCATTCACACACTGGTGGCCGAGGCTACCATACATAGTGACACCTGCTACTCAGAAACCACTCACACACCATTGGTACAGCCATCGGGAGCATCTTGGGGCTCAGTATCTTGCCCAAGGATACTTTGACATGTGGAGCTGGGGAGCTGGGGATTGAACCACCGATTTTCCGATTAGTGGGTGACCCCCTCTACCTCTGAGCCACAGCTAAAGCACCTAAAGAGATAGGTATTTCCCTCAGGAGCTGGTGGAGACCAAAAACAGAGCTAAAATGACAGTAAATATTGGACACACATCTCTCCAAATGAATGATAATTTTGCTCTGTAACTACTGATGATGTGGTTGGGGTGCCCCCAACTCATCCAGGCTGTTCTCATGCACTGTTCGCACGTTTTCCTTTAAAAGTAATGCTCCGAAATTTGTATATATCCCATAATGACGAGCCTCATGCATAACCCATGTAGTTTTGAAGGCTGCAATCACATGACCAATGCGCTGATGGGAGGCAGGTTGGGGTGGATGAGTCACAAAACACAGGACTTTCCCCCAGGACACAGGTGTTCAGAACTTTGAGTGAACTTTTAATCCTTTTAAGGTACGTCCTCACTGTTTATTTTCCTACTCATATCCTTAATTTGCCTGAATCTAACCATTTAAACTTAATGTTAATTACTTAACTTTTCATTAAAAACATAACGTCATTCATGTTTATTCATAGGATTTTTATACAAACTGTTGCGTATGCACTTTTATAGGTTATCATATGAACCATTGTATGAGCATATGTTGAATAGTTGACTATTCAACAATTCGATAAGGAGCCAGATTTAATTGTCAGTCTCAAAGTCAAATCATTGCAGTTGCAGGAAAATGTGGATATAAAACAAAGGATCATTCCGTTATGGTTATATGGGGGGTGGTGAATGTCTGATTTTCACATCAAATAATTTGATTTCTTCAAATAAATCATGATACATAACCTATTTTGTGATAAATTCATTAACCAGAGCCCTCACATAAGAACATGACTCTACAGTATATCCTATTATGAAATAAGTTCTTATGCCAAGTCAAGAGGACAGATTGTTGAGTTGGATGTTTCAGCTCTTTTGTCTGGTGTGAAAAAAATGGTGACTAATGTTTGCAAATGAAAATGTAGATCATAAAACAAAAAATCAGTTGACAATAGGCAATACTTGACTGATCAGATTCGACTATGTATAGTCCTAGTCAGGTGTACCATTAATAACAGTGTTGTTGTTGTTCGGCCTGTTTTCTCTGCCCCGGAGTGGCCAAAAAATAGTTATTACAGCTTTAAATGATTTGAAATTGACAATTTGTCATGTGGCACAGCCCGTCCTCTGCTGTTATTCAAAAGCTAAAATGTACTTACTGCTCCCTACAGTACGACTGTCAGTGTCACTACTGCTTTTAAAACTGCTGAGACTGAAACCTGCAGTCTGCACAGCTCAAGCTAACATCTAAATGTGGGAATTTTATTCATGCTTCATATCACTGAACAACATATTAAGTCTTCAGATCTCTGTTTAAAGTGGTAAAGTAGAATTAGATTGAATATATAATTCAACTAATTAAACACATTGTATATTACTGCTTTGTTTGTATTTATGTTGTCTGGATACATTGCTGCCTGTTTTTAATTGTCTTGCTGACTTGGGTGTACTTGAGTGGTTTGAAAAGTGCCTTTAAACAAATGTCTTTATTATTAAATCAGTTATATATGCACAATCAAAACAGTGGTGACTTACAATACACACACACACACACACACACACACACACACACACACACACAGGACAGAAAAAGAAAACAAGGTAATGTACTGAACTTGATAACATAGCAAACCAAACATGGATAATTCTAATAGTAATTATATCCATTTAGGTAACAGTAACTGCAAAATGTTAATGAGTGTCACAGGAGAAATCTTTTAAAAATGAAAGAAAGAAATGTAAAAAAAAATTAAATAAAATTAATAATAATAATAATAAAACATATGTTGAAAAATAAGTAATAAGTAGGTGATAAGACTGTAATATAAAATAGATAAAATCATGTTTGTCTAATTTAGCTAAAACCAAATTAATTGAATTGTGACAAATCAAATTTTAAAAATGAGATTAGCTCTTCATGAATTAAATCTAGCGTGGTAAAGCAAACAGTTCTATACATCATCAACTTTAAAGGCCACATACAGTAATTGGAAGTGCACCAGCTTTAATCCATTTAAATTCCCAAACGATATAATGTGTGAGATTTGGGCAATCGGAGCATAAACCAACGTGTCACAGCTGGCACAATGTGCGAAAGCCAACACTGAGCTATAGTGAACGAGGATTAAATGATCTGAAAACATTGTGATAACACCATTACACCTGTTGGGCTGTGACAACAGGCGCGTGCAGCAGCTCTCAAACTGTGATCTTACATCTCGTATTCAGGCAACACAGTAATAACTTGATAATGTAATTTATCTGAGATCTAACACGATAATACAGACAGTGTAGTGAATGTGAGCAATCTGTTATCATTCACTGTGAACAAAGGGCTTCGTCATGAGATAATACAGGCAGTGAGTGTACACAAATGATCTTAGAACATGCATTAATTGGATTATAACATGCAGCTATCACGAGCTGTAATCTTAATCCCCTGCCGAGGACACATCTGGATCTCCAGTGATGAAAGTAAACAACTGTTTGCTAAATGATGCCAATAATCTCCTGGAAGCAAAAGTTAAAATAGTACAAGGTGAATGGCACACAGAACATTAAACCCTCCAGGGTTTAGGAAAGCAGAATAAGTAGAGGCTGTGCAGACGGCTCCTGTGAAGGGCTCCATGGCAAGAGGGAAGTGGTTCCCAAGCAACTATTGCTGATTCGCTGTGGGGAACCGCAGAGGTCCTATTGAAAACTGGACTATTACAAGAATTAACCCCTGCCATTACAAGAAAAGCCTGTTTGTCTTTTGCAGTAAGTACATACTAACAACCAAGCTGGCTGAATTACAATATTTAGGATGAAGTGGGCAGCTGACGCAGAGCTATTATTCATGTAATTCTTCAATATCTTAAACTCCCTGTAAAACTCACCACTGCAGGGTGTGCACCTCAAAATATCACCTCTGTTGCTGCCCTGAAAATGAAGCAGTGAAAAAACTGCAACGTTCAAATGAGAAGTCACTGGAAAAGAAATAGGATGGATGTTGCTGTTGAAGCGACGAGGCCTTTTAATGGGTCTGTCTTTAACAAGTAAAGTTAAAGTTGAATGTTGAATCAGGTCTCTTGAGGTGGAGTGACGTAAGCGAGACGAGGCAGAACAGTAAACAACAGTGGCAGAGATGGATTAACAATGTTGGCTCTGTTGATGAAGCGGTGTCTTCTGCTACTGCAGAATTCAAGGGTAAACACACGAGGGGAACAAACAACTAAACTTAGAGCATACCTTATTTGACCTTTCGTCTGATCCATCCGCCACCTCTGCGGGTGGCGAGTAAAACAGCACAGTGAGACAGCCCGATATAATTGTTGTGTTGCAGACCAGATCGAACATATGCACATTGCTCAAACAAGTATTGAGATCCTTGACTTAAATCCATTTTCTTAAGTTTATGAGACATGCACTGTCACTTTATTATACTCTATAATCTACTAATCTTGATCCAGTTTATAGTGTCTAAAGTGTATAAAATCTGCAACATAGGCTGGGACACTCTGCGCCGAAACTGTGAACTGCAGGTGACTTATGTACATTAAAAAAAATGTATTCCCATACAGCACTCCATTTGAAATTTAATAAGTTAACAATGAACAAATTAACACCCCTACTGCGAACTGTTGTACCGTGATGCCAATCCAGGTGTGCTGTGGGATTTTGTGATATCCACACATTATTATGGCAATATTCAGCTTGGCCTTTACAAAAAGTTATGAATGAATTTGTATTATATCTGTATGTTGTGAGTACCCATTTCCTAATAAAGAGGCAAACTCTTGCTAAAAATAATTAATTAATAAATTAAAAAAAGTAATTTGATTTAATTTAATACGAAAAAACCTTTACGGGGAACCTATTTGTCACCGTTGGTGTGTGGGAATTATAACTATGTGATACTTTGTCACCGTTGGTGTGTGGGAATTATAACTATGTGATACTTTGAAAGCCCTGATTGGCAGCCAGTGTGAGGGATGATAACATTTAAAATGAGAAAGCTGTGAGTGAATGGAACGTTTTAATGTACGGAGCAGAGTACAACAAAGCACCAGCAAAGACGACCTACCACAGTATCAGGAAAGCTACCTGTCTTATTTTTTCTTATTCTTTTATGTCTTATATCATGATAAGAGTGATAACACGCATTATAGAAGCTATTGTTCTGAGATATAAATACAGGTGTGCCTTGAAACTTTGGCTTGCTCTTTGGCGTAGCTTGGGCACAAAATGCTTCAAAATCATGAATTGTGAGAATCGTGATTTGGTGTTGTGACATTATGTACATAAAGTTGTGTTTATTTAATATGAAGTTATGAAGGTAAGGTTTAGGAAAATCCACATGGTTGGATGATCACGTACCTTAAAATTATTCAAAGTTCACTTGGTTTAATATGGGACACAAACACTGGTCTCCTGAGGCAAAGTCCTGTGTTTGTTTGACCGATCCACCACCCCAAACTGCGTTTTTATGCACATTTTTCCTCTTTATACTCTCGTAAGTGCATTTGTCATGTGATCTCAGTCCTCAAGATTACATGGGTTGTATACAATGTTGGAGAGTAACTAGTTACATGTAATTAAATTTAAAAATAAATGTTATTGTAGTCCGTTACAATTGCTAGAAAAAACATATAATTAAATTACAGTTACTAATCAAAATGTTGGTGAGTCCAAAGGTTGTATGTTGTATGTTATATGTTGAAAAAACATTAATTATGTTGCTCTGGATCTTTTTTCCATGCAGGAACACTTTCTTTCTGCATAGCCTATTTCTGTATTTCCTTCCGGCTTAATTTCCCAGTTTAAAACATCTGTTAGAAAAGTAACTGTAATCAAATGTAATGGGTAACATTACTTTGATGAAGTTATTAAAATAGTTACATCAGTCATTAAAATTTTTACAGGGTAACTAGTAATCTGTAACTATGATATACCAAAAGTAACCTTCCCAACACTGGTTATAAATGTACAACTGGCTCACGATTGCATGGGTTTTATATGAATTCTGGTGTATAACTTTTCATTGGTATACATATCAACAGTGCCTATATATATATAATATCCTGACATAAATAAGTACACTCACATACACATATGCATGTAGGTTGGTGAGCATGGTTTCACAGTATGTTACTGATCAGCAGTTGGTAGTAACGTGCCAAGAAATATAGCAATGCGTCAATAAAGGAGAAGAAGAAGAAGTGGAGGATAACTAGCTACCAAACACATGTTTTCTTCTGCACGGTGACACGGTGGGCAGGTATAGTTTGGTAGAAAGAAAGTAGTTCCTACATGAAACTGCTCACAACAAGGTCTGTGGATTATCTTGAGTAACAAGGTCATGATTTCTGGAAAGAGACATTGCTGTTGAGTTTTTCAAATGTATTTTTTTTGCGCTTTGAGCACCACAAGCTGAGTGCCATCTAATTCCATTGTAATGGAGAGAAGGCAGACATCTCTACGGCTGATATCTCCAACACTCAGCAACTCACACCAAAATAATCTAGACTGATAAATAGCTCTACAAGTAATAATAAAAATCTCTATTTTTCATTTTGAGGTGAACTGTCCCTTTAACTTGGATCTTTAAGGTCAAATCTGACTCTCGTAAATTAATTACCTTCATCTTGCGAAGGCGGGATTTATTGTCATGGCACCAGGCAAGGCAAGTGGCCGTTTCCTGCCTCTCCAGAGACTCCTCCACCTCCTTAGCCGTGAGGAACATCTTAATGTTGGCCAGATCATATGTATATGTAAAATATGTATATTTGATTTTGGGGTGAACAGCACCTTTAAAGTATCAAAAGTCAAAATAGGCTACCTGTAATGTGCAATTATGCTCCCTGTATGCATTTATATTTGTAAGCAGCGTATCTCTGTTGTAGTTTGTCAGGGTGAAACTCCTTTTTCCTATAGTGTATACTGCAGATCTTGATCTGTAACGTCTATATTTTATCATATTTTTTAAACCTAAATGTATTCTGTCCATTAAATCTTAAATAGAGCTGTCGGACACATGTAATGGAGTAAAAAGTTGAATAATTCTTAAAGGTGGTGGAGAAACTTAAAGTCAACTTGAGTAAATATCTCACCACATCCTTCATAGTAATAACTGACAATTTTACTCAGTTTAGATTTTTTGCCAAAAGGCCAGCTTGAAGAATTTGAGTAACAAACCAAACTGATGAACCAGGACTCATAAAGTTAAAATAAAATACTACATTACTTTGCTTCTCTGAGGTCTGGCCTCAGTTATGAGAGCCCTGCACTTTCTGTACTCTTGGATTTTGTGCTGTATGACTGTGGCACAGCTTTTGGCAGCAGACTCCGGTTTTCCTGCGACGGTTTATGAGAGCATCTGTTGAAAGATTCCCCGCAACTGTGATTGAAAGCATCTGCAGAAACTCTGATTTGTCCAGCAAAGAGCTTACACACCAAGCAGAGCTCAGTGGATGCCAGCTTTCACCCAGATCAATACTACAGGTAGTGTTTTAACTGGCACACCCTCGCTGTAACACGGCCGATCTAGCTTGTGCGGTTTAAGATTGTAAATCCATGTTTTCATTCCCAGTTTGATTTAAAGAAGTAACCGTATTTTATTTGAAAAATTAAGTAATGGAAATGCTGGACAGTGGCATTCATAAAGTTATTATGTGAATTAGTTTAATGTGGGCCATGCTTCTTTTAAAACCCGTGGAAATAAATTGGATGCACCACAAGACAAATAGACGTCAATCCTTCATTATCTTTGTGCTTATGAGCAGCAGGACACAATAGACCCATTCATCACATATTAATTATCATGATTTGCCTCCACAGATTAGGTATTTTGGAGGCCGTGGACTATTCATATGGACCTTTACTTTCTGAGAACCCTAATTCAAAGAAGGGCTCTAAATTATTTTAATGTAGTCATTTTTCTCTTCCTTTCATCAGAAGAGGCCATGGACAGCACACAACTATATTTTAATTTGCTGGAGAGGAATAATTCACCTCATCACTTTAAATTACACGCACGGTTTAAAATTAAATAATGGCTCTTCTTGTGTCTGTGCTCAGCTACTACCAAACGTTAGGGAATTCACTGAAGGGTGACACTAGTAAAAAGAGTAGAAGAAGAAACCTCATCTAATGCTCGCCATAGACATTCATTACATTTCCTTTATTTTAAACTGCATTCGCCTAAAACTCTTAACAGAAGCAGTAATAGTTAGTCACCGAGAAGTTTTAAGATGCAGAGAGAACTTAACAGAGCTACATAGTCTGTAATACTCAACCATGGCATTTTGTCAGTCTCAGTATTAGATTCTCCGAGTGTTACCTGAACTTTTAATGGACATTGGTTATGAATATTTGATCAAAATGACCTTCGTAGAGCTATTACAAGAAGGTAATAAAGTTCAGAAGTGTCTGTAATGGCAGCGGTGCAGTAATGGTAGACTTTAGTGATGAAACAGCAACAGAAAATTCAGTATTTCTCCAATATCTCATCTGATGCAACACTCGAGAGAAGTGAACAGGCAAGAAAATGCTGCTCACATCGATATAAAAACATCATTGTAATAGAAACAGAGTTTAAATGATAATTGGCTGCAGCACGTCCACTGAAAGCAGGACTGGAAGGGCTGGATTTTTATCTCATTTTATCAAATTTCTTGTATCCAATGACCACATTATACCCAGCGTATAAACACTTATTTAATAGTGTATTTACAGTGCTATATATTGTAGTTGCGAACAGATATAGGCACATTTATTCTGTTATAATATGTAATAATATACAACATTTATTGATGGTTTATACACACACACAAATCATTCACAGCAGGTTTAAAACTGTAAAAGTGAAGACATGTTGAAGAGTTGAAGCGTCATTATTGAAAACAGATAGAAGTTTGACAAATAAATTCATAGTCCATTTTTTATATTTCTTTCAGAGCTTTGAGCCCCATCTCATGGACTTCATTAATGGATGGAGTTTGCTCATGAGGAGTGAGGAACTATTATATAAATAAATGAATACTAGAATGAATTTAATTACTTGAGAAATAAAAAAAATAATAATCAGATCCCAACAATTAGGATTGCCCAATTGCCCAGGGCAAGTAAAATGCCACATTGAGCTGGTAAACCTAGCAACTCATTAGCCCAATCCAGTAAGTGGTAAAAAAAAAAAAAAAAAAAGAACAGACAGCATATTTTCCTGGAGCTGATCATGGAAGAATTGAGTCATCTCACTTTTTTTCTTATCTCTGTAAAGTGATGCACATGCACAGTACTAATCGGTCACTCGCAAGAAAGTGGTGGCGGGTAAAGGCAAAGTTTATGAGCTGAGGTGCAAGCGAGCATTTTATTTATCCTGCGAACAGGAGTTTAGTTGGGTGGTGTTAGAGGATTCCTGTGAGCGTCTAATGAGTCCATTTCTGGGGAGAATAAGGGGGGATTGTCACACTGTTTTCAGTATGCAAAAATGTTGAGTTTAGAATCTATTTCGGTCTGCAAATAGAAATCAGAACATCATGTATTTCTCTACAAATTCATGTAAATAAAGTCACAGCCGCTCACAGAAAATGACAAGTGCAAAACATTACAATAAAGTAATTTAACATAACTCTAACATAACACTTCTGCAGCCTGAAAAAAAGTATAGGCTGAAGCTGCAGCTTCTAACACCTGCCCTTTTGTTGCTTTACATCTGTGACACACTGAGTCTTTGTTCTGATTCATTTACTGAAATAAATTTAAAACATGACAATTAGCATAAGTCTTTGTTATTTGGTAACTACTCAGAAATAATGTAGGGGCAAGTAAAAAATGGAAGCTGGGTAAGTAGATTCCTGAAGTTGAGCGAAACATTAATACTGAACCCTGTATAGTAAACTGATTCATATTTCATATCCATATGAACACATTTGACATTATAAAAACTGTTATTTTATATAGTCAGTCATTAGTGTCACAGTTATTGACACATTCATATATCTAATAACACTTAGAAATGTCATTATATATTGTACTGTGACTTACATTACTGTGTGTTAAAAGCAATTTTAGAGCTTGCTGATCAACGGAAAAGCCATTTTAATAACTAATTTATGCCAAACATTTCTGGTTCCACATTCCGACATTTGAAAACAATTTGCCAAACAGCTAAGGTGCTGTAAAAGACATTCAGACTGTATCTATAATTCAGAGTGGGCTTGGTGGTCCATTTTTTCATATCTTTATACCGTTCTTACATTTCTCCAGGGTATACAGTATATAATGGTATTTGTGTTTGTGAGATCGCTTAGCTTTTTCAGTCTAACATTACTAAATAAACAGTAAACCCACAAAATGTCCAGACAGGTAATATCCTTGCATCTATTCTACTTATTAAACAGAGAAATACAAGCATACACCTTCTGGATTTAAGTTTCTTTCTTCTACCAAACTAAGACTAACTTAATTGCCTTGTTATTTATGATTAAGGTTACTGAACAATTATTTTGTTTTTTGTTTTGTTTTTGCCCTCATAGTTCACTGACAAAGTTTGTACTGTAAATATGCTCAATGAAAGAGTATATATCTTTGCGGAGGCACTTGTTGCTTGGCGCTTGTCAGTCTTTCCTTTTTTAAGCTGTGCACTGTTCATATTCGGTAAAGTGACTGTTCTGCAAGTGCTGAAACAGATTTGTGGTTTTACCTTTGGTCACTGAAACGTTTTTTTCTGCAGTGTTTACATTTGATTTCTTTCTGTTCGGTGTCAGCTTCACGAAAGCCAAGATGTGTCCAAATGACAGACATAGCAATTCTCTTTGGTACAAGCTGCTCAAGTTGCTCAGTTGGCTCAGTGTTTGAGTTCTCCTCTGTGTTGCTTCCAGGTCGCGGACTGGACAGGGCACAGTCACACACGCACAAGTACGTTTTTAAGAGGACACTATGAACACACACACAGTGGGGAAGGTATTTACAGAATGCAAAAAACAAAAAAACAAAATTACCGACATGGGCAAGATTACATCAGTTAGAGCTGTTCAATTAGTTTTCAAGAATCACCAACTTTGGTTTGGTCAAAATAAAACCTAGTAAGATTTGAAAATATGCTGTTTTCCCTTGCGGCCCCTCTCTTTTTTTTCTGTTGGCCAGTCGTTTACAGTCCTGTAACGTTATCCCTTCCACTGGCAGTCGCCATGTTTGTCCGCTCAGCTGCCTGTTGCACCAGACTGACCTCTGGTGACATGTGCATACAATACATCCTCACTAAATCCTCTCCGGTATGAGGTTAATAGAAGAATGTGCGTCTGTATTTTTGATGGTATTGAAAATCATATTGTCTGGATTTCCAAATACCCTGGTATGCTGTAATACAATGATACCGCCCAAGCCTAATTCAGAAGTTGTCTGCATATAGCTCTCAAAATGGAGGTAGCTGAACTTGCGGCTAACAGTGCTAACAGCACTAACAGGGCTAACAACAGCTGCAGACCAGAGAGGACTTTTTTTTCCCAAGGCGACCAGTCCAAAAATATGCACTAACAGCCATATGAGTGCAGTACAGAGCGGCAGTGATGAGCTAGCCAATAGGATACACACACAGCGACTCACATACTGTATGCTAACATGCGATTCATTATTGATGCTTTTATTTATTTTCTTTTACATCTTTACTTTATTGTTTTTACTTCTTGTTGCCACTTTTATGTAAGTTTACGTGTCGAAGTGCTTTTATTTTTATCTTTTATTATTTTTACTCCACTACATTGTAAATGAGGTCTCTACTTTAATATATTTCCGAATAAAGGATATAAAGGAAATAAAGGAAATAATAACATGGCAAGACTGTCCACCACATCAACAAACATAGAGGCTCGGATAACAACACACACAAAGGTAGCATGACTTCATTCTCTGCTCAGGACACCTTTAACCTACTGTATCTCTTTACAAGTCTAATAGTTGTTTGCTACTTTATGAATGCCCTGAATGTTGTGTAGCGTTCCTTTAATCAAGATAAAAATCTGCAGAGGAAATAACTGTTGGTTGCCATTAACCATGTATTAATTGTTATTTGTATGAGTGCGAAATAATTGGGGTGAAATCAAAGTGTCACCCAATGTTTATTTAACACAGAAAACCACAAAAATAAAGGTTTAGATTTTTAGGAAATCAACAGTTCTGCTAGAGAAGCTTGTTGAACGTCTCACTGCTGTAATGCGCTGATTTTTGCCTTGGGGCAGGAAGTGTATTGTTAGTCTTGCCCTCCTCCTCCTCAGCTGGTCAAGTCTGATGGAAGGATCTGGCCCGAGGCTGCGGCACCTTCCATCCATGAAGCACACTGAAAGGAAAAAAAACACTAATGCTGATGTTCAATATGTTTTTGAACGAGGTCTGATACGCTGTATGTGGAGCGCTGATGTTAATTTGTTTCTTCCTGCTTTCCCTCTCATTGTAGTTGCTGCTATGACTTCCCCTGATAGCCAGCTGACTGCTCGCCATGCCTGCAGCAGATTGTATAGGATGAATAAACATTGCAGAAATCACTGAAAAGCCAATTTCAGGCCGAGCCGTTTATGCTTGTATGCACAGAATGAAAATGTATGGACGATTCGGCATCTGCAGCAGTAGGTAGTGCATTCCTGTTAAAGAGGTTAATTTCTTACAAAGACAGAGTGGGAACATGGGACGGGGAACACGCTACCCATTTATCTGTGAATTTAATCAAATGGAACTAAACTGATTAAACTATATTTCATGCAAAGGGACAAAGTAATTTACTTTATAACATTTCCTCATTGAATCACCTAATGTATAATTTTAATCAACTCATATGTATTCTCCCTTTTAAATGTGCTCATTCAGAAATAATAGCAGCTATAATTGCTGTGTAATTACTTTGTGATATAATTAGACCATGATTAGCACAAAACTGGTGATATTTATTGGCGCTCGTACTTTTTCCAGCATTTTCAGAGAGTTTTTTTTCCCCCACGGTGTAAGGCAAACATAGAGGCATGTCCGAGGAGTTTAAACATCACAGCCGGAGCCAATTAAACCTCAACCTGTCCTCTGTTTTCTTACTGTTATCTTGTCAGTGCCCAACAGCTGTCAGTTGAAGTATTTGTTTGCGTAAAACGGACCAAAACTGAATTATTAAATTGAAGGTAAAACACATGCAATCTCCTGTATAGGAAGCTTAAAGCAAGACAGCATGTTATTAAAGCTGCTCTTCCTTTTAAGTGGCTCGCGATGTCTTCATGGTTTTATACCAACAGCCGGCAACTTTGCCTCCATCCATTACCTTGTCAGAAACTTTGGATTGAGACTGACTTATCTAGTGACTCCCGATCCACAATACATCTAAAACACTCTCATGAGACCCAATTTTCCACCTGTATCCGTGCACCTCCTCGTTTGAGTTATTTCCTCTGTGAGCACAAGTAAGCCATCATGCTGGACAATACTGAAGATAAAACTTCTTACAATGATGAAACACCCACACAGACCCAAACCGAAGAGTCTTGAGGGTGTTTTTTGATACACTTTTTTAAGAAATTTATTGGCATTTGTGAGCTGAGAGACACAAACAACTTTGCCATTTAATGATATGTTCGCTGTGCTGGGATTTTTTTTTTTTTGTGTGCAGAAAATCTGAGTTAGTTTAAGGAAATGGAAATACATGGTAAGTAAGTAAAATAATATACAGCGCATGCAGATAAGCTTCATTAAGCGTTTGACATTTCAACAGGCTGGAGATTTACTTTGCAAAATTAAATTCACAGCAAAGCAGATAACTTTTACACAAGCTGACATGTTTTACTCTGAAGAAACGTATAAATTTGGCTCGGGTCGTGTGTTTTATTGCCCAGGCCAACAAAAATAATGATGAAAATTTAGACAAGTATTGAGCAGTGGAAAAAATATTCATATTCCTAGAGGTACCATCATTAGCTGCTATACTCCTTGCTCAGTGTTTACTCTCTGGGGCTACAGCTGGAACGAATTACAGTAATTGATTGGATGCACAGAGGTGGATTGAGCATAGAGCTGTCAACATTTCTGACTGATCTCCTTGTTATAGTGCGTCTCCCTCCTCCCTTCTCTCTGTCTCCCAGCTTCACAGAGCCCGTCCTAATGTATGACCATTGTCTAGAGGTCACTGTGGATGTCCGAGTCATGTGGAGGTAGCTCGTCATGCAGAGCGCTGCATGCTTCAGGGAGTAATCACAAGCCTCCAGCTTCCCCCATCAACATTCTTTGCTGCCCTTAGGCCAACAAACCAGATTTTTCATGTCAGCTGGCATGCACCTTCAACTCATAAGTAGCTGTTTGACTTTCACAAGTCTCGCATCATCCAAGCATACACACTCCCAGGCAAGGTTGCCATATCCTTGGTCCATAATTATATGCCAGTTATAAGTGTCCACTTGCGCATGCAGATGGGCCGGGCTCCTTAAAAATCCAGGTAGCAGGTCGAACCTATCTGCACAGACTATTTATCATTCCCTAAGGGGGGAGCCCTCACATCGTAATAACAATTTCAAATATTTCTCATTACTTTTGTTCTCCTCTCCCCCGCCTCCCTTCCACACGCCACGGAGAGGAAGACTGTAAATAATGGCAACTTTTTAATTTATTTTCCTTGACTTCCTGTGCTGTTGATTCTGTATTAAATAATCCTGCTCTTTCTTTTCAATAGATCTTTTTAATGCTGACAACCCTACATAAAAAGATGAAGTCAAATTGTTGCAGAAAGCACAGAGACACACATTTCACTGGCTGACATTCAGTTTATAAAATGACTCAAACAGGCACTTGTTCCTTGACTTTTCTAAGTTATTTGAGATTTTCTCTAATGGGCAAACACAGTACACATATAAGATTTAGTATTCAGGCAATAAAAACATTACAGTAGCAAAAGACTTTTACTCTGCCAACAAACAACATAAGTTAATGCAGAAAATGCACAATTTGGCGCATAACAAAATCACCAAAATGGGTGTTGTTCAGACAGGTGATAGGAGGCAGGGTCAGGACTGACGTCACACTCAGGGGGTGTTGGCATGGACTCATTAGCATCCATCAGTGGCACCTGTGGGAGAGCTTGGCAGGCCTTTGAGCTGGATCGAGCATGCCATGAGGAAGACGCCGGAGGCAAGACATTCTGAAGACAAAAGAGACTGAGAAAGTATTTCTCACACACACCACCATGAACTATCAATACATCTTTTACTCTGAACAACCGCATCAAAGAGCGAGTTGGCCGGCTGGCCCAATGGAAATGCACCTGAGTGGTATCCATAGGAGTCACCTGGCCTGACTGAGCCGGTTTTAAGAAGCAAGAGCGGTGGCTTGGTGGTGAGTTAACCACACACACACACACACACACACACACACACACACACACAGGCTCATCCAGGGAAGTCCAGTGCTGTGTCTCAAATCACGTACTTCTGTACTTACACTTAATATTTTGAGTGTGTGCATAAGTGCGTTCACACTGAGAAGTATGGAAAAATGCAGTGCACTATGAGTACCCGGATGGTGCACTCAAAACGGTCAAGAAGTTGAGTGTGGAACTATGGACACTTCTCGCCCTCAATGGTCGCCATCTTGGCTACGTAGTGGAAGGGGAGGGACCACTTTTCAAACTGGAGATGGCGACCGAGGACTGTGCGACCTTGAACGTCGCCGCATTGTACAAATACATGTCTTTTGCACTAAGCGCCACTATAATGTTGTTGGGTATCAGCCAGCAGTATGTTTATTGGGTTAATTTAGCAGTCTGTAATGATTTGGTACCATGAACGATAACGCAAATGCTAATGCTAGTTTGCTAACTAGCTAATTTGCGGTCGTCATTTCCGGTGAGTGCACAACGGCACACTATCCTGTCGAAATTCGCGCACTATGCCAATGAGTACATAGTGCACATAGTATACTACATAGAAGTGTACTGACGGAAGTATGTGATTTGAGACACACCACAGGTCATATTTTTCATGTCCATGTGATGAAACACAAAGTTATGTGCTTACTAGCCTTAGTGAATGAGGATTCACAAGCCTCGTTAATCATAGCAGCATAACAATGCTGAAAATTTTCTTGCGCAGGACCCCCAAACCCCCTGTGTCATATGTGCCCCCCCCCCCTAGTGGTGGATCTTCTTACATGTGACAAAGGCAGCCATCTGGGGCCGTTTAATGTTTGTTATGTATTATTGTTTGTTAGGGAAGTTGTTAAAAATTGCTTGTTCTTGTTTGTAGTAAATATAATAGATATAATAAAAGTTCTACTACTACTAGTACTACTAATGATATTTGGAGGGGTGCCAGTGGAACCTTGCCTGTCTTAATGTTCTAGGTCCAGCAATGGTCCACCCAATTTCCGAATAAAACCCACACCCTTGCATAAGGAGTTATGTTAGATCAAAATTAACAGTACATAAACATTTCTACATTGTTCCCCATCATATGCAATAGGAAAAAAACACAACCAATCATTTGAATAAATAAATAAATAAATAAAATATCAAAGTAAATGAGCCTTCAAAAATCTGACTGATTGCATCAAATTCTGATTGTAGCTCATTACTGCCCACTTCATCTGAAGTGACAGTGACTCTCAGTTGTAATGTATAACATGAAGTTAGTAGTGACAGGTATTTATGGACAGTTTTTCTGTAATGTCGGGGGAAGGTTCTCAAATGGAGGTGCTAATGTATATTAAGGTTATACATGTACATTAGCATTAGCTGCCTTTTTTCATAAACACGAGCTGCAGATTGTAGGAGCTGAAAGGGCATGTAGTATCTGTGAGCGTCAGCCTTGACTGCTGGCAGAGGAGCAGGAAAGCACATCCCCTAATAAATCCGAGAATTTCTGCAAAATAATCCAGCTACCACCATTATTTCTTACTTTTCTGAAACAGCACACACTTTGAATATTTATGCTATACGCTCGCAGCCATATACCTCCACGCTTCCCACTTTATTCTCCTGTGTCGGGTTTTACATGCTGTGAATGTACTTTGAAAGTCTAAGTAGCAATGATGGCTTGTGATTGACTTTCCGCGTGATGCGAACATCGGAGGACACAGAGAGAGTGTTGTCTTCGCTCATTACAACCACCAGGGCCCAGCTGCAGAGACAGCTGCGGCGCACGTCAACACCTGCCAGAGGAGGTACAGGATATATCACTCGTCAGGCTCGATCTCAGCTTGATCTCAGCTCTGAACCAAACTTAATGAGTGTCACAGTAAATAAACATGAACACACCTGCAAATGTCAACAGTTCAGACCAATTTGGAGTCTGTTAATTAAAAGATGCTGATTGTTGATTTTCTCACATTGTGGAGGAATTGATGAATGCACGGTTTAACACCACGAGGAACAACTGCTTTGCCGTCATTAAGATCTTAATTGAAAATGTGCTCTGATGGTGAGATTGACAGCTCTGCTTATGTGTCTTGACACCAGCACTACAGCAGAGCAGACTTGGGGTCCATGAGGTAATCTCTGTGCACAGTTGGGATCCAGTCAGAGACTTCTTCCAGTGGGACAGGCCGGCGTACGACCCTCACACTCGGAAGCTCTACAAAATAGTCATTACAGAGTTCAGCACAGTCAGCAGATTCCAGCAGAACTTTGTAGCTCCGTGTTGGCAGCCAACTTGATACTCAGCAGAGGTTAACCATTGGCTTCCCTTGCTAACATAAAAATGTGGGGAGTTGTGACCTCTGCTGTTCTGAAGATAACACACTGCATCTTATATGGGAAATTACTTGCAGATTGGTCCTGTCACAGCTGAGGGTGAAGTTGATTAAGTTTTATCCATTTGGGCCTCTGGGAAAAACTCAGATTTTAGGTTGGATTGTAATTAAATGTTGTCAGTATTTTGTTTTTCACACCAATAGTTTGTTCTATAATTTTGCATTTTGCCTTTGTAGGATAGTGAGAGTAGATACACAGACAGGAATCATGGTGAGAGAGAGGGAGAGGTAACACATGCAACTGAAGTCCGCAGCCAGAATCAGACAGGAGATGTTGAGGTTTTACTGTATCATCTTAAGCGATCAGGCTGCCTTTATTCTCTATTTTTGCTCTGGTCAGCAAATCCCAGCAAATCTCATCCTTACTGAAGACAGGTCACAAACATATGATTTTATTCTTTGAAAAAGTGAAAAGAATTTTCCTAAATCAGATTGGTACTGTAGTTTCTTTACCAACTGTCACTCAAACAGGGGTCAAACAGATATATTGTTGAGAATAAAAATATGCAGAAGAAGAGAACCAACTTATCCTTTAACCACCTGGACTCTTGATAAATAAAAGTGTAGATGCTATTATTACTGTGACAAATCCAAAGCATAAATGCCAGGTCCCAGTTATTGGGTCAGGTTTCAAAATAATAAGGTAGTTTGTTTGTAAGCAGTTTGTCTGCAACCCAATTACCAGGAGAAAATGTTGGCATTGCACACTTCTGCAAACCACGGATACACCTACATTACATTTTTATGTTTCATACATATCATGTCAATGTTTCTGAAGTGATGTAGTTCTGATAACATGTATATAAGCTGACTTGTCATCCAGAGGTGGAGGTGGAGGTGGAGGTGGATGGCATGACACCTAAGTGAGACGGCTGCCAAGCTGCAGATCACTGTTTGACACCAACAACCAACACATTGTTGGCACATTGGCAGTATTTCTGCCTGAGACTGTGCCACCAAAACCGTGGTTTTGAGTGAGACATTAGCAGCCTTACCATATCAATTATGCCACCAAAATCTGGTGTTTCTCTAGTGAGACATAAGCTGTAACTCCAAAGGACATTGTGCCACCAAAACCAGGAGTTTCATATTTTTTTAGTTTAGTTTTTTGAGTTATTTCCAGCTGTGCCATCCAAAGCAGGTATTTTAAGCCAAAACATGATCCTTCCTAATTCATTATCAAGTACTTTTGTGCCTAAACATAGCCACACATTAGCTACTGTGTTGTTGAGACATTAAGAAACATAATGTTTGAACATATCTGCTGTATAATAACGCACAGATGTATCATATCCATGGTTTGCAGAAATGCACAATGCCAACATTTATTCTGGCGATTGGGCTAATGTTTGAATATGGAACAGGTGCAGGTGGAATCAATCATGGCCATCCGTTTGGTTTTCTGGGTCATGCTGGGTGTGACTAGGATGAGGAAATATTTCCCCCCTGAGTGCAGCTGAGTTTTATAGGAAGGAGAAGCTCTATAAACCGAACTGGAGCAGACTCTGGCCTCTCCTTCATAAGGTTGTCGCGCAGGACACACATCATCTCTGCTGCATCATTGCCATGATCCTTCATGTAATATTGGCCATCTGAAGGGTAGTTTAAAGCTCGACACTTGTTATCCTGAGAAGTTTCTTTCCAGTTGCATCACTCCTGATCTCACTTTTTGAGCACAGCCATAGGGAACAGTGTGTTTTGTGATACTTGCACCTTTGGCTGTTCGCACCTTTTGCCCTCCCCCATAATGAATAGAAATAAAGCTGGTTATATTTGAAATGAGGATTTGTTCTCTGAAAGTAATTAGGGGGTGATGTCCACAGAACTCATAAAAGGTATTGGTACAATGGTGGTTACCATAGAAACCTTGTGGCCGAAGTGGTCTTCTGGGAGACATGCTGTAATAATATACCGGCCAAGCAGAGAAGGCAAATATAATATCACTCTATAGAAATGCCAGTCAATGATTAGATATGACTGCGTTCCTTTTGAGAGGCTGGATGTATGAGGGCACATATGCTGTTAAAAATGAATTGACCGCTGGGCTTTTGGAGAAAAATGCCCACAGGTGAAAGTCATATTACCTGCAGTACATTAACTTTAAGATGATGCAAATGTGTCGTAAAACCAATCTGTCCCAGAAATAAGAGTGAAAATTAGAAATTAGAATTGGGAATAGCATGAAAGTCCTATTCTCATTATTGTGGCTGGAAACATGTCACTATTTCTCTGCGTGCAGTAACAGCTGCAGGACATTATATTAGAATTGCTTGGCAACCAGCAGTATATGATGTGTATTTTGTATCTTTCTTGCACCACCATAGCCTTGTACAACCTCCACTTTAAAATCCAGATTAGTTATCAAACACATATTTAACCCTTTAACAGCAGAGTTCAGAAATCTGATTCTCAGGCGTTACACTGCAGGGCAACTGATGCGCACATGGAGAGGTGAGTGTCAAATTTTAATGAACCGTATCTTAATATCTACACAACCTCATGGGTATTTCAGGTAATTGTGCACCTTTCAACCATCCGCTATTCTTGTTATTATCTGGATTTGCAGCTCTCTGTAAATATTTAAGTGTACAGATGTTCCAGTCTATATATAACCATTGGCCATTCAGTAGATGAAAGGTTAAAAGAACAATAACAGTGGCAACACAAGTTTTTCCACACATTGTTGCAGCATGTGGTCTGTTCAACAATTTAAATATGGACTGACTAAAATCTCTATGGGGGCAGTGATGCAGAAGTTTTGATCGTTTATCTGTGGTGACTGGGGATGGAAATGTGTCAGCTCCTTCATGCAGACCAATTAGTCACAGATTTGATCTCCGGTGTTGATTTTTGAGATGGTCCAGCTCTAGGGTAAGCTCATGCGCTCTCTTCTGAAGGGATGTTTCTGGTAAGCGAGGAAATGTCGTCTTCAACTTTGCTAATGCGGGTCGCGGCTAAAGTTAGTCTCTCAGAGAAAACACAGATGATTCAACCTCTCTTAGTTGAGTGGAGAAATCTGTTCTCAATGATTGTATGGCTGCTAAAATAGTAGCCCCATTGGCTAGGCCACTAGCATTAGCTTCCTCCATCTCGTCGACTAGCGAGATCAGGTCATTGCTAATGTTGTAATCCTCACCGATTGTTTCTAATATCTTCGGTCTGTTTCTGTATTTGTTTGGCATTTTAGACCACAAGATACGTATATGTAGCGGGAACTGCCCATTGGTTCGACAGCCCATTGGTTCGACATCCCATTGTTCCGACCATATTAAACTCATTGTTCTGAAGTCCGCTCCGAAATCATCATGATGCCCTGTGGTTAAGGTCTGGTTAGGTTTAGGCACAAAAACCACTTGGTTAGGGTCAGGAAAAGATCATGGTGTGGGTTAAAATGAAAAATAAAGTGACAAACACATAAGCCGTGAGCCTGCTCTGCCTCAAGCCGGTCGCGGCGCACCATACGCCCGCCGCGAGCCGTTCAGCACCGCGGACAGTCGGACTAATGGGATGTCGAACCAATGGGCTGTCGAACCAATGACATGGACCCTATGTAGCAGTCCTAGAACAGGAGGAGTTAGTTTAGGCTGACCAAACGTCCTCTTTTGCCCGAACATGTCCACTTTTCACGTCCCGTCCAGGGCGTCCGGGGAGTTTTTATAAAATGATGATAATGTCCAGTTTTCCGTGTGTTTGTGTGTGTGTGTGTTAGAGCGCGGCACGGGCCGCATATCTCTGTCCGAACCCGAACTGAGCCCGACATTGTTTAATTACTAAAGCACTGAGTTTGTGTCACACAGTTGTTATGGTTACAGGCTATTTAACAAGCCGGGCATGCGCCGTGGGTGCTCAGCGGAGAGGGAGACCTCCGTGTTTGAGACGGGAGCGGGAGGCAGGAGGTCCGACGCTTCCAGTGAGGGGAGAGGGAGAAATATAACAAAATACGATAAAATAGGAGACACCTGTCTCCCTGTTTTGTTTTATTTTATTTTCAGAGTTTAATCAAGGCGGAGGCGGGCAGCGGGAGGTCCGAGACTTCCAGCAAGGGAAGAGGTAGAAACAAACAGCCAATGTGTGTCTGTGTGTGTTATGTTCAGGTGTTGTCACGTAAATAACAGTGCCCAAGCAATAAACAGGACAGACAATAGGATTTTATTTATTTTTACACTACATTTTCACTGAAAGCTGACCGAATCCGACCCGAGCCTGAATAAGATTTATACATTTTTGACCAAACCTGGCCCGACCCGTCGGGTAGGCCTACCGTCGGGACCCGTCGGGCTCAGATTGGGTAGCCACACTCTAGTGTGTGTGTGTCCCTTATCTATAAGGGCCTATCTGAATTTCTGTCTTTGAGAGATATTATTTTGTAATATAACTGAAATAACTGAATATTCTATCCATACATATAAACTTTAAATATATTAAAATTATAAGGCATCTTTGAGTGTCCTCTTTTTTGAAAATCAAATATGGTCACCCTAAGTTAGTTGAGTGACAAATTGGCTAAATGGAGGTGCAGATTAGGGCCCAGTGGGATGGAGCTACGCTTCTGCTGCTGCTCAGGTAGACGGCATAACAGTAAGTCAGCAGTGATATTTTATCTGTAGTAATATGATATAATCCCTGGTTCTAAGCATATGACCTTGTAAAAAAACCCAGTTTATTTTAGTTTACAGGGGGGAAAGGATGATACTGCAAAACTGATATTGTCTCTCAGTTGATCTTTAGAGCTCTCATATCAATTTAGAGGCACATAACACCTTAAGATACCCTTAATTATCTTATACAGCTTCCAGTCTTTTATTGAAATACATTGTAAGGCTTTATTTTCATACACATAGCCTTGCCATTTCTTGTTGTAGCCTCCTGTGACCCTTTGTCCTCATATGACAACATTACATTTGGGGTTTGCTGCACCTTAGACTTCATTCTGCTTCCCTTAGATCTGGGGCCATATTCACAAACATTCTGAGAATACTCTCAGAGAGCTCCAAACTTAGCCTAAACATTCTTTGTAAGGAGTCCTAGCTTAGGCGTGATTTAGGAAAGTTCTCAGAGCGACTCTGAGCAAGGAAGGGGCAGAAACTTTTACCTTAGTGAGGAGGTGTGGTTGACACCGTTGTTAGGTGTGATGCATTCTTTTAACAGATGTGATTGGTTGTCACAGACACACTCTTTTGTGAGCCTGCAAGGTGTGGACAGCCAGTGGAAATTAAATGAACTGCTGACTGTGAAAGTGCGGTCATTGTTAGTGTGATCACTCTGCTGATGGAAGGTTGAGACAGACCCAAGTCGTCACTGATGCACTGTTGCATTTCTCCAGTTTTCTAAATATCTTAGTGTTGTGATTGTTTTATTTCTGCCGTTATAGCTTTAGGTGTGAAATGTGTGCGTACCCCTAATAAGATCAACCACACATATTATCCCTGCATGATTTAATCTGTAGCATTTCATTGACTCACTGTCATCTAGCATTTGGAAAATATTTCTCCAACCTCTTTGTGTTTACACCATTTTCTCCTCTGCTTAAGAAACTCTTAAGCCTCTTAAAAGTCCTCCTCCCTGCTCCTAACAGTTTTTCATCTTAGGAGCTCCTTTAAGGTCCAAGATGCTCTGTGAATAACTTTAATGTTTACAAGAACCTAGTCTTAACTTTAAGGGGAAATTCTGAGAAATCTAATCTAAGAATTTTCTTAGAATTTTGTCACTAGGACCAACTCTTTGTGTTAGGAAGCTTTGAGAATACGGTCCCTGATGTCCTTGTTCATGGACACCTTTTTGTGCCATCTCGTGGTAGCAAAAGCACAATACACTAGTCCATGTAAAAACAAGATGGCGGCCATTTCTACCAAGTCAGTTCAGAGACGATCCTGATACAGGAACAGAATTATGTTTGAAACTTATTTATTTATGCTTCATAATGTTTATAGTTTAATATGGCATACATATTTGACATACTTAGCAAAGGTAACCAGCTACAACACTATAAATTAGGAAGTACTCATTTGAGGACATTGGGACTTTATTATTGTATTATGGTAGCATTTCACAATTAGGTGTGACTGACTGTTGCTACGGACAAAATTAACAGTCCTAGTTTGGAATTTGAAACAAGGAAAATGTATACAGACTTACAAAATGAAGGCTTGTAGATAAGTTGCATGATTTGCAATTTTGGTTTTGGTTGGTTCAGCAATTTTCAGGCATTGAAACAATCAGTTTTTAAATTTTATTATGCACTTGTGACAATTAAATATAAACTCATTGCCCCCCTATGAGGACATCTTTTTCGAAATCTACTTATTTCAAAGACAGTGCTTACTGTTTTATACTTATTAGGTCCTATAGCTGGGAGAAATTAAAAACGCACACCAAACAACAGTTCAGGTCTCAGGAGGCTACTGTTTTTCTTAGTTTATTACATTACACCTTTAAAGTTGTATTTTTTTTCCCATTTTGCATTGCCTACTTTTTCCCAGTTACCTTTGTGCTCTTTAACCACACAATCACAGCACTTTTCTTCACTCTGGTCCTTAACTGACTTATCTTTTTATTCTTTTACACTTGAACGTTGAGTTTTCTCCTCAGCACAAACACCAGCCATTAGGTAATCTTTGGCAATATATTAAACTTTATAACTGATTCTGTTCTGTGTTTTTCTCTCTCTGTTCCCTGGGAATGAAGTGACAATGTGGAATTCATTTAATGTAAGGTCACATTTTACAAACAATAGATCTTGATGAACGATTTTCATTTGCTAATGCAATTTTGTAATAGAACATAGTTAAAAGGGCTCATATGGATGTCCTCAGCCATGGCCTCCTCCAGAGCTCACTTTGACTTGAAAGCAGCTCCATTTTACTTTTTCGCTCTGGAATTGATTGTCATTATGTGTCTTTGTCCATAGTAACATTCAATTCTCGACATAACTCTTGGGTGCAGGCACTCTAAGTTGTTACGCAATTAGCCTTGGAGTAGTTCAATTTTAGCCTGACACTATAAGAAGCACTGAGCCGGGTGAAAAGGCACTTCAATTTGTCCAATTCCACACTTCCGTGGATTTGAGTAATCATCCAGCTATACTTGCTGATTGGCTCTGAACAGTGGCTGGTATTGAATAGCAATGCTGTGCTATTTTTAATGTCTTTTTATATTTAAGTCATATCTGGAAATTACATTATAAACCATGTCTCTTTAAGAATAAAGACCGGTAGGTAAAGAAAAGGAATCCAGACTAACACAAAAGGAACATGTCATGTTAACCTTTCTTTGTTGTCTTAGAGTCTGTATTTGCAGTCTCTGTAATTGCAGCTCTACCACTTGCAATGCAACTGCTGCACACTTTCCCTCAGGATAAATCAAGTTTTATTTTATCTTATGTTAAACTGTAAAAGAGAGCATTCATTTCAGCCAGCCTTCTGCTGAACTGACCATCCTAAGTTAGCTTTAGTCTATGGCATCTGCCACTGACAGGTTAACTGGCATGCACTTAGAGATTTTATTATTATTTCTCCTGTTGGGTGATGATAGGCAGTTGGGAAAAAATGTGCATATGAATCTGTAGAGCTCCTCTGGAGTTATAGTCTTCATGCGCCATTGACAACTACTTTTTTTTTAAAAGATATTTTTTCGGGCATTTTTAAGCCTTTAATTGATAGGACAGATGAGCGTGAAGGGGGAGAGAGAGAGGGAGTGACATGCAGCAAAGGGCCACAGGCTGGGGTCGAACCCGGGCCGCTGCGACGACAACCTTGTACATGGGGCGCCTGCTCTACCACTAAGCCACCGACACCCCATTGACAACTACTTTTAAGGGATTTACGTCAATGGGGTGAAGAGGAGCTCCCGTGATCGCCAGACATCATTTGTCTGTCCTCATCACCTAATGCAATAATGGTGTAAATAAACAGTATTGCCTCTCATAAAACACAGAAAAGGTCTCTGTTTTTCCATCGTAACCCCTAACTGGTGAGCATTAGAGCAGTTACTCAAGATAATCCACAGACCTTCTTGTGAGCAGTTTCATGTTGGAACTATTTTCTTTATATCGAACTACAACCACCAACTGTATAAGCATATAGAAGGAAGCGTGCATCCACGGCTAGCTCACCTAGCACCACTGAGCTAGCTAACATTACAACTCAGCCGAGGAGGACGCCATTAATGTTTACATTTTGCGCTGACATGAGTAGGTGCCTCTCATCCATGAGTAGATGCACTCATCCTTCTGTGCAGTGATACAGCTGGTGGGTGTAGTTTGGTAGAAAGAAAATAGGTCCTAAATGAAACTGCTTACAACAAGGTCTGTGGATTATCTTGAGTAACCAGGTCATGATTTCTGAAAAGAGACACTGCTGTTGTTAGTTGTTGTTAGTTACATTATAATGGAGAGAAGGCAGATATCTCTACTGCAGATATCTCTAACACTCTGCAACTCACACCAAAACTAACCTAGATTGTTAAATAGCACTACAGGTAAGAGGAAAAATATGTATTTTTGATTTTGGGGTGAACTGTCCCTTTAAAAATCATTTTGTTGGCCTTCCTAATTAGCAGGCTTGCATTGTTAAAACTTGGACCTACCCGTGCTTGCACCATTTATGAAATTAGAAGAAGCTAATGCTCATAATTCAGTTGGGAAGGTAAGGACAGAGTGGAAGTGATTAGGCCTTTAGAGGATAGGTTCTCAATTTGTAAAATAAACTTTACAATTAAGTCCCTCATCACTTACACCGGAATCAAATCACAATAAGGGATCTCTTAATGACTACAGGAGGAATGATTTCAGGAATGAAACACTGCTTCAGTTGACATGTAGGCACCTGACTGTTAATTTAAGACTTAAAACTCTTCAATATGATGCTTTTAAAACTTTAATCAGTTATAGTGTTGAGCCCACTCTGTGTTAATGATGTAACTGAGGAACGTTTGTTTATGTCAAAGTTGTTGTAGCTGTATAAACAATGCTCTACACCTCAATCATTTTTTCATGACAGTATAGCCTACTGAAAGACATCACACATCAATGTATAAGAACATACAGTATACTGTATAGATATAATGCATGCTGAGCCATTTACATTCCTGTAAAGCGGAAAGTATTAAGAGTTAAATTAAATGGTTTGTCAGAATTTTAAGCACTTTGTTCCACCGGCTGCCCAAACTCCTATTAAAGTTTTTAAGAAGAAGGCCAACTGCTCTCAAACTGAGGCAACCTTTCAACCATCAATTTATTGCAAAGAAAGATGATTCTGAGCTTCTTCCGTTTCATCAGCGTCACTCTTTTGGCTCAGAGGCAGCCCAAGGTAAAGGACACTTAACAGTGAATGAACACATTACTTCAGGTTTCTGACCTAGCGCACACAACAGCGGAAATAGACAGGATAAATGACACCCATTATTGAAATGATCTCGACCAAAAAGCTCTCACCTTTGGGCACTCCCATAGTAAATGTAATAAGGAGTTACTGCTGCCACAACCACGCCAGCACCGGTCAAAATGATTGTCAGCCATTATGTGCTATAGAAGATCTTGTATTGTATCACTCTATATCTAACACATTTAGAGGACATTATTGCTTAATTCTGATTGCTCTATTCAGAGCTGGCGAGGGGGATATTTAAACCCTGTTTCCATGCAAACTAGGTGATTTAGGTCATTAGGTGCCACGTAAGTAAGTCGCCTATATACAGTATGGAGGACTGTGCCTCGTGTTCTGACAAAGAGGCAGAGGTGCCATTATTACTACTAATCATCAGATCACAGGAATTCCATAAAAAGAGTACAGACTCTTTGACAGAGGGTCAACCTTTTATTTCTCTCACCTTTAATAGTCTTAATAACTCCTGGACCAAATAAACTAAACATTTTAAGAAATAAAACTGGCTCTGTTGATGCCTGAGGTTCATTTCATGTGATTCATTTCACAAATAAGGGTTCCCAGAATATCACACCTGGAAAACTGAGAGGAAAGGCTCCAATTTATCTTAACAAGATCATTTACCACAGGAGTTAACTAGCTCAAATACCACTGGTAATGAATAACAAGACACATTTGGGGTGCAGGGGGAGTCATTTAAATTTATTTTTAGATGATAGTATAAATAGCTATATTTCACCTTCATATTTGCACATATTACCCCATCTTCATAAAGGTTTTTTATGTTTTTGTCCCCCGAAATGTCTGACTTTGACTACTGACTGTGCAAAGTTTGTCACATAGGTGTTTTCATAGTCCTCTACTGATGGGGACGATGTTTTTAAAATCTGAGATTTTGATGTACGTTAGGGCAAACTAGATTAGGTACGTCACTAATAGGAAAGCCAAATGCTGTTAATTCAGGACACATTTCACCCAGGACACAGACTTTGACACAAAAACCCTAAAACCTCCATCGCAGAGCAGACTTGTCGAGCAAGAGTTAGCATTAGCATAGTAAAGGATTTGACAGCAAACATGGTTAAGTTTGCAGTTTTTGGATGTAAAGTGCAAACACATTGGAACATTAGAACACACATTACTCTATGTTTCACAAACACTAACATGGCGTCAGCAAACCTTTTCAAAGCCCGTTCCAGTTAGCCTACAAGCTAATAAGCTCTAAACAAGCTCTAGACAAGCTAGCAAACAACATAAAGAAATAAAAAATGCAAACTACACTTCGCATATCTGCTTGTTTGCAAATTTGGTGCACAACAAATTTAATATTTTTCTGACCTTATTAACAAAAATTTTCACAATCCCAGGGTACTTTTTAATGTACTGAACTCTGTTACCTCCTCCATTTCCACCTCCTGTTTAGAAGCTTCAGTATCTAAATGTGAAGATTTTCTACATTTCTTTACAAAAAAAGTAACCGACATCAGAGCCAGTATTACTCCACCCGTAAACAGCCTATCCATCTCCTCCAAGAACACTGCAGTCCTAAATTCCTTGTACCCCATATCTCTACCAGAACTTCATCATATTATTTCCTCTATGAAGACCTCCACCTGTTCTGTTGACATCATTCCAACTAAATTTCTCAAAGAAGTCATCAGCACCATTGGTCCCAGTATTCTTTCAATTATCAATAGCTCCCTGGAAACCAGCCTTGTTCCCCAATCTTTCAAACATGCAGTAGTTCAGCCTCTTTTAAAAAAACAGAATCTTGATCCTTCAGTCCTTAATAATTATAGACCAATTTCCAAACTTCCTTTCCTATCAAAAATTCTTGAAAAAGTAGTCTTTAATCAACTGTTATCCCACCTGGCTCAAAACTGCATTTTTGAAAAATTCCAATCCGGCTTCAGACCTCTTCACAGTACAGAAACCGCTCTACTCAAAATAACAAATGACCTTCTTCTAGCTGCTGATTCAGGTAACTGCTCCATCCTCCTGCTCCTGGACCTCACCGCAGCTTTTGACACAGTAGATCACTCCATTCTCATAAACAAATTACACAAATGGGTGGGGGTCTCTGGTTCTGCCTTAAACTAGTTTTCATCATACTTATCAAACAGATCCTTCAGTGTTTCCATCAGTGACTCATCTTCTTCCTCAGCTCCCATTTTCTGTGGTATTCCCCAAGGTTCCATTCTCGGTCCAATCCTCTTCTCCATTTACTTGCTTCCGTTAGGCCAAATTATCCAAAAACACAATATTTCTTTCCATTGCTATGCAGACGATACTCAGATCTACCTCCCCCTAGAGCCTAACAACCATAACAAACTCACAGACCTCAATAACTGTCTTGCAGATATCAAGTCCTGGATGTCCACAAACTTTCTCCAGCTCAATGAAAATAAAACTGAGGTTATTTTATTTGGTCCACAGCATCTAACAAACAGTATTTCACCCTATCTTGGTCCATTAGCCCTATCTGTCAAATCACATGCAAAAAATCTTGGAATCATATCGACCCAGCATTGAAATTTGATAAACAAATCAACCAAGTAGTAAAATTAAGCTTCATGCAGCTCCGCACCATCTCCAAATTCAAATCGTTTCTCAGTTCCGCCGACCTGGAGAAAGTCATCTATGCCTTCACATCATCCCGTCTTGATTACTGCAACTCACTATATCTTGGTATACCTCAGTCATCCTTATCCCGTCTTCAATTAGTTCAAAATGCAGCAGCAAGGATACTAACAAGGTCAAAAAAGTCAGATCACATCACTCTTGCCTCCCTACACTGGTTGCCTGTCACCTACAGGGTTAATTTTAAAATTTTGTTGTTTGTTTTTAAGGCATGAAATGGTCTCGCCCCCCCTTATATCACCGAACTCCTATCCCCTTATCACACTGCCAGAGCACTGAGGTCTTCTGACCAACAACTACTCTCTGTCCACAGAACAAGGACAAAGTGCTATGGGGACAGGGCCTTCTCAATAGCTACCCCAAAGCTGTGGAATTCCCTTCACTCCCCCTATCCGTTTCTCCCCCACTATAGACACTTTCAAGAGTAACCTTAAAACATATTTCTTTTCTTTAGCTTTTAACTGTATATAGTGTTTACTTGTTTGATTGTTTATTTGTTTATATGTTTTTCCTTGGTATGTGGTGTAAAGCACTTTGAATCAACCTTGTTGTATATAAGGTGCTATATAAATAAAGTTGAACTTGAACTTGAACTTGAACTTGAACAACAGACTCCTCATCTGAGTCTGGGTCTGACAACAGGCTGACAGGCTCAAATTTGTATGGCAGAATCTCTCCAATGTTTCTTTTAATGCTAACGCTAGTCCTCACTTTCGCTAGTCTTACATAGCCAGCCAAACCTCCACACTGTGTTTTTGGAGTGCTGGAGAAAGCGAAAGCCATACGTACCACAAGTAGCCTACCAATGGTGGAGTGGAGTAGACGTGCTTCCAGACCCTTTTTAGAGTTGTTTTTTTTACTACATGTAGGAAAACCATGTTAAACAAAATATTTAGCTATAAATTAATTAGCATTTTTACTTACTTTATAATGTGTAACTTGCAGGAGGACTTTAAAGCATTCACAGTGTAAAAGTATTTCTTTTTCACAGTTTTTTACTTAGTAGGGATTAATGAGTACGCCATTATCTGAATCTGCTAAACGGTGTGCACCATTTTGCTTCGGTTTCCAGGTTGAACGACATGTTTCCTCGAAACAGGGTGAAACGGTGCACAACAGGCCTTGAGGTATGTTATCTCTGGTTTGATGGGTGTGTCAGAGATGTACCTAATCAGCAGCGAAACCAATTCTGGTGGATCTTGATCTATAAAATCATTGTTTTAATTTCACGCTTGCTTTGGCGATGTAAATGTGTGTTGTCCATGTCAATGAAGTCTTTTTTAAGTGAACTGAACCCTGCCATGCTACAATGCATTGCGGCTGTGCAACACAACAGGGTGTCCAACGCACCACTGTTTCTGTTTAAATAAACGTTTTGCTACATTTTATTAGGGCTCTGCTCTCAGCTCTGTGTCCATATCTGTGCTCAGAAAGGGCAGAGTTTAAACCAAAAACAGGTGGGGCCTGACAAGAACTTGTTATTTTAAGTCTGATATTGATGCTGCTCAGAAGTTGGTATATATATTGGAGATGACTGAGTGCACTATCTGTATCTGTATTTGTATCTGTTCAACTGACTTAATCATTTCTATCCTTATCTCTACCGGGAAAGGGCGGGGTCTAAATCCAAAGTGGGTGGGGCATATACCGGAAATGGGTGGGACCTAACCAGAGGTTGTTATTTTGAGCCTAAAAATGATGTGAGTTGATCAGAAGTTGCAGTATTTATAACAAACAATCCCAGAATTTAGTAAGAGATAGAAAACTGCTAGAAAACTGCTACCTCGTCAGGAATTTCCTTCATCACAGGTATATCGACACTTTTTTTTTTTTTTTTCAGATCATACTTGTACTTGTAAAAAGTACATCATCTGTTCTGGATATTTGTTTCATCTGAGTATTCGGCTGAACCCTAATATCTATTATTAGGCTATTACAAAGCAAAAATATCAGGATTGAGCTTCACATCATTTTTTATCACAACGGACTTGACAAAGCTACCCAAATCAGGATTTTCCTTCATCAAGAACATGGATATTGACACATTTTACTCGAAATATATACTTGTAAAAAGTACATTATCTGGACTGGATAGTCATCATCCGAGCATTAGGCTCAACCCTATTGCCTAGCACAAATTGCAAAGGATAGAGGTTCAAAGTAGAGGACTGGGTAACGGGCCTTAGTCTGCAGCTAAGGAGTAAAGATACATATACCAAGACATTTGTTTTAACTGTTGCAGGGGGGATAGTAGATAGAGCTGCTACCCGATACCTGAGCGTAAAACCAAAGATAAATGAATGCATAAAATATATAGGATTCATTGATGCTGTCAAAGCCTTTTAGGCATTTAATGAGTGAATGAGTGAGCTGTCAGTGGTCTATAACCTTACTCAGAATTCAATAAATGAATACTTTATGTTGGCTTCAACCCTTTTTTAAATTAATAATTGTTGGAATGGAAAATAAAATTTTCCACCTCAGTCAGCCATGTTTGATTTAAAACAATACCAGCTTTTCTTAAGGCAATCACCAAAACAGAAAACAGAGAGAGAGAAATTAGACGCAGAATAAGAATATGTTTTCTTTATCACATCAGTCAGCGTTCAGCCCAAAGTTACACTGTGGGCCATCTGTACGCAGGTTTTCCTTCAAACCCGAGACTGCACGCCTTCTGTCACAAAAGGAATCACTAATTAGTGAAGTCAGGTGGGCTGGCATTTTGTTGATATGAAAACCTGCAGCCCCATGGGCCTCAGTGGCACATAGATAAAATCCACCGAGCAGCAGAATTTTTAAAAGTGTTAAGAAATATCAGTTTCATGTGTGAGAACCTGACAGCGACATATGCTCTGGTGACAGGCAGATTAAAACAGGAAAAACTGTGAGATCAAGCTCTGTGATTACATCATCAAGGAGACAAGTGACTGAGAGATATCCACTGTGCTTTCTGTTGGGTCAGTGATCTGATGTTGTCAACGCTCTTGGACAAAAGATCTCTTACATGATCATACTGCTGTTATTGAGTTTTTTAATCTTCTCAGTGTCTACAGGGATCATTTTACATTGGCCCTGACAATGTCAGTTCCTCCCGCTTGCTTCTCAGAGTGTCTGGATTGAAATTGACCTGACTCATATCTCCCAATGGGCATCTGAATCACTCTCCAAAGACGTTTTTTCTGTCTATATTATTTATCAGTCTGACAGTCAAGCTGTCAATTTTCTGACATACATGGAAATTGTTTTTTGAATTAAAATTCAGACATGGAGAGCTGTCCCAAAAGGGGTCATTTTTTTCATGTCTGCAGTATGTCATATGTCTGAACAGAAGCTTATTTTGAAAAGATATTAAAGGATGAGGTCGGCGATGATTTAATAAAACATCTAGACTTTATTAATTACTTTTTTTTGTTATAAATTTTTTTTGTTATTGGTGGATGGGACCAATAAACACCAACTTTCACCCTTTTTCTCCTAAACCTAACTACGTGCTTTTGTTGCCTAAACCCAACCATGTGTGTTTGTTGTTGAAGGTTAAAAATCGTCGATTTGTGGTGTTGTACCAACGTAGTGTGTTTATTTTGAAAGAGACTGAATGTAAATGTTAAATTTCCTGTGAAAACAGAAATATAATTTGAAAGAAGACAATACATGTAACAGGCAGAACTTGACACGGTGTCCCAGAACGTCAACAACCAACACACCCAGGATACCTTTCACGCCGTATGTTGACATGGAAGGTCCATGACCAAAATGTCAATATCTGACAAGGTCGGATTGAGAATGTGTTGTGTTTCTCAGATGGGGGTACGTGTACCCCTAGGGGTACTTTGGAGTGCTGCAGGGTGTGTGTGAGATACTTAAAAAAAATGTTGATTTAAAAAATATCAGTCATGCATAATCCGTAAAATATTTACATCACTAAATTGTAAGTGCAAATTATCAAAAAGACACCATTTACTGCAGCCACTTAGTGTTATTGCATAATGACAATTAATATTTTGCCATGAATTTACTGACTCTAAACAGCTGAAATGTAGCTTTCAGTGTTTTTCAGTTACAAGGTTGTTTAGCTAATCAGACACTGATGGTGCAGTGCATTATTGTACCTCTTTATACAGCCATTTGTAAGGGGCTACTTGGCTGGGAAAGTACTTTAAAGGGGGTGCATTATTAATTGAGAAAAGTTGGAGAAACACTGCTTTAGTGAGTGTTTCTGGCAGCAACAACTACAGTGGCCATTCATCGTTATAAGGGAACAAGTCACCATGTGCAACAGTGTGGCTCATCGATACATTTATGGATAACAATGGAGCTCTGTGGTACAGAGGAATAAGCTGTGTTTGGCCTAGGCTGCACAGACAATGTGCGTTAGTAGGATCAACTTGTTGGTTACGGACTGACAATAAGAAAGTATAGACTATCACGATCCTTGTCCTTTAACCTCTCCTGACGCTGTATTTATAGAATAATATTTGTATGAAAGCATTGTTGTGAACCATACAGCACATATTTTGCTACCTTGACTTTGGGCATGCTGTTTGTTCCTTTAATTCAAGCCTACCACCTGGCTTGTTGACTCAGACAGTCCATTGAGTATCTCAGCGGCAGTGCCACTGTCACATACACGACAAGTGAAAAAAAAAATAGATATATATCATGGTGGAGAATGCAGCTGGAAGACACTTGTATAAAGAAGCAAGTTAGTGTACCCACAGCACAAGATGTACTCATCAGGAGACAATTTTGGCACAGTTCGTCTCTCAGTCAGTCAGAGCTCTTACCACAATGACAGAGTCTCTGCAGTCTGAGCTTTGCAGCTGCAGGGGCTAATACACGTCTAAAAGCAGTGGCCTTTTAATGGTCAAAATATATGGAAGTATGTGTGTCTATATTTATTGTGATGAAGTGGTTACATCAGGGCCATGCATAGGTCTAAAAAAATAACATCCTTGTATTGTTCTTAATTGAGTATTCATCACGAGGGCCTTGGTATGAAAGATATAGAATGGAAGCTTATGAAATAAGGCAATGCTGTTGCAGAGAAAGTTACAGTGTGTTGTCAGTGAGTATACTCTACAGCTACAGTCACAACAGGAAAGAGCAAATGGCAAAGGCGAATAAGGCTGATAAATTGCTCCAATTAAAGCTTTAGGATTTATGTCAGAGTGGATGTTACTAACTTGTTTCTAGTGTTATTGTAGCTTGTTGTTTGCCAGATTGTGGTTAAATTTGTTGTAAAAACTCTCTGCTAGTTGTTGAAGTCAATGAACCTTGTGCCACTGGAGAGACAAAACGGTCCCAGTGTAGAAAAGCCTGTTAAAAGCAGACAGTCAGAGGAACATTTGTATTTAAAACCCATTTATTTTCCTTTATAGAGACATCACACTAGACCCTTAAGACCCCACTTGGATGTGCTGAGCTTAACCCTAATATTGTTACTGCATATTCTGCCTGCATCCACTGTCATGTATGATTCTTGATGTTTTATTTGCAGATTTTCCACTGTTCAGGTGGCGACCTCTGTATAACTCACATAGTATATCTGGCGATTTCAGGCCACTTTTCTATTATTAAAACATTTTTTCTATTTGGTTACAAGGCCTGACAGTATTTATAAGGTCTTATATGTCCCAACAATACAGCATAGAAACATTTATAAAAAATAAATCAAAACAAATTAAAATAACAACATTGTAAATGACCAAAACATAACATAAACAAACAAAAATAAAATCAAACATGGGTTATATATAAGTTTATCTCACACAGACATACATATGCAATCCAATATAGGAAACTGTACATATTATTTATTAAAAAGTAGAGAATAAATATCCTCCTTATTTTGTAAAATCTAGAACTGAATTTAAAATCATTCACCTCGCTTACAAAGCTTTAAATGGTCAGGCTCCGTCATATCTTAGAAGGCTCATAGTACCCAAGTATCCCACCAGATCACTGCGCTCTGAGAATGCAGGGTTGCTTGTGGTTCCTAAAGTCTCCGAAAGTAGAACAGTAGCTATCAGGCTCCTCTTCTGTGGAACCATCCACCTGATTCAGCTGAGGCAGACACCATCTCCACATTTAAGACTAGACTTTAGACTTTCCTCTTTGATAAAGCTTATAGTTAGGGCTGGCTCAGGCTCGTCTTGGACCATCCCCTAGTTAGGCTGACATAGGCCTCGTCTGCTGGGGGACCTCCTATGATACATCGAGCCCCTTCTCTCCTTCTGTCTCTCTCAGATCCTGAAAAGTTGGTTGTTCATCATTTGCTAACATTCATGTCCTATTACTGCATGTCATTAACTCGACTTCTTCTTCAGAGCCTTTGTGCTCTATTGTCTCGCTGGTTCCCTCGTAACATAGCTACGCTTGGATTGTGGGTCATGGTTGCACTACTGTCTTGGTCCTGCCTACTGCCTACTACTACTGTTATAATTATCATATTCCAAGTTGTGAGTCAACCCACACGAATTTCTACAACTATTGGTGGTATGAATAAGTCAACCTGTATTGATCATATTTTCACTAATATACAGGAGATGTGTTCACAGGCTGTCTCAGTGGCAGTGGGATGCAGTGACCATAATTTGATTACTTTAACAAGACAAACTAAAATGCCTAAGTCAGGGGTTAGGATTGTTTACCGGAGGTCATATAAAAGATTTAATGCTGACTTGTTTGTTAGTGATGTTGAAGATTTAAAGTGGTCTGAGGTATATAAAGAAAATGATGCAAATATTGCTCTGAAAATCTTCATGGATAGATTTGTAAAGCTTGTAGATCAGCATGCTCCACTTAGAAAGAGGTCTGTGAAGGGAAGTTGTGCATTATGGATTGACGATGAGTTGAGATCCTTGATGCAGGGACACAGCTAAGGTAGCAGCACTTAAATCAGGGAGCCTTTTAGACCGAAGTTTTTATTGTAAACTGAGAAATAAAGTCACCAAGTTAAATTACATTAAAAAGAAAGGATATTTTAAACAAAAAACCTACAATTCTGCAAATGACTTTGAATGAAATTATGTGTAAGAAGTCACGCTATTCTCAAATGTATGTTGAAAGTGCAGGTCAATTCATCACCAAGCCATATGAAATTGCTAATTACTTTAACAACTTCTTTATCAATAAGGTTGACAGTTTGAGATCTGGCATGCAATCACATGATGTCAATTTAACACACAACATAATTAACAGTATTATGAGGGACAAAACATGTTCTTTTTCATTCGATATGGTTAACCAAGACACTGTGGAGAAGATGTTGCTCTCCCTTTCAGATGACACATCCCCTGGCACAGATAATTTGGATGGAAAAGTGTTTAAGGTTGCAGCTGGGCTACTTTCTAAGCCAATTTGCCATATTTTTAATAGATGCATACTTAGTGGGATCTGTCCTGAGCCATGGAAGGTGTCTAAAATTATACCCTTACTTAAAGATAGTAAGACAGGTTTTACTGGTTCTAACTGTAGACCTATTTGTATACTCCCTGTGCTTAGTAAAATGCTTGAGAAAATTATTTTCAATCAAATGTTTAATTATTTTAATAGAAATGCATTACTTACAAATGCCCAGCATGCGTATAGACCAGGGCACTCTACCAGCACAGCATTAGTGCACATGACTGATAAATGGTCAAAATCTATGGATAACAAGGAACTAGTAGGTGCTGTGCCCCTGGATTTTACTGCTGCTTTTGATGTCACTGATAATAGCATTCTCATAGCAAAGCTCAAATGTTATGGCTTTTCATCCTTATCTCTGGCTTGGATTAGGAGTTATCTCTTTGGCAGAACACAGCAAGTATTTTTTAATGGTAGTTTTTCTGCCAGTGGTAATATGTCTAGTGGAGTCCCACAGGGAAGTTGTTTAGGTCCACTTTTATTTTCAATTTTTATAAATGATTTACCTTGTGTTGTTAAAAATGCTGATTTAATTATGTACGCGGATGACTCTACTTTGTTCTGTACATCACCAACTTCATTTGAGCTGAGGCAGAAGCTTCAGGTTGAGTTTTATAACATAACCAAATGGGTAAGAATGAACAAGCTGGTATTAAACATTGCCAAAACTAAATCCATTGTATTTGGAAGTAGGAATGCTCTTGCTAATGCCACTGCACTTAACTTGTTTGTAGATGGGGTATCAATTGAGCAGGTCACTAAGGCCAAATTACTGGGCATTAAATTAGATAATTTATTGTCTTGGTCTGATGGGAAAGGGCATTGCAGTTTCAAGGAAATGCTCTGCTTATGTTCCATCTTCTGTTATGTGTGACGTTGTTCGGTCACTGGTTTTGTCACATTTGGAGTATTGCCCTGTTATTTGGTCAAGTGTTGCTGTGAAACATCTTAAAAAACTTCAAACTGCACAGAATAGAGCAGCCCGATTAGTTCTCCATTGTTCTTTCCGTGCCAATGTAATTGAGATGCATAAACAATTATCGTGGTTAACTGTTGAGGATAAATTAAAATATTGTCTTTTGATGTCATGCATAATGTTATATGGAATGGTACACCGCATTTTTTTCATGAACAGATAGAATTTTCAGGTTTTTGCCATGGACATAACACTTGACAAATGAGCACAGGTGGTGCCAAAACCACAAAAAAATTGTATGATGAGAACTGTTCATTATAGAGCTTCTTTGGCTTGGAATATGCTCCCATTTAATGTTAGACACACCAGTAGGAGATTATCTTTTAAAAAGTTATTTAAACACATATTGATGAGTCCTATATAGATGAGTAGATGGAATGTAACTGTATTTATGTATCACTAATTTATGAACCTTTGATTTGATCTTTTTGTGATTCTTCTATTACTCTGTATTTGCGACTAAATTGGTTATTGTTGTTTGATTTGGCTGGAGCCTATCCCAGCCAACACTGGGTAAGAGGTGGGGTACACCCTGGACAGGTCACCAGACTATCACAGGGCTGACACATAGAGACAGACAACCATTCACACTCACATTCACACCTACGGACAATTTAGAGTCACCAATTAACCTGCATGTCTTTGGACTGTGGGAGGAAGCTGGAGTACCCGGAGAAAACCCACACTGACACTGGGAGAACATGCAAACTCCGCACAGAAGGGCTCCCCCACCCTGGGTTCGAATCAGGAACCCATTGCGACAATGCTAACCACTGTACCACTGTGCCGCTTATTACATAATATTAAAACTAAAATTAATGTTATTGTAGCTGTCGTCATTACAGTTTGCCATGCATCTCTCTCTGTCTCTCTCTTAATGTGTCATTTTGTCATATGGATCAATTGTAAATTTATTATATTGATTTGTTCTGTACGACATCTATTGCACGTCTGTCTGTCCTGGAAGAGGGTTTCTTTGGGAGAGTTTTTCCATAGGGATGTCATATGCTGTAAAGCCCTCTAAGGCAAATTGTGATTTGTAATATTGGGCTTTGTAAATAAAATTGAATTGAAAATAAATTTCTCACTTTTAAGAAGTCATATTAGACTGCCTCAGAATACCATCTACAGTCTGGTTCCTTTCTAAGTATACAACTCTACAATTATCAGTCCCAGTGTTGCCCCATTACCTCCATCAGTGGTGTCCATCTTTCGATAAAAAAATTCCCTCTGTTCCTCTATATGTAACTTTTTGCATTTTACAAATATTTCTTAGAATTGTATACCACTTGGCATAGATGGGGGATCCTTTATAAGCCATCTTATTAATTGCTTTCTTTGCTGCTGTTAATAATATTTGTAAGAGATACTGCCTTTTCCTACAATGATTTACATGCGGCTTCATCCCAAGAATTGCTGTCAGAGGGTCCCTTATCAATTTAACATCTAATACCTTGTTCACAGTGGTAAAAATTGGTTTCAAGAAGTTATCTAACAATGGGCATTGCCAAAATATATGCAAATAAGTAGCCTTGGTCTCTCCACATCCCCTCCAATATGTACTTGACTGCTTTGGATTCATCTTTGCCACAATTTGTAGTGTTCTGAAAAATCTGTTCATTATCTCCCACTGAAATTCTCTCCATGAATTGGCGTTAGTGACTGTATAAGCCTGAGGGAAGCTCTCATACCAATCTTCCTCCCTCAATTTCCTGTGCAGGCAACTATTTCTATATCTTACATTGTGGGTACATGTTTGGTGAGTACTAGCATTGTTTTGAAGAGTGAAACCATTAATCCAAAGGATTGTGAAAAGGCTCGAACGTAACATTGAGCTTTTCTATGAAGAATCAGCATACCTTTGCTTTATAAAAGGGGGTCTACATGTGGAATCACAAATGGGTTGTCAAGGAACAGCTCCTTTAAATGAGAGTGAGGTGGCTTTCATGGTGGAGAAGCGAAACTGAATTTCAGCAATCTCTAAAATGCAGTAGGCAGTTATGTGAGGCATTTTTAGCCTTTCACGACTGTTTGGTAGCTCAGACCAGACAGGCACACACTCTCACACACACACGAAACATGATTTTGGCTGCAGAAACTCTATCAATATAGATTTTCACACATTCTTGAATCAGTTAGCTCAAAATCGATGGTATGAACCAAGTTTGTTTCTTAAAACACAAACATTAGTGTTGATGAAACATGCCCTCACCAGTGCCCTGCCATGCCAAAGTGATGGGCCAGTTGTTGGAGAGGCCTGTGCAACTGACATATTCAGCTTAACTGCTTAGGGGCTGTAAATATGGAGCCTGTTCCAAAACTGATAAACTCTGTCCACTGGTAGTGTTTACACCAGGCTTAAGCCTTGACATATGTTTTGGAAATGAACATCTGCTGAGGCTAGCGATAATCCTATAGGCAGCCCATTAAACACCCGAGGTTCACAGATAAGATATACAGTATCCCTATATTCCCTCTCGGCCCCTATCATCTTGAAACTGATTTCAAATAACATGCATGGGTCTGAACTCTTAAGCTGTCTCAGGCTAATGCTACTTATCTGGTCTAAAACATTAAGCAAGGTCTTTTCAGAGGTTAAAATCACACCGACTACCCCAATAAAAGCTTTAATCATTTCACTTAGCGTCAGAGGCGGTTTCCCCTTTTATCTGCAAAATCCAGTGGATGGATTTGGGGGTGGCACAAAAGCACACATTGTGGGTACAGTTTAGTATACTTCACTTATCTCATCCCTGGATTTCACAGAATGATAATACCAGCCAGTGTTTTTCATTCTGTCATATTTTATGCGCTCTTATACAGTAAAGCTGCCACTAACTCAGTGATTATCATTTACTGTGCGTACCACTGCACTAAATCGTTTTTGCGACTGACCTCACATCATTTATATGTTGACATAAAGACACAAGCTGCTGCAAAATGTGGATTTAATTTACATTTTTATAATTTCAAATGAGGTACCTTGACTGCCTTTCAAGATGAAGCACCGATGAGGCTACTATCTAAAGTATGCTATTCAAATTTTCTTTGTTGTTAAAGTTTGAGCATAAAATCACGATTCAAGCATTAAACAGTCTCAGGCAACTGGGTCATTATTAAGATATCCAATCTAAGTTGAGAATTTTTTGATGTCTCTTAAGACACCAGTAGAGTCATATGACACACAAAACTCTTTAAGTTTTAAAACACATTCTTCTAGAAAAACTGCTAATGTTAAATTCAGACAGAGAGATATTTAAAGCAATAATATTGCGACTGCAGTACCCTCCTCCAGCGACAAGTGTACTGTAGGTTTGCTTCACGACTCTGACATTTCAGTGTGGACTTGAGGAATGTTAAAACATGAAAGCATACATGAACGAGATTATTAACTCGGCGTGGTAAAAAGAATGATTACAGGAGAGAGGTCTGTCTGCTGTCCAGTAAACACAAGTGCATCCATTTAAAATAATGGCCATTGCACTTTGCAAATAAGAAAACATTTGCATATAGCAACCAATCATTATCCAGCACTCAAAACAAAGAAAAATATGTGTGTGGTTTATAATAAGCTCAGACAAACACATAAAAACCAATTTTGAGATACTTGTACCTGAGTATTTCCAGTTTCTGCTTCTTTCTACATGTCCTCACTACATTTCAGAGGCTTATATTATAACTTTGTACTCCACTACATTTATATGAAAGCTTTACTCATTAGTTACTTGGCAGATTCTGATTACTTATGCAAAATATAATTAGCAAATACATTGTGTTGTGTTATTATCAGTGTTGGGAAGGTTACTTATGAAATGTAGTAGTATATAGATTATTAGTTACCCTGTTAAAAATGTTATAAGTAATATAACTGTTCAAATTACTTAAGCAAAGTAATGTAACTACTTATATTTGGTTACTTTTGTAACTAATGTTTTAAACTGGGCAGTAAAGCTGAAAAATGTCTGAAAATAGGCTGTGCCAAAAGAACACCTGCCTGCCCAGTGAAAGGACGCAAAGCAACAGAATATTTTAGGTTAATCACCAACATTTTGATTAGCAACTGTTATTTAATAACATTTTTCCTCAGTTACTGTTACTGATCACATCCATCCATCCATTTTCATCTGTTCGTGGGGGCAGCAGGCCAAGCAAAGCACCCAAGACGTCCCTCTCCCCAGCAACGCTTTCCAGCTTCTCCTGGGGGACCCCAAGACGAGATATGTAATCCCTCCAGCATGTTCTGGGTCTGCCCCGGGTCCTCCTACCAGTTGGACGTGCATCCTGATCAGATGCCTGAACCACCTCAACTGACTCCTTTTGATGCGAAGGAGCAGCGGCTCTACTCTGAGCTCCCTCTGGATGTCCGAGCTCCTTAACCTATCTCTAAAGCTGAGCCCAGCCATCCCATGGAGGAAACTCATTTCGGTTGCTTGTATCTACGATCTCATTCTTTCAGTCACTACCCAGAGCTCATGACCATAGGTGAGGGTTGGGACGTAGATGGACCAGCAAATTGAAAGCCTTGCCTTCCAGCTCAGCTCACTCTTCACCACCACAGTCCATCGCAATTCCTGCATCACTGCAGAGGCCCCAACACTGATTATTTCTGATGGAGCTACCTGGCAGTAAATCAAGTAGTTCAAACTAGCTTTATAAGCTTTACCAGATGAACATTAAAGTAACGCTCACACAATAATGCATCAATAACTAACATCCAATGATGAAATATATATTTTGAATGGACCATTCTGCACAGGAAGTTTTAGTTTTTTATTTCTGATAGAGTACTGTAAGTAGGCCAATACTTCTTTTATTGAAGTAAAATTTTGAATGCCTGACCCTGACTTACTACTTTTACAAAAGACCTGAATACTTCCTGAACCAATGAAGGTTTTCAGTGTTGCTATGGCAACAAGCCTGGACTCTCTTGTGCCCCCTCATAAATGCAGTGGCGTTTTCTCTCAGGAAACAAAGGCAAGCCAGGATCAATTTACTATTCACGATAACTAATATTTTAATTTGAGAAATATTCAGTTATTTTCATTTTCTCATTTTGGGCGATTATTTCGTTGTTGAAATGAGTGAAACAGCGCCCCTCTGTCCTGTGTGGTCAAACGGGGTATTGCAGTCAGGTCGACTCTACCAAAGGGACGCCAGGTGAAGTTGATTAAAGCAGTTAGTGACGTTATCGTATGTGAAGCCAGTCATACTCTGGACTCTCAACTAACGGTAAGACCGTTAACAATGTCATTTAAGTGTAAAAAACGGAAACGTTATCTTGTTTTCCAGTGTTGCTAATGATATAAACCACTGTGTGTTTTTTTTAGGAATAACGTTAACGTTAGCTAACGTCGGCTAGCAGCGATGGAGGTGACTTCAAGCAACAGCAACTAGTGCAGAGGGATGTTATGTGACATGGATATCAACCACTCCATAAAAAGCGTCAACGTCAAATAAGGTCAGTTAAATACATTTTCTGTCTCTTTGCTAGCTTGTTTTCTGGTTCAATTTCTCTCTGTGGCTGTATCTGTGAGTTTAGCCCATCTGTTTATGTACTGTGTAGCATAGGGGTGTCAAATATATGGCCCGCGGGCCGCTAAAGGGTCCACTCTGGCCCACTCAGTGACTTTGCTAAGTGTACAAATTGCAGACTTTTTCAATTAAATGCACCACTATTCCAGTTTGTCCAAATGAACCAGTTGCTATTTCTTCAGAGGTAATGTGTTCAGTATGCTCACAGCACCTTTCAGTGGTCAAGGAATTATATTTAGCACCACTACCGCACTTATTATGGCGAAAAATACAACATCTTGTAAGAACAACTAAGAACAGAGATGATAATTTAATTGTTGGCAGAAAAGTTTAAGTTGCTTAAACTGGACTCTCCATTCCTTGTACCTTATACACACTGCACAGCACTGCACACGGTCACTTAAAATGCCAAATGCCAGTTGTCACTTTTCTGAAAATGGTCACTGCTGATGTGTGATGTGTGGACTTTTAGTTTGTGATTTATTGCTGGATAGTTAGGATTTTATTGTATTTTATTGATGTCTAATTTAGTATTTATTGATTTAGTGTTTTTTGGTGAGATGACAATTAAAGCCTGATTTGATTTGATTTTGATTGCACCCATTTTTCTTTCATCCTTCAGCCTTCATCTCAGGCTGTTCATCATTTGTTTTGAAAATGGATTGTTCATTAACTGTGAACATTTTCAGGATGTAAGCTTCCTGTAATGTTACTTCTCTACACTTATAGAGAAGGACGAATTTAAAGCTTTGTTTTTTACAGGCTACTATGCAATGGTTTTACCGGTCCGGTTACTGGCTCACTTGAGATCAAATTGGGCTCTTTGTGGCCCATGAACTAAAATAAGTTTGACACCCCTGGTGTAGCTACTTGGTTTGTTTAATCACTTCAGCTGTTGCATACAGATACTCAGGAACAGGGTCATGGCACTCTGAATTTCCCCAATTTTGCATTATTGGTTGTTCAGTTAGGCCCTGATCACCTGCCTTGCGTTTTGCAGCCTGCCACACTGCCTTTTTAAAACAACCCGAATGCCACTAGTAAAAAACACCCGCCTGCTGCGCCTTTTTATTGTTGCCAGGCAACCACCCCATCACCTCCTAAAATTCCCTTGTAATCTATGTACTGTTTATTTATTTTATTTATTTGACAGGAATCAGTATCTAGTCCCTAAAATGTTCAGGCAGAGGGTAGTTGCTGTAGCTCTGATTGAGGGTGAGAGGCTGTCAGTAAATAGTTTGTCTGTGTGGGTACATGAGACCCTAAAAAAAAGGGTGCATCACGGGGAGTACCACCACTTGGTCCAGGAGATTCGCCTCCATGATGGCCGTCTCCAGGCATATTTTAGGATGACTCGGGGGCAGTTTGACAACCTGCTGTCTATCGTCAGGCCGTATAGCTCTGGGTATCCAGCAACCGCTACTACCAGTTTCTCCTCCATCGTTTACCAACCGTACACTTGTTGTCAAGACCACCACAGAAGGCCCACCTCTCGAATCATCCAATTGGACAATGGGGAAAAGGCAGCGATGACTTGAGGCATTTTTCTGCTCTGAGGTGAAACTTTTTTCACCTTAAGGCGTTCAGAGCGTGCCGGCAAAAACTGCAGGCGCGTAGAGCGCAGAAACGTGAGCAAAAGGCTTAATTTTCATTAAAAACAATTACAAAAAGGCGCCTCCAGCTGCTGAAACATGTCCTGTGTGCTCAGGGCTTTAGTCTGTAATTTAAGAATGAGTGTGTCTGCCACATCTGATAGTTGCTTGTGAGAATTATTTCCTCCTTGTTTAAGCTGTGCTGTACCCATCATGAGTAGCCTAATGAGAAATGTTAAGTATCAACTACGCGCCTTGAAGACTGTGTTGTGTATGCTGACCGTATGAATAATTCTGTAAGTCGTGTATTTGATACATGCATTGGTATTCTTTGATGAGAACACAGACATTTTGAAAATCAGTCAGTGTTTCCACTGTAAAATCTATTCTGATATGCAGCCTACTTGTGGCAGGGTATAACTTTGTGTTACTACATGCTGTTTGCTAAGAGGCTACTAGGGCTGCAACTAATATTTCCATCCATCCATCTTCTAACCGCTTCATCCTCTTGAGGTTCGCGGGGGGGCTGGAGCCTATCCCAGCTGACACTGGGCGAGAGGTGCAACTAATATTTATTCAATGAAATATTAAATTATAGTACACCTATATATAAAAAATATAAACTGAGCAAAGTCAAATATGTAAGAATAAGAATACGATGGCAGCAAGTGTGACAACTTTCATTAAACAGCGTACATTCTTGTATCTGTAAGACTGAACTGGGAAAAAATAGAAATTACAGAGGCCATCAAACTGTGTTCTTTATTCAAGGCATCATGTAAGGTTATAAAGGTTAATATCTAGAAGCATTCTCCTTTCCAAAGAGCCTTTTCAATGTCACTGCCTTAACAGTCTCTATTCTAATCACTTTTTTTCTTAATACCAATGTCACTTTATGAAATGTGCTGTCACTGCTGGGGTTATATTCTTTCTGTACCTACTGTATCAGTAATACAAGAAAACAAGAAATTAGTTTTTGCCAATCTGATATTTGCATGAACAGAATAGAAGATACAGTTTATTCCATTTATGGCGCTGCATGTTATCCCAACATGCGATGCAGATAACACGCAATACCAACAAAGCCAGAAAACATGTAAGAAATGTACAGCATGTAGAAATGTAAGGCATGGTCACTGATTTGATCTATTTTTATTACATCAAAGACCTGTAACTAGTGCTTGTGTAATAGCCTATATTTTCTGGGACTTCATTATTCACAGCCCACTTCTCTGTGATTTACCATCTTGGAAATATATTCATACCTCGCTCCTTTCTGTACTTTTTATGATTTGAACAGAGTTGAGAGTCAAGTTGAACTTTTCTATATTCATGAGACCAAAATAACAGTCTATTGCACAGTGAGCCTGTGGGGGGAAATGGGAAAGAATAACATAACAAATCCAGACAGAGAGAGCCACATAGCTGTGCCACCACCACTTCCAATCTGGAGCCGGAGATGAGTATCAGTCTGGTCAAAGAGCCTTCCTGTGTGCCGGAGCCGTCCTTGGAACTATTTAATCACAACATGGAACTCTGTGGCAAATTGTCGCCTTCTGATTGGCCGGCGCTTGACAGCCATGACCATATGGTGGGAAGTGATATACCTACCTGCTATCTTCCCGTGAGTGATGTCTCCAGTAAAAATGATTACTTCATTTAACCACGCATTATTCGGTTGGCTAGGGGTTGGAGCAAAATAAAAATTTATTAGGCCGTCGGGTGGTAAAGCACAGCACATCAGCTGAGCCTTTGGAGGGCTCGTGTGATTGCCTCAAATGTGACTATTTGGTTGAAATAAATCAGTTAATGAAATATTGGGACTAAATGTTTATGTAAGATGATCAATCCTTAAAACAAGGCACAACACACAGCTGTCTGTAATATCTTTATTTATGATTTCAGCATCTTTCGTTGATGATTTCTGAGGAATTTGATGTTTTAAAAAAAAAAGGTGAATTATAGTCCAGTGGTTCCACATAAGGCGGTCATGAGATTAATCTAAGGGGTTGGTAGACAATTACTGGGAGAGATGATAAAGAAAACCAAATTCTGAGAATAGTGTTTCTCTAATCTAAAATAATTCACATAAAACAGGCAAAACAGGGAAGATCACATTATTTTATTTGAACAACTTGTCATTTATTTTCAGAACATATTAGTCCGTGATATTCAGGAGATAAGGATTAGGAGTGAAATGTTTTGCATGTTTAGAGAAAAATGCACTTTCGACCTAAGTGTAAACCAAAACTACTAATTTATTGTCTCATAAAGAATACCTGCAGTGTTGAACCTTACGTGAAGTATAATCTAACAAAAGACAAAGGTCCATATGTGCACAGTTGCACTCAGGAATGTTACCATTAGCTTTAGAGACTGGAAGGTTTAACGTCACCCCAGAGGAGGACAGAATTTGTTTGTTGTGTAATTTAGGTGCAGTTGAGAATGAGGTTCACTTCTTGTTTCACTGTCCTGTATATGAAGACATAAGGAATGTACGTCTGAGTAGTTAAATAACATTGCAACATCATTAGGATGGCGTCTTGTAAACCCATGAGGGCTGGGCACATGTAAGTGTGCATGACACTCTTTGATTGAAATGTCACACTTTTCCCCCACTATTAAATATTTATAGGCAGTGTATTAACATTGAATACATTTTTTATAACACCATAAGGTAGCGCAGATATATGCATTTATTAATGCATTTGTCAACAACTTTAACTCCTGGGGGCACCCATACAGTAGGTAGAAGCAGATGTATTAACACAGTTGTATATAGCAATAATATGAAGCATGTCCTTATGAGTTTTAATTGTCGATAAATACTGTACATTGATAAACACTTAAAATGTCCTGCTTATAACCACATCGTATTGTGGTATAAACCGTTAATTAAATGTTTATATTGTGCTTATCATGCTGAATAAGGAGGGTTAAAGTAAAGAGTTACTGATGGAACAAGCAAATGTTAAGGAACTGCAGATTTAGCTCTACATACACCAATAAATGTCAAAAAGGGCTGTTACAAGCCCAAAGCCTGCTCGTGGTCAATTCCACCATGGCAAGTGAAAAACCTCCTAATTGAGAAAGTGTCTTGTTTAGTGATATTTGCCAGACAATTGTACAGTGATACGGAAATTACATTTACATAACACACGTCTCATAGCAGGAGCAGCGCAGATATGTGACATTTAGGTAAATGTCACCCAAAGGAATAAACAATCTTAGAGTTTCATTTCACAGCCATAGACCATTATTCATTAGTGCTGACTGACATACACTGCAATTAGATCAAACAATATATTTTAACTCAACAAAGCCACAAATAAATGCCAATAAATGATCTTTGGCGCCAGGAATCTTGTGTTAAATGATGGCAATACGGATTGTAATTTAGCAATTACCATTATGCGTGCCACATGTGAATTTGAAAATACTACGTCATTGCCTCGAACAGCCATTAAACCAACAAATTTAATAATGTGCTCATTATGCATGTGCTCGAGGAGAGCGTGCGCTTTTAATGTCGAAAAAGTAGGGATTTTTATGAGACCCCATTGTGCGTAAGCACAGAGACAATATTAAGTTACAAAATTGAGTTATCCTCTCAGTTAAGTGAATCCAAGGACTCATATTACATTACCCAATGACATGCAGATATATACAGCAGTAAACTGAATATTAAGAAGAGCGTGTGATTATATCAATCTGCGGTGGTAATGAGAGAGAAATAATTCAGGGCTTGCAAAGGCTCAATGGGAAGATCACGTGTGTACCCAATGTTTGGAAGGATCTTATGGTATAATTATACAAGGGGTGAAGATTATTAAAATTAAATATTCAACACTGAGCACAGGGGCTTTAGCTGTAACACCGAGCCACTCTGCTGCTGACATGCCAGCCCACTGTTACTCAACACTGAACGTTATCATAGTTGTTGACCTTGTTAGTGGAGGTGACAGTTCTCTGTAGAAAGTATAAAATGCAATAGAAAGCTCCTCTGTTGAAAGGTAAATTCTCCAAACAAGCTTCTAATTCACTGTCAAGGTGCTCTGATAAGTGCAGAGGAGAACTGACATGTTTGCTGATAAAGTGGGAAAACACAAAGCATGCTGTATGTGGAACTCTGCTCCGCCGCTCTTTATTCCCCTTATCACTCAGCTATAAATCAGTCATAACCAACTGCTGAGCTGTGACAGACAGTGTTGTTCTGGACACCTTTCGTATATTTACCCTTGACATTTACACTGTTTAATTTCTACTAACATACATACATGTACTCACATACATGTTTTTACATGACTGAATAGACTTTAGACTCCTTTTGAAACCTTTTTCCACTTTGTTTTCCTCGACATTGTTTGGGACATTTACCTTGAGCTATAGGCCCCACTGCATTCTTCACCAGATTGAGTTCGTAGAGAACTATGTGGGCCGTTGTGTCAGAAATCAGCTTCTTTCTGACCTCATCCCTTTTGACTTGAACAAATGTTTTCTAATGTGTTAACCGTTTTTGTCATGATATGTCATGTTATGGCTTAGATGCTTGTTTACACCTCCTGAGGTTTTCATGTTGTGCCTGACCAACAGCAGATTTCCAGTAAATACTGGGTGGGTCGGTCCAACACATGAATCGTTCATGTTGCCTCTGATTAGGCCTGTCACAATAACTGCTTCCATTGGATAATATGCTGTCCCATAAATAATAATAATAACAATTTTATTGTCATTTTCATATCCTTTTATGCCACTAATATACAAATAAAATAATAGCATAATAATTCAAGCACACCATTTCAAAAAGCAATAAACTTTTCATTTTTAAGAATATTTGGACAGTGGATTAAGAATATGAAAAAAATTAAAAAATGTTTTTTAAAAGTAATTAACACCTGTTGATTTAATATGAAGTTAAAAAAATTATGAAATTATAGTAAATTTTATAGTATTTCTTTTTTTTTTTAATAAAAAATGATATAGTAAAATTATAGTACCTTTCATAGCAGTCGCCCAAAATTACTTACTTGGAGACAAAATTCGTCCAACAAAATCAAAATCAAATGGTGCCTCCTACGACTAATAGACAAACTTAGCGAAGCTCTGGGAACACTATAATTCACGGGTGTGCTACAATCGGCCCCCGGGATGGTTGGCCTTGGAGCTGGGTGGTTTGCTGATGGATTTACACAGTGGAGGATGAAGTTGTTGGAGGGTGAAACTACAAACGATGGACTTTTTGGCTCGTAGCCAGGGGCTGGTAAGCTAACGACTATCAGGACTGTGCTTTTTCCACTCCGAAAGTGCCGCTGCAAGCTACCGGTAACCATGTTTCCCACAGAATTTGAATCTATGTGTGGCGGCAGATGACGGGAGGATGCTGGGGGGGTTCTTGCCTGTGTGTCCTTGTGTATTAGTCTGTGCTCCTTCTCTGAATTCTGAAGTGCATAGTTGATCAGCTGATTCAGTCACAGCTGATCAGATCCGATGGATGAGAGGAGCAGCTGTTTGTGAGCAAAAGCAAACTTTTACACCCAGCACAATGATCGGTTATGTTTCACTTTCACCACTCCTGGCGTTCTGGTGCTCCTTCTGTGACCAGAGTACACTCTGTGCTGTGTGAGTAAGGATGAATAAATAACCAAACAGTACCAAGAGCACCTCTAATTAATGGTCCAGTTCCAAAGATAGAAAATCAAAACATGGCGGTAGATGTTTCAGTCATGGCGGGCCGCCACAAATAAATAAATGTGAACCGTGGGTAAGCTATACTGGGTGGTTTCGAGAACTCTGTTTATTCTGGTATCACGTTGGCTAAAATGTTGGTGACATCCTAATGTGAAAAACAGGCATGTAAACACAATGGGCAATATTGAGGTCAGCAAAATGAATAAGTCAATCGTACAATAAGTCAATGGCATTATTATCGTGCCAGGCCTACTTCTGATTTTCTGTTTCACCTCAAATGGTGCTTTAGTCTTCCCATCTGGTTATCATTGCATGACCAGAAACTTTACATATTACACTGTAAGGTAGCGCAAGCAAAAATGAGTGGTGCAATGTCCTGTAAGATCTTGACTTTTTATTTGAGGGCTTCTGGTCATGGCTGATGACGCTTTGCTCATCTCAGTTGGACTCAGAAAGTACATTCTGTCTGTTGCTGTGTATGGCTCCACTGATTTGAGGACATCGCCCAAATCAGCATGACTTCATCACCAGAATGCAGAGTCAATATTATAAGCAGCTGAGGGATGAGCTCCTGTAAGAAAATAAAGTCCTGGTGGTTGGAGATTTTTCATAGAATTTCAAATTTGTCATCCAGGATGAAGCACAGTCTTGCCATTGGAACAAGTCACAAGCTACCATTCATCCTTTTGTCTGGTATCGGAGGGACAGTGATGGGAAATCACAGCATGTTTCATACACTGCAATTTCAGAATGTGTGACCCATGACACAGCTGCAGTCCTGCTCTTACAAAGGCATGTCATACAGCTGCTTGAAAGAAAGCTAGGATAACTCTCGGGGAAGGTCTTGTGCTTCTCACATGGTCATGCAACGTAGTACAAAAACTGCGAAGCTTCCAGAGCCGATGCCTCCACTTGGAAGACTTGGTGTGGAAACAGAGTGGAACTGCTCATGGCAAATGACCATGTGATGCCATTGGGGGAACAATAAAAAGTCTGGCAACTAGAGCAGCGGATTTTTTGGCCATTTCAGGACCAACTACAGGCTCCATATTGGACCTCTTTGTTAAGCTGCAGGAAAGTTTAGTTTCACAAAAGAGTGAAAATAAACTCCAAACCTGAGAGATTCAGTGAGAAGCACAGACATACTGGACTTGGAAAAAATATTGAAGTATTTTTCTTCTTCTTCTATTTTTTTTTTTTTTTTTTTTGAGCTACTGGTATTTAGTATTTTTGTTTGATGCCACTTTATACTTCTACTTCACTAAGTGAAAGGCAATTACTGTACATTTTGCTGCACTACAATTATTTGATAACTTTAGTTGTGGGGCTTTCCTAAATTAACGTCATGCACCCAAATGGACCTTCTACATCCTTTACTTTCCTTAGACATCCTGTGGTTGATTTGGGTGATGCATTCACATCAGTGGAGCCATAGGGGCTGTAAACATGCCATATTTGGGCCCTGCTTAGCAACCTCAGATGCAACCTGCTGCCACGCTTTTGAAAGCTGGCACAAAAAAGGCACAAAGGTAGTACCCATCGCCCACTGCCCGACCTCGTGTTTTCCAGGTGGTTAAAGATGAAATTTTGAAAGTCATGCCAAAAAGTTTTACCACTTGGGGTAAGTGGAGAAATTGATGTATCGATAAAAGGTTAATGCCACTGAGTATAATGAATATACATTAAACAATTAAGCGATGAAGTACAGTCAGGACATACCATATTGCCACTGCAGTCTGTATTTGTTGTCTCTGAATGGCTTTTAAAGATGCTTTTGCACACAAGGCTGTTACCAGAACTCTTCTAGGAGCACATATCTGTAATATTAGTTAGTAATAAAAATAATAATAATAATGATGATGATGATGATAATAATTATAAACTTTATTTATATGGCACCTTTTGAAACACACATACAAAGTGCTTTACACAACCGAGTAAAAGACAAAGCAAATAAAACAAGATAAAAGCAATAAAAACAGAAAACACATAACAGAGTAAAACACGCATAAATGAAGCTGTTAAAATCACCAAAAGGCAATTTTTTCAAAAGAAGGTTTTCAGAACTGATTTTAAAGATGAGACTGAGTTTGCAGCCCTGATCTCCTCAGGCAGGTCATAACAAAGTTGTGGAGCTTGGACTGCAAAGGCTGTATCACCTTTGTGAATTAATGTAGACCTAAGAACAGAAAGAAAAGATGCATCTGAGGGTCTCAGGGTGCAAGAACATCGAGCAATTAAAGATCTGTTAAGTAACTTGGAGCAAGGCCTTTCAGGTAACCAGTGTAGGGAAGCTGGGATTGGTGTGATGTGGTCATGTTTTATAGTCCAAGTCAAAATTCTGGCAGCAGAGTTTTGGATGAGTTGGAGGCAGGAGAGGGATTTTTACTGATGTCAGAGAGCAAGTAATCGCAATAATCTTATTGACTGGTTATGAATGCTTGAGTAACAGTTTCCAGGTGTTTGTTAGAAAGTAATTGATCTGATCCTGGAAATATTTCTGAGATGGTGGAAGCCAGATTGAACTACTGAACTAGTTATTGCGTGTGAAAGAGAACCTCGCATTTGTCCCATGATCAATATCTCTGTCTTATCAGCGTTAAGCTGCATGACATGGATGTGGAGTGGAAATGGATGTGGATGAATGGAATGGAATGTGGATGAAGGCAAATTAGCAGATTAATAGTGTTTCGGTTGTTATTTGTTGGATCACAGCTTAAATAGATCTGAGTATCATCTATGTACAAATGGAAACTGATATCATGTCTGAGTATTAGATGGCCAAGAGGGAGCATGTAGATTGAAAAGAGGATCGGACCTAGCACTGACCCCTGGGGCACCCCACAGTGGACATCTGTTGCACCAGACTTGGCATCAGCAATATCCACACAAAAACGCCTGTCCGTTAGGTATGACCTAAATCATTTTTAGAACTGTGCCATAGATACCTACCCAGATTTGAAGACGGCCTAAAGGGATGACATGGTTCATAGTGTTGAATGCGGCACTTGAATCGAGGAGAATAGTAATGGTTTAATGGCCAGCATCCTTTGATAGTAACAAGTCATTTAAAACCTTAAGAGGTGCAGTTTCAGTGCTGTGCTTCTTTCTAAAACCAGACTGAAATTTATCAAAGATATTATTGTCATTAATAAAAGCTAGCAATCCTTTCTAAAACCTTTGCTAAAAATGGGAGCTTAGAAATGGGCCTAAAATTATTCAGATTGGAGGACTCGAGAGCAGTTTAAATTGTATGAAATATAGGAGGAAACGGTAGTAAAAACTTCTTTTAAGAATTTTATTAATTGGAGGGCATGTTACGGCCCAGGAGGACTACCTTTGCTTTTAAGTATAAGAAAATAAGGTGTGAACGCAGCAGATACAAAATACACGTGGAAGTTTTATTAATTGGATTGTGTTCACAGGAAATATAAAACAGACAACTGTACTGTTATTTTTAGTTTTAGGGAGATAACAGTCGATAGATGAGGTCTTGAGGGCCCCTGTCTGCTAAAGTTTTGGTCATTCTGGTAGATCAAACCACATTTCAACACTCTCTCATATTTAGCTTAACATATAGGAAACACTTTGTTCAATTTGAAAGAGGAGAGGTCAGAAAGTGATTCTGACAGAATGGCCCATGTATGTGTTGTGGAAGCCACGTAAGGAAAACATCTATATCATGGCAAGTTTAATCAAAGTGTGTGCAAGATTTCTAAGTTCAGATAACTAGTGCATTTTTCTCTAAGTCCACAGGCAAGTTCTGTTTTCCATGCTGTTTATGTTTCACCTTAATATCCCCAGAGGCAATTTAGTCACTTCAAACAGGTAAAACATCTTCAACCTGTTGCCAAATAAAATCCGTCCTTTCACCACCTCCTGTTTGTTACAATCCATTAAGACTGATGATGACCCTTTTCGTCAGCTACAGATAAGACATTCCCCTTGTCAAAAGCTATCAGCAAAACTGTTCTCTGTGACAAGCAGATTAAATTCACCGCCTGGTAGCCTCCTTGAATGATCTGACAAAATAGAGAAATTAAGCATATTTTGTACCCGTTCAAAATTCTGCGAGACACATCTTCATGACCTGATAATTGCACTGAGATTTCTGGTACCAGTTGTAGCCTAAAGCATATAGAAATAGGTCCATGATTGGAAGGTTATTGGTTTAAACCCCTGACACCCCCAACACCTTGAAGGGGAGAATGAACAAGTAGTGCTCTCCCTTTCTCATCTGCTAATGTTGAGGTGTCCTTGAGCAAGGCAATTAACTACTATGTGCTCAAGTGAAATGACTCGATGACTGATTTCAGGAGGCAGTTTTTGTGCGTGGCAGCTCCCAGATGTGACTGCACGTCAGTACATGGCTGTGGAGCAGACTGGGTCTGAAAAAGGCTGTGCATGCTCAGTGAGACTTTAACCTGAAAAGTGAAGGACTTACAGTAAATGTGCTCATCAGGTGAATTACTTCAGGTAACAGGTAGAGATGACCTGAGCTGCTCCAGACATATTCAATGGATCTGTAGCTGCATGAATTTGACTAGCTACAACATTAATGACAAATGACAAATGTGTTATTCTGACAGTGGCCATTGTGTTAAATATAAACACTTAGTATTGTGACATATTCCCACGTAAAACAGGATAGGCAGGCGGGATATTATGCTGGGAGGAATTTGATTTGATTGTTGAAAAGTGGCCGTGTCATAACAGTGAGGCCTGGCAGTGTCACGCAGAAACTGTAAATCACCAGTTTCATCACGATTATAATGACTCTTTTGTTGAGATACACCGATCCAGCTTTTTCAGTTTCGATACCGATCCCGATGCTGTAACTTTGAGTATCAGCCGATACCCAATACCAATCCGCTACCATGGTTGACCTAAAAAGCTATATACCTTTACATGTAGAACAGAAAAGACTAGTGGCATCAGACATGGATGACTACACAGTTCTTTCCTAAGATAAAATGAAACAAGATGAAACAGATTAATGCAATGAACTATTTATTTTTAACAAAAATAAACAATTGTGCAGCAGCAGTTGAAATAGTGTGAAATACCTCCAGACAGCAGATTCTGTCCTTAGCTCCATGACTTAGCTTGCGTCACAATAGATTTCAGGTATAGGTTGCATTTTCTGATACCCGATCCATCTATTTTGATGATATCGGGCCGATATTCAATCCAGATATCAGATCGGTGCATCCCTACTCTTTTGACAGCGATATGATATTTGCTGATATGACAAAGTCTGTCATGATACGATTTTGATTAATGTGATTCAGCGGCCTGCCATCGATATGAGACAATACTATCTTTCCATTTAACACAAGCTGTTACAGAAGAAGCTGCCAACTCTTTGTTTTTTTGCTTTTGGCCATAAAAGATAAAAACAATACATAAATAATAAGTGCAGGTTACTTTAAACTTAGTCCACTAACACACATAAAACAGCACATGGGATAAGTTAACCTTCAGGGCTTTCTGTCAGAGAGAACTTTATGGAAGATTTTAACCTAAGCCATCATCTTTTTTTATTAAACTTCGGGTCTATCTGGCCTATAGCCCTGAAGACAAACTTCTCCAAACAGCCCTAAAACATGGATTAATAATAAGATTGTTTCAAAAGCATAAAATTCTCCTCAGTAATAACTGTCAAGGTTCATAGACAAAACAATTGCTTTTTGCTAGTCAGCCATTATTAACTTGAACATGTTTACATTGCTATAATTAGCCTAGCAGCTAGCAGACTTTTCCCCCCTCTACTCATAGCTTAACAAATTACATGTAATGTAATTATTTTTCTTGCTCACCGTTGGTTTAAGTCACTGCATCTCCCGACAGAACAGCACGTTTGATTTTCAGCCTGCATGCACGTTTTTTCAGCCGAACTTTGTTGAAACACAGCAGCTAATGTTTCTGTATTGAGAAGTTAGCGGAGTGAGATGCTAATCCAGGCAGGTGCATCATGTTTATTCTCATAAGGTTATTGGTTAGATATGTGCTTTGACTGTTGACCTGCATTTTCTCCATAATTGAAAATATTTCCACACTACTGATTTATTTCCGAGTAAATAACGTTATCCTCATCATCTATCTCCTGGCTGTTTGCTATCTGCCTGCTGCTGTTTGATGGTGACACAGAATTTTAATATAAAAGGTGTAACGTAAGGATGATGGTATGGATTGATGTTTTCACTTTGCATCAATGATATTGGATCAACGATCATTGAACGTTATATTGCCAGATCGATGGATTGTTACACCCCTAGCATGTGTCAGAGAGAGAGAGGCAAACTCTGTCGTGTCCTCCATGTAAAGTTGGCTTCAGAAACAGTCCACTGTAAAGTGCCTTTCATTGCTCTCCTCAAGGTGAATAAATTCTAGCCAGAGGTTTAGTTATTACTTTTAGCTTTGTGTGGCCTAAAGTTTCAGATTGATTGATGGGTCAGTGTCATAATAGTATTGGCTGAAACTGGTTGTTACTAGCTGATGCAAGCAAGTCATTTTTTTTTTTTACAAGAAGAAAACGTGATTGGAATTTGATATAATAATAAGTGAGAAATATGTTTTGTTTTGTTGGCATATATTGTTAAATGGCAGCACACTATGGATTGGGATGAGATCTAAAAGGGTTAAAAGCCATTTTTCATTTCATCTTGACTTGGAGTACATTTTGCTGTTAATACTTCTGTACTTTAACTAAAGCAAGAACACAAAGCCTTTGTATAGGAGTATTTTTGCATTGTGGTTCTGCTACACTAAATAGGGTAAATTGTGTGAATACAGACGGACATAAACTCACTAAGCATACAGTAAGTGAGTCTTAAAAATATGTTTTTCTCTTTTCCTGCACTGCAGGTTTTGTTTTAATGCAGGTTTTTGTTTACTTATGTTTGATTGCTAGGCTGGTTGTTGTTCTTTGTGGGTACGCTGGTTTGTTGTCATTTGTTTTAAGAAACGCTCAACAGTGAAAGTAGATATTCAATAAATTCACCACAAGTTTTTGTTCCTTAAGAAGCAGTGCTTAAAAGGAATTACCCAGTGATCTAGACTGAATAAACTGCACACATAATAACATTACTTACATGCTTTAATATTAAAGTTCTTTAAATTCCACTGAAAAGGCAAACTAGCACAGGCTGGAAAATGTGGTAATGATAGAATTAAATTGCAAACAGCTGCTATTTCCCCCCGAATAATTTGCACTCCATGAAACAGAGTGCTATTTGCACTTCTGTCTCAAAAATTATTTGTATTCTGGACCGTGCAAAGTTATTTGTTTGTTTTCAGTCCTTTGGTTTAATAAGGCTGCTAATATCAATTACAACAAAGATTGCCTTGAATCTGTGCCTGTGCTGCTGGGTTTGTGCACTCAGGAGAGATCAGATGCAGGAAGAGATCTAACCTCTAAACACAGGATTTCTAATTGCTCTGACATTGCTCACGCCATTGGGCCTCATTTGTATGTTCAGGTGAAGGAGCAATTTGGTCTAATGCATTGACACAGATCATTTCCCTCCAACTTCTCTCGCTCCTCTCCTCACTTCATCAGCTGAAGGTGGACGGGCAGAGAGAGTAATATACTGAACCCATCTGTTCATCTGTCAGACCTTTTCTCCTCGCAATTTATGGCACGTCTATTTGTTGAAGTGCCTTCCCTCCCACAGAGGCCCCCGAGAGAAGCTGCAGAAGTGAACAATTCTCACACCGGTTTCACAACCTGTGAAACTGATTTGATGAGTCGAGCCGGATCATTTGTGATGGAGGCTTCAGATGCATTCCAGACTAATGGCAGTCAAGGCTACAAATTGCACCCACTTACACCCATATCTTGGTAAGCCTACTGTCTGGGGCTAAGAGGAGTCTGCCCGACTCCACCGAGACAGGTGGGCTTCTGGCAGCTCTCTCTGAAGTATTGTCAGGCATCTTTTAGCAGTTCCGCCCCTATCAAAAGCAGCTAGAGAGACAGGGAGTGGGTGATCCTGCACACCCTAAACCAGCTGCTTCCTTTGATCTGCTTGCTAGGTTCACTTGGTTTGGATTATGAAGCCATCTTTATATGCACACGCACATATTTTATCCAGCAGGAAGCCAGAATCTGTGCCATCTGACACAACCTCTAAAACAACTGCTGATTAACAACAGAAGGCCAATCAATTCCCTCTGTGAGCAAGCTCAGGATTCACCACTGCTCTTATGGCAGACATATGGTAATTTTTTCACTTAGCATAAATTATAGTCTGGTACACTTCTGTGCCTGTGCTGGAGGTCTCCTACTAGTGTTGTCACACTGCATTAGACAGGTTTTAGACATTCATTCACTGAGGAACTCAGAGAAATGGCTACTTTGCTTTCAGTTTCTTTTTTTTTTTGTCTCGATCAACATTAGTAATCATCCTTGACCTGCAGCGCTCGACAGTGCGAGCGTTTCATTCGCATTTGCGACTAAAAATAGGTGTGTGTGAACTGTAAAAAATATTTAGGGGCACATGTGCGCATAAAAAAATCAGCCAAAGCAGCCTATATTTTTGTCAATAAAAAAATATGATAATCTTACCGCAAATGTTGGAGGAACTCCAGCCGCCTTCCCTCTTCCCTCTTCCCCGTGTGACACGGTTATGGGTGGTTTTCCAAGCCACTGTCAGCACAATGAACATAAGTCCCACTGTCGGCAAGGTAGAAATAAGTCAAAGTGTGGCAGAGGAGACGGACTGGGTTAAGCGGCGGACCTCCGGGGAAGCCCTCTCCCCTCTCCCCGCAGTGAGGGACCGTTCTCCAAGCTACCGCTGCTGGGCAGTGTGGAAATAAGTCAAAGTGTGGAGGGTTAAGCACTGCCGTTCTCCCCGCAGTTAGGGACCGTTCTCCACGGCCAGGCTGTCGGCTGGGTGGGAATAAGTCAAAGTGTGACGGAGAAGAGGGACCGGGAAAAGCGGCGGCCCTCCGGGGAAGCCTGCTCCGTTCTCCCCGCAGTTAGGGACTGTTCGCCACGGTACCGCTGCTGGGCAGGGTGGAAATAAGTCCTGCAGAGTTTCAGAGGACCTGGAGAATGTTTTAGGATAGTAATAACATTATATAAGATAATCATATTGCAAAGATAATATATATAAGATAATAACATTAAAGACAAAATTAAATTGCAATACTTTTTCAAAACTTGATGATTTTACCTTTCTGTACATTTTGTATACAAATTCATTAAATAATTTTGCTTGTAAATGTCTATTTGCATCACGTTTATTACGTAAAACACATTATTTGATCAATTTACATTGTGCCCCTAAAGTTCTTTGTGCGCTCCTTACTTTTTCAACTTAGGAGCACATGTGCTCCTTGGGAAAAAAGTTAGAAAAAAAAGCCCTGACCTGCATTACAGCTCAGATAAATCCAATCATATAAACAGCAGAAGACATGGCTCTGTTGCTTTATTCACTACCTACAACACGAATCATTTCACACCTCAGTAGTTACTGGAGCATTTAGTTGAAGTGAGGTTGTAACTGGAAGGTTGTGAATCTGTGTTTTCACACAGGCTGAGAATAATGCCATGTGAGAGGGGAAAGTCAACAGTGATATTTAACCCTCCCACAGCAGCCACTGCCAATGTGTTCCAGTGGACCTTCCCACTGACTAATTGCTGAGACTGTAGCTGTATGAGGATACTCTCAGGTGTGAATGGCAATCAGCAGCACCTCCTCGTCCCCAGAATTAAAGCTCTGATTGTCTGAACGTTTAAGTGATCACTGTGAAATTGCCAGCTCTCTCTCTCTGCCGCCTCTTCTCTGTTTTTGTCTCTGGCACTTGTCCAAACCAGTCCTCCCCTTCTTGAACTTCACTACAGAGTGTCACTCCACATGAAGTCACACTCACAGGGTGAGGGTATAAATAAACAGACACGGCTTGGGCGACACAGGGGCTCACTGTCGCCTCACAGCAAGAAGATCCTGAGTTTGTGTGTGTGTGTGTGGAGTTTATGCGCTCCTGTCCTACCACCCCAAAAGACGTGCATGTTGGGTATTAGGAATACACCTGCCAAGTAACTGGCCTGAGAAGAGGAGTTGGTCCCCCTGGTGTTGAGCTGTGAATACCCACTGCTCCTTAATAATTAGGAGAGGAAAATGTTTGCTAATTTCCGCTTTCATCGTGCGTGCTACTGTGAGGCACATGTACCTCTGGTATGCAGAGCTCTGCATGAGTGTCTTCAGAACCACAGCTCACTTGACCACAGTTAAAAATGTTATGGTGCATTTAATTAATATTTGAAACCATGCAATGTGTGTAAAAATGTTTGAGGATGTGTAACTCATAAATTCAATGATATAAATGGGGTTAATAAAGGTATAATTAGAGGAGCAGCTTCAGTAGTGTGGAATAAACTATGGTGTCCTGAATGTTTTATGAACAGCTGCGGACTTCTCAGACTCTTTTCGCGAGTCACTGCTCAGAGGGAACTCATTCAGCAGCTCCTCTGGCAGCAGCACAGCGTCTCTTCCTCTCTTCTTTCTCTGTGAGCACACAGGACTCATTGTTGTCACGTGATTTTGACCTAAACCTTTATACGTAAACCTATGTGTTGCTTGCGGCTTGACAAAAAACTACATGATATATGAATGTGTGATAGTGGTGGTATCATAACAGCCTGTCACAGGTTACAGCGTGATGATTAGAGGAGAAACAGCAGAGCATAAAGGTCCAGCTGGAAAAAAACAACTCAATCATATAGGATTTTGCTAAAAGAAGGAAATCACCTGTTCATTTATATGCATAGATCCTAGGGTACATTTTTTTGTATTTGGAGCTGTTTAAATGTGTAGTTTGTGGTAGATTTTATTTTGTTGAACTATTGATATTGTATACAGAATCTGAATCTTACTCTGAGTCACTGTTGTTCACAAACTAAAGAAATGAGAGATTGTTTTTGTTTAGGTTTTACCAAATATTTGAAGGCAAAATATTAGGTTGACACGTAAAACTATATCACTAAATTTGTTGCAATTCTATGTTCTTAAATTAATAATAAAATAAATTATTCTTACTAATTTGTCATACTGTCAAGAATATCATTATATCACCATGTCATTCAATATCATCGCAAAAATACCCTGAAATATTGTGATATTTTTTTTAGGGCCATATCGCCCACCCCTACACAAGTATTGAACATTCTGTCATAATATACATGTTTTTATATTTTTAAACACTTTACATTACAGTGTTCAACATCGTAGCATAATGCACATACTTTTTATATTTTTACATATTATTTATTTCCATACTACTTATTTCTACATTATTATATTTCTCTATGCTTTATATCAGAGCAACTGTCAACGTATCACAATCCCCCCCGGAGATCAATAAATTATTTCTGATTACTATAATTAAACTGATAAATTTGCCCTTTAGTGTGAAAATAATGCAAGTTTATGAAAGAGAAAATTGTTCTTGTTCTGTTTACGTGATATGAAAAAAAGTCAATTTGAGAAATAAACATTTAAAATTTGACAACTGTGTACAACATCTAACAATCAGCATTTGTTTAAGACCCCTCAATGATCTGTTAGACCCCTTTCTCTCACTTATTGCTTTCCCAAATTGTTTGGATCATTCCTTTTTTGATTGTGGCTAGACTGTATGTTCTTCACAAATATTTTGAAGCTGTTTAAGATGTGACAATGAATTGACACAAAAATAAGTGATGGAGCATCAGTAAGAGAGATCCATTATTACTGATCAGTGTTGCTTCAGTGCGGTCATTGAAACCGAATGGCAAGGCAACAGGTGGGCACACTAATAACATTTTGCCAGTTTACATCAGGTGTGAATTTAGAAAACTGATGAGTGTCACTTGATGTTGCTTAGGATTGAGATATTAGCTGCTGCACACGTAAAACGATAAACAATCTTAGTACAGACTTGAATGAAGAGTGAAGAGTCTCGAGTTGTGATAAATTACAAGGAGGTTTATCAAATCAAGTCTGTTTGCTTCATCAATTCATGTCTGCTTAAATCAGTTAATTTAGCTGTCTTTATTTAAACGAGCCAAATTTAAGAGCAGATTTATAATTTCAATTATATTTTAGTCAACCCTGTTACTTAATTCACAATTTATCAATTTAACCATCATTTAATCAACCCCATTGTAATCATTTAAATTTTGTGAGCTCTATCTGTAATACAAATGTGTTTGCTCATTTATCCCACACTAACGATCTGTGCTGAAACACCTCCCTACCCTCAGTCAGTGAACGGTAGCACATCTTTACAGATGTAGAGCCAAGCCTCAGCCCGGCATGGCACATCGGCTTGGAGTGACAGGCTGCCATTCTGATTTAAGCTAATAAAAAATAACCTCCACTTTGCTTCCAGAGCTGACATATTGCATATGCGGATGCAGGAGGAGCAGCAATTTATTTCTTCACAAGGGGTCACTTGTATTTTTAATAATTCATCCAGCATATGTTGAGATGTCAGTTGCTGCTCTTTGATCAAAACCTAGCCTGTCTCTCGCTGAGCCATCAATTTCCAATGAAAGTGTTTGGACTTCAACACACACACCTGCCATGAATGTAGCACAGAGATCTTCCTCATATTCCCTGGCACAACACACTCTTAGATGGTACACTCCGCAGGAATAAAATGTTATCATCACGTTTGCACCGTTGTAGTGAGGAGACGGCAAAATAGTGGAGCAGTGCAGAGAGCAGTGCTGCCTGGAGAGAACATGGCAGCAGAAGTTGAATTTTCAGAAGTTCGAAGCCTTCTGCTGCCCTCTTGGGATGTCCGTGTACATCTGGCTCCTCTCTCTTGGTCTTCTTTCTTCTTACCGCCTGTCAATGAGCCTTAATAGGAAACATTTCTGCTGCTTCTAGGTCAACTAATGTCCGTCACTCCCCTCCTCCATGTGTCTGTGTTTTTTCCCCGCACACTTCTGTTGTTTGTGTTTTGCTTATTTGCAGCACTTCTCGATTGGAGTGCATTCTTGTTACTGTTTGTGCTTTCAACACTGTATGTGTTTTGTCCTTCGGGGCCACCATACTCAATAGATAACAGTCTCTGTGTAGCTGTTGATTTAGACGGTTGGATTATGAGAAAGAAATAACAAATTTCACCAGTGCAGTTCCTGGTGTTATCTTAATGTTGTTTATTCACACTTTTCTATTTGTTGCTTCAGGTGAGAAATGGTTGCAGTGTTCAGAAACACCAAAGCACCAACACCCAGTCTCGTCTGCGCGGTGAAAATAGAAGCTCAATCAAATTACAAAAATAAGTACAATGGGGTAAAATCAAAATGATAAACTCTCCGGGGAATAGGCGACAACAACACAAGCATCTCTTCATATAAACACACACGCACACACACATTACACTCTGTTTTTTTTTTTTTCTTTTAGTTGTAGTTTTATGAGAAGTTGTGATATTGCTGTCTGACACCTTGTAGTTATTCAAGAGCCAGCTTAGTATTCATACAAACATAATTAGAATGTAAGTGGACAAAGATATTTCCCACAAGGTAGTAAAGGGTAGTTGGATAATAAAGTTATGTTTCTATGGCAACTGCCTGCACAGATACAATATCAAGGAAGAGTGAAGAGCAGAGAAGGGGATGGACAAATTCATGAGACTTTGAGTGTGCCTGTCTTCCCTCTCTCAAAATGATCGTCTTGTGCAGCTGCATAGTGAGTAATCTCAGACGAAAAGGTTCACTGAGCACATATGCCATCAATCAATCAATCCATCTGCCTGTCTGTGAAAAGATATCAGATGAATTGTATGATGGTATATTATTTGCGAAAGATACTCAGGTCAAGGTAACTATCATATAGTTATTGTAAATCAGTGTATGAAATCAGCTGTAATGAATCACATATTTTAAAATGATGTTTCCTTAGATGTTAAGTCATTAGATTCAATGTTAAAGATATGACAATTATAGGTAGATGCTTTAACCAGGCCACAGTGTTTCAGATAGGATACTGCAATGATATCTTGGCTCCTCCTGCAAATATAAGTGTTGTGGACCAGACGTTTCACTGGGTGAAACTATTCATAGTTGTTACAGCCACACTGTGCAGGTATCTAACCGCACAGGCTATTGTCTCATGACTTGCCAAAAGGGCCTTTATAGGGTGTAAACTAAATATATTCCGTACACTTACATAACAAGCACAGCAGGGTTAAATTCCTATTTTTCACAAGATACTGTCGAATAGACAAGCAGAAAATTTAATATAACCAAACCTGCTGTGCAGTAAATTAGGACAGCAGCTAACGATTCATTTTGTAATAATTAAATCCGTTGATTGGCTCCTTCAAAAATGAAACAGCTGCAGACTTTTAGAGCCACCATTAAAGGTCAGGCGAGTTTTGTGTATTAAAAAACATGTTTTCAGGATCATGTGCTTTATATGTTTTTGCCTGAGACTTTGATGTTGCCTTTGTCTCGGGTCAAATACAGAGGTTGTTTAAAAGTAGATGTTTAAATGGTGCCATAATAACGATAGTTTGGAGCTGGTAGCTCATTAATCACACGATTTTTAAAACCCTCCAATCGTAATGGAAATTGACCTGCACTTATATAGTGCCTTTCTAGTCTTTGTCCACTCTTTTACACTACGAGTCACATTCACCCATTCACAAACACATTTACACACTGGTGGCCGAGGTTACCATACAAGGTGCCATCTGCTACTCAGTTTTTAACACACTCACACACCAATGGAACAGCCATTGGGAGCAATTTGGGGCTCACTATCCTGCTCAAGGATTGAACCGGCAGTCTTCCCAGTAGTGAATGACCTGCTCTACCGCCACAGCCACCCCAATCGATCTTTAACTTCATTAGAAGCTGGATCACTGGTGAACTGACCCTATAAGTCAAAGAAATAAATACATGATAAATACACATACACAATAAACATATATCTAGATCACTGTGTATGAAACTCAGAATAATAAATACGTAAATTAGGGCTGCTCGATTATGGAAAAAATCATAATCCTGATTATTTTGGTCAAAATTGAAATCACGATTATGCGGCGCACTTGATTACTTATATTGTTTACACGATGGCATGTCATTTCTGTCTCTACATGGTCGCTCGTTTACAATTCTCCTCTGCTCTCTGTATCGCTCACGGCGGAGTTCGGCCCCGATGGCCACACACACACACACACACACACACACACACACACACACACACACACACACACACGCACAGACCAACCTCTCTCGCCCTCCCTATGCCATTTTCCGCACGCTGTCTTTTGAAATCTTCCGCGATCACCTGCCCCTCGCATTATTCGTAGTTTACCTACTTGACTGGCTCGTGGAGTGAATAGAGGATAGTTTACCTACTTGACTGGCTCGTGGAGTGAATAGAGGAGTGGAGGGGAGGGGGCGGTATTGTGCATGCGCAGACAAAATAACATCTCCAGGCGTGATCAAAAATCTTTTACCCTCAATTTCATTAATTTTGAAATCGTTTGACCTCAAAATCATAATCGTGATCACCAGACGATTAATTGCACAGCCTTAACGTAAATAGATATATAAATCTGGAACTGGATATAAAACTAAGTAAAAAAAATTCTAGGTTTGGGCGATTTTTATTTTTCGAGCAATTATTTCACCTCAACGTTAACCTGAGTGTCTCTGGTGCACATTGACATTACCTTGACTTTATGTATGGAGCCTCCATGTAAAACATTGATTAAAGATGGGCTGTATTCCTTTTACTTGTGTTTAAAATATGTGTTTCAATTGCCTTTTTAGTATTTGTAATTGGTATTTGACTTGGCTGAAAAAAAACAACAAATGTAAATGGCAACAACATACTGTAGAGCAGAGAAATTTTTAGTGTTTTCAGAAAATAATTTCCCCATGATTCATAAAACATAAAAACAAGACTAGATCAAAACCTAGAATATGGCTGGACTGTGTATGAAATGCTAGAGGGTCTTTAATTTCAAGCAAAGGCTTTAATGTGAAGCAGGTACAAGGAGTGGCAGCATTCGCTCACTAACAGACTTTTGCATTTAAGTGTCCAGTTGATTAGTCTGCTGACCTCCAGCCTATTGCCACATTATGAATAAAACGCTGTGCTTGCATTTGAATTCATCAAACAACATGTGCACTTAGTTACCTTCCCTCATCAAAAGCTGAGTCTACAGTCAAAAGCTTTTATAAAAGCAGCTGCAGTGGCTTTCTGAATGCAGTTCAAACATGGCTCTCAAAGGTAACCACTTCTCTTTGGTTTGTATTTTTTAAGGGTAATTGGTGGCACAGAGACAGCAGGCCACACACACACACACACACACACACACAGACACACACACACACAAACGTTTTAATACTTTTATTTACAGTCGTGTTGCAAACAGATCAGGAATAATGAACAACACAAGTTTCTGTCTGCACCATTGTACCTTAATGATGCACAGCCACACTGTAGATTGGTGACTGCCAATGATTGCAGAGGCGGAGTATCACCTTGTGAGTATGTTTTCTGTTTTTTTTTTATGGAACATCCCTCACCACCAACATATGGACATTGCCTTGACTGACAAATTGACAAACACACATACAGCCTGCAGATATCATTAAAAGACATCAGCTGAAGGCTGATACTTTGTTATCTCAGTGAAGAACGCCTCCACCAAACTCTGGTCAAAAGTACAGCCTGCTTCCAAAACAAACACCTGTCTGCCACCGTCATTAACAACATCTGGTGTGTTGTTGTAAAATTTGAGGTTTGAAAACACATCAAAATGCCTTTTGAACATTTTGCACATGGTAGGCACAACACAAGAACGTTCGTACATTCAGATGACGTCCAGACGCTGTGTCCTTGACCGGAAAATCTACTGTTCTAACACATCAAAATATATGAATGGATTTGCACGTTCAGTTTATCCACCATTCAAAGGCTGCATTTGAACCTGGGGGTGTATAGTAACTAAATACATTTATATTATGTGTTGTACACAAGTTCCCTTTTGAGGCACTCTGCTTGAGTATTTCCATTTTATCCTTCTTGATACTGCATTTTAGATGGAAATACTCTACTTTTTATTCCAGTGCATTAATCTGACAGCTGTAGTTTCTGGATACTTTGGATCAATATTTGAAATACAAGACAAATGCGACACACTTTTAGCTACACATTAATTCACACCACACATATATATATTTATATAAAATACTCTTTTCCCTGCATAAGGAGTATTTCACTGATCATACTTGTATTTATTAAAGAATCTTGAGTACTTGTTTGACTACTGGATGGATCTGTAGTCTTGCTTTGTGAAACTGTGGGAATAATCATGTCATTATTGTAGAGTTGTTAATTACAGAAGAAAAATATCAGAATCTCAGTGATGAGCAGTTTTCCTGCAGAAGTTTAAACCAGTCCAAATTGTTTTTTGTTGTTTAATACAGTGGTTCCTGACTGGTCTAGCCTCAAGGTCCAGATTTCTCCTTAGTTATTAATTTGAGGTCCACACAGTTTAATATATTCAGCATCATACTTGTGTTTGGCCATGTCGTACAGCCGTCTCTGTCAAGTAGCTGTTGGTTAGTCACCCACTACTTTTACAAGCACAGTTAAGTGGAGGTACGGTTATAGCTCGTATAGGCCATTTGTTTGGGCTGCTGTCCTTGTCCCAGTATACAGGGACGGGAGGGGAATTGATTTATCGACCAAAGTATGTCCGACTTCGCTACCATCGATGGCGATATGCCCCCTCTTCAGTTTGTTAGTGTTGGACCTTTTCCAGTTGACCTATTGCGTCACAAACAAACAAGTTAGCTACGGTTCGCTAGCGGCAAACTGGTACCATGGTGAACAACTTTACAGCTCTGTACATTTCGTCTGTCCAATAATGCACGGCTCTGGATGAAGATTTCTCCATGTTGTTACCGGCTTCTTCTTCTGTTATGCATTTAATGCTTTTACTTACAGGTCAAAGTCTGGGGCGGAAACTGTGGGGCATGCACAGAGCTCCTCGGCCAGGTTGGGTCCAATTGACTGTATAAATGCAGGAGTAATTCAACTCCTAATCACATTATCTGTGTGTGTTAGTCCGATTTTGAGAAATTCCATTTAGTACGTTTTCAGTTGGACTAACATGTTAACATGTATTTTAAAAGTCCAGTTTCAGTTGGACTGACACAATAGATAGTTTTTCTCTAATGTCATATAAACGTACTGACTCACTCTACAGCAGAAAATGGCACTTCAAAATAAAAGCTCTGTGCTGGAAATTTACTATACTTAAAAATAAAGTGTGTTTTTTTTACAACATGACACATTTGTGAGTCACTTGCGGTCCGTTCAGAATGGGCCTGCAAGCCACTTTTGGACCACCCACCAGTTGGGAACCACTGGTTTAATGTATAATTGTGCCTCCATGCATTATCAGGTGTTAATTGATCTTAAGTGCTATTTGCAGTGACACACTGGCCCTCATTCACCTAATCAACCTACAGAGAAGTAAAATTTCAAACTGTACTGTTATTGTTTGCACATTAATGAGGGTCACATCACATGTTTAGTTGGTCTTCTGTTAATTTTGTATCCAGTGAACTGGTGCAGTGACACAGGTTGAAATTTAGTCTAATGATATTTATTCAGACTGAGGTGTTGGCGCCCTCTGTGCTCTTTTTCGACCAATCCCTCCCTCATCCTTTCTCACTCAGCAGCTTCTGTAGAAATTCTCGTGCTCAGGATCACAGTTCAGCAGTTCTCTCCTGCCTGTGTTGCCTCGCTTGCTCGATCAAGTGGCTGATGTAACTGGTATTGTCACATCCGAAGAAACTGTAATTTGTTTTTTTAATGCTATTGTTTTTGTTATCTCAAACAAACAAATATAGATTTCCTCTGTTTCTTTTATTATGTTGTTGTGCTGCCATCGTATTGAGTCAACACTTTATTACATTTTATTACTATGATAATGAAAAATACAGCTACAAAATAAAACTACTCTGCATGATAAGTGCTCCATGATAAAACTGCTTGTTACTTAGTCTCCTATTTTTACCTCGGGTGGGAAAACACACATCACAGTGACTGCTTGTTTGCGAAAAAAAATCGAATTCCACAAAAACTGTTATTTTATAAGAGCTGAGACAACAGTGTGCTACACAATATCATACATTTATGCAAGAATAATTTACTGTACATAATATATGGAGGCTAAAGACAAATCAAAACCTTGGGATAATGAGGGAAAACTAAAAACACCAGAGAATCAGAGTGCCTGAAGAGAAAAACACAATTACAACAAACCTCCATAAAAGCATTTATCAGCTGCTGTTGAAGTGAGGATGGCTGAGAAGCTGCAACATGTTTGTTGTTACTGCTGAATATACACTTTGTCAATTTGACCACAGTGCTGCATGGCTGATTTTCCACTTGTGACATGGTGTATCTTTTGCAGGTATGATCTCATTCACATAAATAACAGGAACCATCCCTTTCATAGTCTGACTGCACAAAATGAGTTTTTTCTGCCATTGTAATTGACAAATTGATGACTACAGAGATCTGGAAATGATCTCCATGAGTCTGTCTGTGTGTGAAAGTAGCTATTCCTGTCTGATCCTGCCCTCTAGCCCCTTTGGTAAAATATTCATGAGAGATTACACGGATGTCTCGTTTTTTGGTGATATGTGAAATTACTGACCTCCTCCCAAAAGACGGCCATAGTTTCACCGTGCAAGCAGCTTATCATAATCCACATCTCCGTTCAGTGTCAGGCGACAACCTCCAGTAGTTGTAGTAATTATGACGAGAGCAAAGGAGGAAGTCAGATGACGTATAAAAAGCAAAAAAGTGTGCGTAGGGAGGATGTCAGGGTGGATGGATCAGTCAAACAAACACACGACTTTTACCAAAGATACTCTGTAATAATAGATGACACATTACAAACTGCACCAATGGGGTCAAATGGTTTCTGAAATGGTCTCCTAAGTGGGCGTGGTTGCCTCTCCCTGTCATCCCATCATCTTGTTTTAAAGTGTTGTCGATAGATGATATTCAAAATAACACCACTAGATGTTACCGTTTTATTTTGATATGATTTCAACCCAGTAAGATCATACCAGTTGTTGCCAGATCGTGCCAGAGTATGCTGCTAAGACAGAGACAGGTCTCGAATTAAGTCAGTTTTCTCCTGATTTGTCTGCCTGAAAAATGGCATGTTAGTGTCAGAATGTTTGGAAGATATGTGGCTTGTGAAAAATGGGTACAATATTTATTTGGGTAACTATGGGGCAAAAGGATCTGTCATATTCTTCGCTCACATTCAATTCTCCTATTGGATTGAACAGACTCAGGACCAGCTGCTAGTCTTCTAAAGGGGTGAGGCAGTGACCAAACCCATGTGACACAGATACAGGTAATGATCACAGACTGTATAAAATAATGGATGTAGCAACTTTGACATCCCCCATTGGTTTGAAGCTTTGAGTTTGGCATGTCAGCTGTCACCAGCAAATGATGTGGGTTTCGTTAATCATTGGCAAACTTTCTGGGGAAAACCTGGTCTTATTAGGNGGATGTAGCAACTTTGACATCCCCCATTGGTTTGAAGCTTTGAGTTTGGCATGTCAGCTGTCACCATTTTGTTTGTTTGGAGCCAGAAGTGACCATATTAGGATAAGAGGGTGGAGCTGTGGAGGAGCGAAGTGACCATATTAGGATAAGAGGGTGGAGCTGTGGAGGAGCGAGGGGTTGATCTTACTCGTAGCGACGCCTCGCAGACATGACTTCAATCCTTGATAAAATGTAAATGGCTGACTTATATAAAAGGTCACCCCTGTATGGTTGTCATAAAGGGGAAATTTAGCTAAAAGGACCACAGCATTTTTTGTACCAGGCTGTAAACATGTTTATTTCTGCTTGTTGGGCATATTAACATGAGGGTCTATGGGGATTACCTTACTTTTGGAGCCAGCCTCAAGTGGCCATTCAAAGAACTGCAGTTTTTGGCACTTCCATATTGGCTTCATGTTTCAGCCTCGGAGGTTGCTGCTTGGAAATTACTTTAAAGTGCAGTGTCTCATTTCCAAAAACGTCTCTCAGAAATCAATTTGGACCTATTTTAACTTGAGTACCTAAGTTAACTTACATAACCTACCTAACTTACATCATATACATAACGTAAATTAACTTGCATATGTAACTATTTTACTTATTAATTGATTTAAACCCAAACCATGACCTTTTCCTAAACTTAACCAAGTCATTTTGTTGCTTTAATCTAACCAAACTGCAGCTGTTTCACATCGATAAATAGTAGTTACTAGATGTAACTCCAGTTCTATGAGTACATAGCCCTGTTGCTGGCGCTCTCTAATGGTCATATTTGTAATTTTGGGAGTCACTAGCATACTATTGTGGCATTTAAGCATGAAGCATTGTCAGGAGTAAATATCTCCTGATGTGACTGTATGGTAATGTGCTACTGTAGAACTCTTGACTCTAATGATTCCACTGCCATTTTCATTTTAAATTGGTTAGATTTAATGCTAATTAGTCTGCAGCTACTTTGTAGTAATTACTAATGACATGAAATGTATCATTACTATTATCTCTGCAATTATATGAGCCGTAAAAATGTCTTTGCGGTTTCACAAAATTACCTTTTTTAATGAATTTTTATCTTATTCTAATTGCTTTATGCCGCTTGCAAAATGTTTACCAGGTAAATCTAATCACAGTTAACCAGGGCACATAATGCATAATTGTGAATTCAACAATACATGTCAACTTGTACCACCCATTATTTTCATGGGCTGCATAAGACCCTCTGTCAGTTTTGATTAATTAGCAGGTTGCCCCACTTATCACAGTAGAGCTTAATTAAACTCCCCATTTGCATTAGCGCTCAGTGGACCTTTGATTAATACAAGCTTTTGTGGATAATTTAGTTGATATGTACCACGAAAAGGAGAAATTACATTTGTACTCTGAAACATGAATCTGAATTTCTGAATGATCTCTGAGCTGAGTCGGCAGGATTTGCAGCACAGTCTGATCATCACGACTCTAATGGGTAAATTTTGTTGCTCTGATCAGCGAGGGCTTGATCTAAATCAACTGGTGCAAATGACAAAAATGTCCCAGAGCTGCAGCGCTGAAGTTAATAAAACATGAGCTGCAGAGGGAAAAACCCTCACAACACTGACATCTGAGCTATTCTCACAGTGAAGTTTGACACTGTATACAAAGTGCTAAATTACCTGCCAAACACTCTGATTTCCCACCTTCTATTTTCCACAGTACATGAGCTTCCATTCACCCCTGCGAAGTGTATTTATTTTCCCACTGTGTCTTTCTGAGTTATGAGCCCCATTCGGTCTGAGAACAGTGAAGAAATGCAGCATAACCTCGAGCAGAAAGACAACAAGAGTCCTGAGTTGTTGCCGGAATTTTTGTTCTCCCTGAATCCTGCATCCTTTTCTAGAAAATAAACTTTCCGTCTATCCTCGTTGATTTTCTGCATGCCATAACCATTTGCTCATTCACAGTTTAATAAGCCACAATTTCCTTAAGATCAAGCTAAGAGCACTTAATGTCAACATGAAACTGCTACGTTTTATACATGATGCAAGGTCACCATCTTGTCCCTAAGCCCTCTCCATGCAATCCTGTGATGGCTATAAGTAGCTCACATTAAAGCTGGTCAAACATACTTAATGTATGAATTAAATAAATAAACAAATTAGTGGGAAAATGTGTTATAATTCTCATGAACATTTAATGACACAATATAAGTAGTAGTAGTATTAGAGCAGTAAAGCAACACATATACACATGAATTCTGGCTCCCTCCTGAGGCCTGTACTATGAAGCAAGTTCAACATACCTGGGATGTTGTTTAGCTATCTGGCTTCGCTAACCCTGACATTGGTCGTCTGAATAAACTGGATTATGAAGCAGGCTTTCAACTAGTTTATCCAACTCTGGATTCTCATATCCAGCCACTAGTATGTGAGCATGTGAAAGAGGTGGGGCTGTTAATCATGATGGACATCAGAATCACGAAAAAAGTACTTGGGATGTGGGAATGTTCTGTATTAGGGACAGTAAAAAGTCCCATTTGTTGCAGTGAAATGTAAACGATAGCTTATAATCCTACAATGGTTGCAAAATTCAACTAAATGGTCACAGTCTGGAGCATTGCCATTACTTGTTTGACAGAAAATTAATCAGCAACTGTTTTGACAATTAATTGTTTAATTCAGCAACACTTTCTAATCTATCTGCTTTTATTTGTTATATAGGCCTATAATTGTAAAGTACATGTTTTTGTGCTGTGGTCTGTTGATGGGACAAGACATTTTTAGACGTCGCATTAGATTCTAAAGTCGAGCACTTTATAGAATAACTGACCAATAGAAAATAGTCGATAGATTAACTGATAGTATAACAAATGATTATTAATTCTTGCCCTACATGTGTCATTAAATATTGGTCACAGATTATTTCTCATTTCTGTTAAAGATCAGTGTTAATAACGTGCATAACAAACTAAAAACTGTTTTTGTAGGAGAGAGGGAAGAAAAAACAATTCTTAGATACATCACGATTCTCTTCTCAATAATCAGGAATTTATAACCCCATTCTCGACCTTATGATTGCCTGTTTGTTAAGTTCAGGCTGTAGTTTCCCTATGAATGAACCAATTGGATGTTAAAACATAATATATATACATATGTAAGTCGTATTTATGTTCTAAGCTAGGCCAGCTCTTGAGTTCTGGTGAGGATGGTCGAGCATGAGCAACCACAGATAAAAAGCTAGAGCACGGCTCTTCAACATTTTTCAGTCCAAAGACCTCTTATCTCAAGGAGAGAAGAAGCAAGGACCCCCTACTGCATATATTGTATAAAACTGAATTGCACTTGAGATGATTCTCTGAATATTTTTTCGGGTCCTCTCTCATTTGTGCTTGCAGTTGTAGCATGGCTAGGTGCATTAGACTCATGCACTTTAGCCAGTGGTTCTGACGTGAACAGTGTGTCAGAATCTTTTTCATGAACCTCGTGATAATGGATAAGAATTATGGAAAAGATGTATTTAGTGCTAGCTAGCTCACGTGATTGCACAAGGATTCATGGGTAACAGTTAGCCAATCATCACTGTTGTGTGCTGTAAATTAAATGTGTTTATTATGAATAATCTTTGCTAGTAATATGTCGGATTCATAGTAATGTTTAGATGTATTAATTTAAAGAAATAAAATAAAACTTCAAATAAATTATCAAACAATAATTTTGGCAATCTACATTAACTCTGGCGACCCTCTAGGAAGACCCAGGAGCTAGAGTAAGGAAGCATTTTGGCTAAAGGTTGAAGGGAGAAGGGACATGGACAAGAGCCAAACTTCATGCATGTAAATGTATCTCTTTCTTTTGATTATGGATCATTACAAATATGCTATGTTTTAAAAGTAGCAAGAATTCACTCAGTGAGAAAAAATAATTCATGTATATAGAAATCAAAAATTTTGATGCATCGATTTATAATTGCATTGTAGCCCCCTAAATTGGGACTGAATCGTGAGGTGCCTAGAGATTCGCACCCCTATCTGTTTCAAGACTGATGCTGATTTTAATACACAGTAATGAAACAACCAGCTGAGAGCAGTAGGAACAGATGAATTAATAGTTGTAATATGAGCTGATAATGCAACCAATAAATATGCTTATCTCATAAAGGTTCCTCAATTATATCTAATTACTGGATGGACAGGAAATAATTAGCCAATGCAATGATATTTAATCTTGAGAAAAGGATGAGTGCACTCTGTAGAGTGTCCATGTGTTATCATCACCCCTCTGTTAAGGATTAAAGGAATGTTAATATATGCATTTACCAAGGGAGGTGATGCTAAGCCAGCGCCTGGCTAAAAGCAGGGAATTATGAGAACAGGAGAAGAACTCGGGGTCCTTTGATCGGATTACTGTATTTACCCAGCGTGTGTTTGTAACTCAGGTGCCTCAGCCACTCATGGCATCTGAAGCCAAGGCTATTATTTCCTCTGATTACAACATTGTTAATTCACTCTTTGAGCCAATCAAGAAACAGTCTGGTGACAAAGTGAAGCAAAACTTTTTAACTCTCAACTTCATAGTGTAGCCAGATTAATGTTGCAAATTCTGTGAGACTGCAGATGACACAAGCATTGTTCCAGGCAGCGCTTTCTGCAATCCACCCCTTACTTCAGAAACACCCCCCATTTCAGAAATTTATTAGGGGATTTGTATTTCTAATGACACCTGCGCCCTGCCACCAGAGCAATGTAAATAATCCCATCACAGAGCCCCGACTCATCAGCGACAGGCTAATCCCTTGTTTAAGGCAGTTACACCGACCCCACCCATTAATACCGCCTTCATAAAGACACAGCTTAGCATACATTATAGAGTTATAATGTGGCGAATGCTTACAGCCAACTTGAGAAATCTCCCTCTCTGCTCCAGGAAGAACATGTCACCTCTGCTGGTTTCATAAAAGGTTCTGCCACGCTGCATCACAACTCCCTTTTTCAAATGCAGGGAAAATAAAAAATAAAACTCTCATCTCGGTGATGTATTGGGACAGAGTTAGTGCAGTAATAAATTAGACCAAGCCAAAAGGATTTAGTCCTTGGAGAGAAATGTTAAGAGAAGTGGAGGAGTCAGGCACAGGAACTAATATCTTGTGACGACCCCTCTACCCAAGTAGTTGCAGTAGTTTTTAAACTTATGCAGCTTCATGGTACATGACTCAGTGTTGCATGTTCTTTCTTGTTAGCCGTGCATATTTACAAAGTGAACTGTTATTTTAAATTTACATAACTCTTATTTTGTCTAGAAATAAAAAAAGACATATTTTATTCACATTCTCTAATTACTGTAGCAAAGGCATGCCGAAAACAAAAATATAATACATAATATTATGTGGGAAATACAAGGTTTATGAGGTGTATCCTTATAATGAAAGCAGAGACTGAACTAAAATATAAATGTAACACTTTTGTTTTTGCTCCTATTTTTCACGAGTTTAATTAAAGATCTAAGACTTTCTTTGCGCACAAAACAAATATCTCTCAAATTTTGGTCACAAATTTGTTAGAATCCATGTTAGTGAAGACTCCATCCAACTGACGTGTGGCATATCAAGATGCTCACACAACACAATGCCAAAGATTTCGCAAGTTTTGAGGGAGCGTGCCTTTGGCATGCTGACGGCATGAATGTCCACCACAACTGTTGCCTGCAAACAGAATTTTCATTTCACTACCATAAGTGGTCTCTGTGACGTTCTGTGAATTTGGCAGTGCGTCCATTCAGCCTCACAACCACAGACCATGTGCAACCACCCCATCTTGGGACCTCCACATCCAGCATCTTCAGCTGCAAGATTGTCTGAGACCGGCCATCTGGAGAGCTGATGAAGCAATTGGTTTGTACAACTGAAGAATATCTGCACTAACCGTCAGAACCCGTCTCAGGGAAGCTAATCTGCACACTCGTCGACCTCACCAGGGTATTGACCTGACAGCAGTTTGTCATCGCAACCATCTTGAGTGAGCAACTGCTCCTATTTGATAGCGTCTGGCACTTTGGAGAAGTGGTCTCATCACAGATGAATCCCAGTTTACACTGTCGTGGGCAGATGGCAGACGGCATGTATGGTGCGTGTGGACAAATGGTTTGTTAATGCCAGCATTGTGAACAGAGTGATCCATGGTGGCAGCGGTGTTAAGGTATGGGCTGGCATCAGCTACAGACAACGAACACAGGTACATTTTATTGATAGCAGTTTTATAAAGATACCTTGATGAGATCCTGAGACCCACTGTCATGCCATTGCAGCATGCGTTGCAGCGCCGCCCCATGTTGCAAGGATCTGGACCCAATTCCCAGAAGCTGAAAACTTACCAGTTCTTGCATGGCCTGCACCAGACATGTCAGCCATTGAGCATGATTTGGACGCTCTGGATCGATGTTTACAACAGTGTGTTCCAGTTCCTGCCAATATCCAGCAACTTCACACTGCCATAAAGAGGAGTGGGTCAATGTTCCACAGACCACAATCAACAACCTGATCAACTCCATGTGAAGGAGATGTGTCGAACTGCATGAGGCAAATGGTGTCACACCACATACTGACTGATTCTTTGGGCTATCTGTGACCAAAAATGCATTTCTGTCGCGCTCCTCATGAAATCCTAATAAATGTCTTTTTTTTCTGGGATCAAACTGCACATTTTAGAGTGGGCGTTACATGTGATCAGCCCGATGCACACCTGTGTAGTAATGTGCTGTTTAATCAGCATCTTAATGTGCCACACCTGTCAGATGGATGGGTTCTCTTGGAGTGCTCAATAACATGGATTTTGGAAAATTTGCAACCAAAATTTGAGGGAAACAAGTCTTTTGTGTGCATAAAAAGTCTTAGATCTTTCATTTAATCTCAAACAAAAACGAACATGTTGTGTTTGTATTTTTGTTCAATGTAAATACATTTTCGTAGTTATGGTTATCTTATATTGTGACGAGGCAAGAGGCAAATTTAGTAGATGCCACTAATGACTGACTGTGAGCTGTGAGGTATTTTAATTTGTCATATGCTTGTGGTTCACACTGTTTCTGATCTATAGATATTTTTTGTTTTCATAAATACTCAACATTGTCACTGATGCTTCTTTAATGTACCTTGATCATGAGAAAAACATCCGTCTCTCTTCTGCCTAGTTACAGCAGGCTATAGGTCAACGCAATTTACACTGAACTTCTGTAACAACGCCCTTGAGTCTTATGGTTTTCCTGAGTTTTAGAATGCAAAGTGTATATGTTGGTCATAGTTCAGTTATAAAGTCCTTGCACACATGGAGCATCTCTCCTGCGGAGCTGCTGGCAGCGCTGTCAGTCGAAGAGTCAATCACACTGGACAGCAGTAGGGGAGGTTGCGTCAGCGTGTGGTTCAAAGTCGTTAAGCCAACTTTAGGGAGTAGCCCTTATTAATAGATACAGTACAAAACAGTAATGTTATGCGTTTAGTTCACATAATATAATAAAGGTCTGTATGAAATAATAATTTTCATTAAATGCACAAAAAAAGTGTAATTTTATTATTTTGTATTTATGCTCGAAATTATTTTTTGCAGTGTGTTGAATAGATTTGTAAAGTGTTAGTTGTTGAGATAGTCTGTGAAAAATAAACATTAAAAGTGGTTTAGAGCACAGGATTGCTGATCATTTAAAAACTAAAAAGTGCCTAAATGTCCTGTAAATGAGTTTGAGCCCATTTAGGTCATTTTGCCAAAATTGAGCCATACAGCACTGCGTGTGATTAAAGGTTATGACAGAACCATCATCACTGTCATTATCCAAGTTGTGATTACTTTTCATTTTGCTATGTAACACCAATAGCCTAATAGCCAGAGAGATATCTCTGGAGTGTTTTCCTCTGCTGGTAGGAAATGAAAGCAGTCGTACTTTGCAGTAATGGTAACATAAATTGAGCACAAACTCTCAATTGGAGATTACATGTTGTGCACTAAGCATTCCTCTGCTGTAAATTAGATCATGTGACAGCAGATTTTTGATTAAACAGTTGTGCAGTTGTTTGACAACATGTTAATGATGACACCCACATTATGCTCCATGCTTTAGAAACACTCAAAACAAGCAACTATATGTCATCAAATTAGTGTCAGATGTGACAGAAGATTTTCTTAATGACAGCAACAAATGAGAAAACCTGTGCAGCTGTGAAGATGTTAAAGTATATGTATAGAAAAATGTCAGGAATGACAGGTATGAATTTATGAGATTGTATTCAGAGAAAACACACAGCAACCAGGGTTGAAGGAATGTGCCGGAAATACAAATTATTTGCACAATGTCCACGGCGATGCGTTGGAGACGCTGTAGCAGAGTCTCACTCACTGCTGTACTCACACTGCAGTTAAATCAGCCTTGAATCTTATGGTGTTGAAAGGGTTTGTTTTAATAGCTTTTCGGGTTCATCTGTTGAGAGTTTGCATTGACCCTGTGGGTGTGTATTGGAGAGCAGCATTCCCTGAAGCTGAGTGCTGCTGTACAGTCAAACAAAAACAATCACGATGGTGGAGACTATGAAAATAAGGCAGAGGTTGAAAAGAACAAGAATTATTCTTTTAAAAAGAGAAAAGAAAGTGTAGAGAAAGAATTATTCCCTTTGTTGGTATTCTTCTTGATTTATTATTTCTCTGGGTTGTTACACATTCCTACACTGCTTCAGTGTTTGCCCAAACCTTTATACTATGGCACTTTCGCCTGCAAGCATTTCCATTACAGTACTCAGCATTACTATTTAATGGTATATTATTCCATTGCATTACAGCACTCCCATCTCTGGCTACAATCTGCACATGTTGCATATGCCTGAATGCACATTTAATGCCTTTTATACATGTCGGTTGATATTGTATGCACACTATATGTGCTGTCTACTCTGCTCCTTAACACAGAATCTGTGGTCCTGTTGCATCAAACCATCAAACCAAGGTGGCAGCGGCTAATTATGAGTATTTTATTACTTACAGTAATTGCTTTTTCATGTACATGTATTTTGAGTGCAATCATTTAATTATCTACTTTACTAAGACATCACACATTATCTGTAGATACAGAGCTACCACTGAGTTAGACATTAAGAAAGATGGTAACATCTGCCACTGTGCATTATAAAAATAAACTAAAGATATCTAAACATTTACACTAAACATTTAATACGATATCACCGAAAGCATTAACCTCTCCACACCTGACATATAACTGAATGCACAAATTACCAACAGTGAGCAAACTTTTAAATCATCAACATACAAGTAATACAAGAAAACAGCTCTGGGAAAAAGATATTAAAGGGAAAGTTCAATTTTTTTTAGGTGTGGTTAAATGAGATACTTATCCGTAGTTAGTGTATTACATGTAGATACTTGTCAGTTTGGAGTAGAGGCTGACATTTTTTCCAGAATCCTATGGGTCACGGGATTCCTGCCGGATGGGAGTCAATTAAAAGCAGCAGCTATTAGTTAATTTCCACTAAGCATAGGACATATCTGCAAATAGTGTGAGCACACGTCATTTTATATCAAGTATGTGAAGTAAAGTGGATTGTTTGGTGAGATAATATTGCCATTGTGATGCTAATTTCTGTTAGCGCACGTATAGTAATTCCCATTATGTGTTAGCACCGAGCTAACGGACTAAGCGCTAATTATTTGCCACATGGTTCTAGCAGTTAGAACCAGAATAAGGTTTTTTACCAAGTAGGTTTTCACTTACAAGGAATTTGTTTTGGTGTTTGGTATATATGAAAAACACAATAAACACATATAGAGGAAATACAATTGAATGCAAAGTAATGCAGTAGCCAAAATACAAAATATAGAGTAGAAAATTGCAATAAAAATATGAAAAAAACACTAGAAAAGAAAATCAGAACAAAAATATGTGCAATATAGCTGTTTCAGTTGTTGTATTAGGAATTTTTTCAACATTATATCGCAAGGTAAAGCTGTGAAAATATTCTAAATATAGCATGCACGTACAGTGATAGATTGTTTTAAGTGGGGCTTAAATTAGGTGGCTAAAATACGTTTTGTCGCTGACCCCTCTACAGCAGTACATTGCTTAGCTTCCATGTTGGATGTCACTGAGCTTCTCCAAACTGGGGGCCTGCTGACTGGCATCTACTGTAAGTAGTAAGTACCTCACACAGCCCTACTTCAAAAGATCTTAACTTTTCCTTTAAGCAACAAAAATACACTGAAATGTATAGCTACATTAATTGTGTTTTTCATTTTTATTTCTGAACATCTCTATTAGCTTCATCAAAACAAAGGCTGTTCTTCCTGTTATACAACACCAATTGACAACATACAAACTCGATATTTGTTACCAGTGCTATGAATTAAGCAACAGTTGTGTTAAGTCTCTGCAAACATACTCCTTTAACATTGCATTGAAGTCTCTGCAACTGTGCACCAAGGTCTTTTTCTTATTTACTAGTTTAGTTGCTTGTCACAGAGACGGTGTCAGTCTCAGTATTTGAGTCATTTATATGCATGCTATGACTCAATAATTCTTACTTCAGGACTTGTCGATGACGCTTCCAGCTGCCACTCTGTCAGCTCCGCTAAATCGGTGCTATATTTAGACTCTTATGTCTTCTTTGCAAGTGTCAGTGGTGCTTTTTGTAGTTGGCTTGGACGGTGATGGCGTTTGGCGTCAGGTCACTCATCTGGATGAGGAAATCAACAACCTCTAACTAGCTAGCCTCCTAGCTAGGCTGAGGTTTTCAAATGTATACATCAGTAAACATCAAGGAAGATGAAATGGACACCAGCTGAACTAGCATCCTGCTAGCCATTGTACGGGCGTTGGAAGATAAACTGGATGACCCTTGTGCCATATTAGTTTCTCGTGGGATATCAGGATCTGTAATATCCTTTGATTCACCGAAACATGGTTAAATCCTTGACAGCACCATTCATAAAGGTGGCTCTTTTTCTATATGACGATTTGACAGAGCAGAGGACTCTGGTGAGAGAGGGAAAGGAGACCTGACTGGTGCGACAGTGGGAATGTGAGCTGCTGTCCCAGCCAGTCCTGCTGTGGATCACTGTTAACGGTGGCTGCAGTTGAATATTTGTTCCTGACCACCAGAGTCAGTACTTAACACTGAGGACTATCCATCTTCTGTCCTCACTCAGGTCAAGAGTTTATAATGATGTCGAGTGACCAAAGATGACGACGTGCAGTTAAACTCTCCAGAGGATGTAAGCTCCCTTTATGTTGAACTTTCAGTCTTCTTTGTAAAACCACTGTTGGCACTGTTGCTTTGAGCATGATCTATTGACATCAAGTCTGGTGGAGACTGTGGAATTTGTGTATGCAGACAGTGGCCTTTGTTTGCTGCTGCAGTAAAGGGTCTTAAGGACAGAACTGAGTCTTATAGTCGGAACACTCTTCAAAATATGAGATACCTTTCTTAAGGTTTTGTAAGAATATCAGGAGCTGTGACTGAGATTTCATTTGTGCTGCAGAACAATTAACAACCACTCAGCTATGGTACAATTTTTAAAAAATCTGATTAAGAGTGACACATTGTGGAGGTGCAGTTGTATTTCTTGCTAACCAGATAAATGGGTTTATGCTTGTAGTGGGCTGTTAGAGGCTGTAGTGCTTTCTGATTTCATTAGAGGCTGACAAAGTGACACACTGTTGCTGGCCAGGGATGATTTTCTATCTGACACATGCTTGTTGCCTCAGCACTATTGTACATCCCCATGAGGCAGAACCTGCTCTCACACAAAGGCGGCCACCTTTCATCTAGACCCAGACTCTCTACGGCTGTGCCTTTGGCCTCTAAAAAGCTGGACCTGCTCCTGAGAGTTTGATAATCATATTGCAGTTTCTGCACTCTCTGCTGGATGGCATTAGATCAGCCTCTCCCTCGAAGGTACATGTGGCCACCATCATGGCCCACATGGTAGGGTGTGAAACCAAACTGCAGGGTCTCGTGGACTTCTTATCTGTTCTCTAAAGGGGACTTGGTGTTAGAAGCCTTATGAGTTCCTCTGTAGGATTTGTACTGAAGCCAAGTTTTGAGTGCTAGAAGCGCTTTGTCTGCTCCCTTTTGAACCCTAGGGGAAGCCTTAGTCAAAGGGGCTGTCTGCCAAAACCGCCTTTCTTCTCGCTAAAGCCTCGGCAAAGAATGTGGGTAAGCTCCACACCTTGTTCGTGAGCCAAGTGTGCATGTGCAGGAACTCCTCATTCCTCCCCAAAAGACCGTCTGCCTTCCATGCCAATCAGGCCAGTGAGCTGGCAGCATATGACCTTGCTCACCAACAATGTGAGGAGGATGAGATATCAAAACAGCGTCACCCAGTGTGGCCTGGCTCCATGTATGCAGGAAAAGATGGGGTTTTTCCAGTCTGAGAGTCTGTTTGTTTGGTTCATGGATCATGCCCTCTCCAAACAGAGGCTCTGCAAATTGACTGTACAGATGAGGCATGAACTGCTGAGGCATACAGAACAGGTCTGAAACAGTACCCATGCTTTGTTAAGGGTCGTTCTGTGTCCATGTCTCCATGTCCTGCGCTGTGCTGCTGTGCAGAGGGGTGTGCTGCTCCCACCGGAGGCAGCTCTGCCAGCAATGACCAAAACAGATTTGTGGAGGAGTATGAAAACATCCAAGATGACATAGGCTTTAGAGCTGGGGTAGGCAGAAATCTGGAAAAGGCAAAAATATAGCACAGTTTGAAAATATGCCCTCCTCTTGCAGCTCTTTCTTCTTTGTCTTAAGCCCCTCCCACCAGATGGCTACAGCCATTTGCACATGCTTCATAATGTAGCCCAGCGTTTCTCATACATCGTTATTTATTTAATCTTATTTCATTGTAGAGTTGCAGGCAGCATTTGCTCAGCTTCTCCAGGTGCCTCTCCCTTTCTCTCTGTCAGACCACAAATGAGACAAAAATTAGCTACTTAGCCACCCCATGGTCGCACCGCTTCGCTGCCCACCGCTTTGGACTACTTTGCCACAAGCAGAGTGGGCAGCAGCTCAGGAGACAGACATTTTGTCGGTGGCTGTAGCAGCTCAAATTCAGCCAGTGCAAACCCCCCAGCACCAGCAGCAATGGCAGGTTTGACCTGTGTAACAGCAGCAACAGAAAGTTTGCTAATCTGGTCATGGAGTCCGGGCTGTCCGTTTGCCCAGAGCCGGGGTTTGTGCTGGCTGCATTCAGATTGCTGTGGCTGCTGTCTGGGATTCTGTCTCTGGAGCTGCTGCATACTCTCCTTCTGGTGAAGTGGTCTGTAGCAGTGGGCAGTGAGGCCGAGAACACATTGTGATTTGAGTATCAAGCCAACAATAGCCACACAAACATGAACTTGAAGCCATGGATGTGAGCCTTTAGCTCCGGTTAGCAGAAGGCTAAAATATTAGCAACAGTTTCTCTTCATCTGTGAAACACTTCTACGATACTGACACGTTTTATTTTATTTTTTATTTTATTTATTAAATAGCAACTTTCACAGAAGGATTTTCCACCAGAGAATCAGGATTTTAACAAATGGATGTTCATGTGCATTGGCATTTGTGGAGAGGCTAATAGGATTGCTGGATATAGTATTTGTTCCATGTGTTGTAAAAACTTGTTGACAGCTTTGAGGTCTCCATAGCCATGTCTCAGAAATCAAAAGTATACGTTACAATCAGATTAATGGACAAGCAGCAAGCGAGCTGCTAAGTAACACTGCACTGTTGACAGGTTCTTCAGTATCAGTGCTCTCCATACCACGGCAGCATCTGATGTGCCAGTGACATCAGCCTATTTTCAGTCCTTGGGCTGTGTGAGTTCTGTCTAACCTTGCTGATAATAGTCACCGCATGTAGTGTCAGGAAAGATGAAACAGACTTTGATTTACAGATGTGGCTAAGGCATTATTAACTGCTCCGTGTCACTTTGGATTATTTTCATTAAACAACAAGGTATGTTGCAAAACAGTGAAAGGTGTTCACCTTGTAGGGAATATGTTTCAGCTCTTGGATTGAGGCCAGCCACATAACTGGATGACAGGTTGGATCAGAGGGATTACAACAGGTTCAGCTGGTGAGGAAGGTGTCTCAATCGCTCCAAATAATTCAACGATTTGATAATGATTAGTAAATATTTTGAGGCATTCTTATTCACCAGTTTTTCAAAGTATAATGTGCAAATGGTGGTAGTGATATTTGCAAATAAATGAGTTATTAGTATAGCATATTGTTTGTTTTGTAATTATAAATAATAAGAAAATAAGGTCCACAGCTAAAACAATCCTTTTTGGAACAAATCATTTCCATGGCTTAGAATAATTGCTTTTGAATAAATGAGAAACTAAATTATTCAAACATAAATGATACAGGATGAAAAAGCTCGTCCTCTTTTCTCCTTCAAACTTATGTATTGCATTACCAATTTATAATTTGTGAGATTCTTCATATTTATTTTTTTGTTTGCACTTACCAAAGCTGTTTCTAATTAAACAGTGTCACTACACTGATGATCATTACTTGAATTTCTGTTGATAAAGTTTGAGTTTCTGGAAATACCACTGTTTTGTAATTATTGTGGTCCATGCTGGCAAACCAAAAATTCTCCAATGCCACATACTGCTGTTGCCACTTAAGGTCACATGCTTCCTGCATACTACAAGATTTATTTCTCTGATGTGTCGTAATGGACAGGAAACAAATCCCAAACTTAGAAAAACAAGTTTACAGAAAGCTTTTTCGTAGGCTGGATTGCAATGGTGGTGTATCAATCAGCAACAGAGTAGCATGCAGGAAATGCATTCATATGAAATTGTTAAAGATTTTTACTGTAAAGGGTACTTTTGCTGCCAGTTTGGGCGTCTCTGTGCCGACAGTAAGAGCCAACAGAGAGGCAAACAGAGAGGCAGGCAGGAGGTTTACAGGTTTAAATATGAAAATGGACAGCTCCTCCTTTTCCAGCATTAAAGGATGCAAACAAAGAAGAAAAATATTATGAGGTTATCAATATCATTTGTAGAGACTGGAGATAAAAGTTAGAGTATGAAGTTAGATGTAATCCTGATATAACTGAGCAGCAACCTCCAGGGCTGAAAAATTAAGACAATGCTGAAGTGCCAAAAACTGCAGTTCCTTGAATGGCCACTTGAGGCTGGCTCCAGAGCCGAGTCAATCCCTGTAGACCACCATGTTAAAATGCCCAACTTTATAGCAGAAATATACATGTTTACAGCCTGGCACAAAAATAGTTTTGTCTCTAAAGCTAATTTTTCCGTTAATTACAACTGCACAGGAGATACATTTTGATATAACTCACCCATTTACATTTTATTTAGGCTTAACGTTACCCATAATTAAGGGCGGCGCTGCTGGAGTGACAGGCTGTCTGCAAAGCGTTGCTACAGTCTAAGAGTTGCTCCCCCCTTTTGTCTGGATATGGTCACTTATAGTGCTGGGCAATATGAAGATATTATATTGTTATCGAGATACAGGACTATATATCATCTTATATTTTGGATATCATTGTATTGTGATATGGCTTTAATGGTATTTTTTCCCATATTTTAAAGGCTGTATTATAGTAAAGGGATGTAAATTTATCAACTCACCAGACTTTTCTACTTGTTTTAACACTTGCCTTAACCCACTTAGTCGTTATATCCACATTATTAATGATTACTGATCAAAAATCAAATTTCGTTGATATTTTATGAAAAAAAACAATAGCTACAACAGTCATTACTACAACGTCATCACATCAGAGAGGATATTTGGTCAGTAATATTGTCATGTTCGAATTTTTCTCCCAGTCCTATCATTAATGAAATGCTTTTGAGGAGATTTAAAAATATTGAGATATAATTTTCAGGAGATATCTCCCAGTCCTAGTCACTTCAGCTCATAAAGGCCAATATGGCGCAGCTGAAATGCTAAAACGGCTAAAATGCAGTCTATGTATACAACTGAAACTTAGTGGGATGCTTTTTATTATTTCCTGGTGAGGAACTAATATGTGACTAATTTCTTAAGAAAGTTCCTGGAAGAGACTGTCTGTTGTCTGTTTTGTGTTTCAGTTCAGCTTTATATTACTGGGGAACATACAGTTTAACAAATGTTGAGACTTAAGTTTTAAACTATCCAGTAGTTGCTGAGGTTGAAATGGATCAGCAGTTTTTCTGGTCTTTAACATAATGTTTCAAGGCTGCTTACAGACTTTACATAACTATGCAACTTTCTTAAAAACTCAAAGAGAGGTGCTACCTACCATAAAAACATTGTCTCTTTTTTCTTATGGTTATTACCAAATTACATTTTGTTTTTCAAGAAAAGCACAATAAAGTTATTAAGATATATTAATGGGGCCCTTAAACTAAAAGTTTCTCAACAAGTTGCTTGTGACCGAGCCACCGTCTCCATAAGCATGATGGCTCATGGCAACTGACAGCTTGATCAAACAGACGGGGACTGAGAGCTGAAAGGAAACCCTTTTAGATCTGTTGGAAAAGTTCATATCTTTTCACTCATAAAGTAAATAGTTTCTTTAAGTGCTGCTCTGAGCATAAACTATTAAAACATCAGTAACCGGGGGTTATAGTTTACATAAAAACAAATCTTACACATTGCTCTTTTGATCAAAATATTTTGAAAGTAGTCAACATGGTAACACATTGTCAGTATAAAAGAAGCACTATTTCAAAGATTTGTCAATTTGAATGTTTTACAGAAATACATGTTTTGTTTGAAGGGGAAAATAAGACGGACTTTACAAGATTTACAGATTTTACAATGGAAAAATATAGATTTAAAGATTTAAAGGCCAAACATTTGTGAGGAGTAAAATATTAGACACAACAGGTCTGTCTTTTAGGCTGCTTTCACACCTGCCCTGTTTGGTTCAGTTCTATCTCAAGTTGTCTGGGCAGGTGTGAACACAGCAATCGCACTGGGGTGGCACCAAAACAACTGGACTGAGACCTTCTTGAGGAGATGGTGTTGATCGGATTACAAATGAACTCTGGTGCGGTTCGTTTGTGGTGAGAACGTGTTCCGACCTGGATCTGAACCAGTTCGTTTGTGGTGAGAACGTGNTTCTAGTTGGAGCCGCGCCTCGTTTTCAAACTGTATGGTTTGACTAAAATGAACAATGACAGCAATATAGTCCACGATGAGCAGCGCTAAAATCAACCTGCGTAGTTGTCCCTCCATTGTGACATTAGAAAGTGTCACATTTATCTTGCAAGTGTGCTCTTCTTCAACATTTTGTTTACTTCCTGGATTTTTCCTGCATGGAAATTCTGACCAATCTCTAAGCAATTATGCAACACAATTAGTCCCTGATTTGGACCAAAGCAAGCGAACTCTAGGTCTGAAAGCACCCTTGGTCATGGTAAATCTGACTTGTGCAGTATATGTATGGGAATGTTTTAGTTTTAGTGTCTCAAGCATTTGGTTTTAGCTATGACCAGTAATAGATAATGTATCACATCACTACATAAATCATGTTTGCTGTATAATTATGATGTGGATATTATTATCTCTGTAGACATGGTGTCTCTCTACCACTGGCTTGAATTCTGCCAGTTTATTATTTTTTGGTCGCTTCAATGGTCTCAGGCAAGAAGCCACTTTTGGTTTGTTTGGGAATGTGGCGAGTCACATCAAAGTGCAGGCAACGCTGTTGTGAAGCGGCTGCTTTGAAGTCTGATACAAAACACTGCAGCAGTGACTGCTTATCAGCAACCACTACTTGTCATGGAGTATGTGATGAATAGATGGTGATTGGTGAGATGAATTGATGAATGGACAAATAGAATTAAAATGTGCATTTGTTTACAATATATATTTTTGATCATGAATGATTCAGCTGGCTCCCTCAGTATGTGGGCTTATCAAAGAAAAATCTGAAGGCATTTTCAGAACGCTCAGCCCCTTTTGGCGAAATCCTTTTTTTCATGTCATTAAATATGACAAAAAAAAAAATCTACCGCAAGAGCCAAGTATTGACCCAGAATCATGTGATGATTCTGAATCCTACAAGAAAAAAAAAGCTCTTCAGGAACTTGAATTAAACATTTACTGACTGAGGGATAGTTTTGCATTTTAACATTTATGAGCCCCTCATTTAAATTGCCTTTTTACTCCATCGCTGTGGTCCCACTGGCATCATGATGGAGTTATCCCTATAAACCTCTCTGTGTTGGTGTGCACATTTCATACAAAACATTTGCGTTTAATTTTTAATCGTCTCTGAAGATTCACACTGTATACCAGTCTGAGTATCTGTCATGGTCAAATGGTGCAAAGAACACGACAGCCAGCTGTTTGTTCATGAAAGCATCAGTTTGAATTGCTGTGGTGCCTTCACAGTGTTGTATAGACGTCATAAAAGCCACCAGGTACAATTCAGGAAAGGAGACCTACACAATGTGTCACCATTAAAGGTGTTTATTGGTCTGCAGTGTTTTTAGTCGTGCTCGGGGTGTGAAATTTTGTACAGACATCGATGACCATCAGAGGAATACGCCCACTGACTTTGGTGATCCTAGCGGCACCATGAAGTTACTATCTGTGGGCTTGAGTGAAATATTTTGACAACTGTTGGATGCGTTGCCATGACATGACATGTAGCGGCGGCATTCTTCAACAACGGTGAATGTGTAGTCAGGTTTAGGCACATAAACCACTTAGTTATGACAAGGAAATGATCAGGTTTTGGCTTAAAACACCCATGTTGAGTGGCACAAACGCCGCTGGGAATGCGATGTATTTAATGAAAAACACCCAGGGTCTGTGGCTTTAACGCCGCTGGAGAATAGACCTCTAAAAACTTCCAGGTTTGGTGCCACAAACACTAGTGGAGACGTTGCAAAGGGTCGCCAAAAGACAACGGGTGTTGTTGTTCATTGGACTGTGGTCTTCAGCGTCTAGCCTGGATGACAGGCCATTGTCTGTCCCCTCCACCTTCTGATGATAAAGTTGTCTCATGTTCTACATTAGCTTAGAAGTGTTGATATGATACATATAAAACGTGGAAATGTAACATATTCATGGTTTTCGAAAACGTACAATACAAGAGTTTTCTTCTGGCAACTGGGGTTCAGCTGTACTCTGCGTTAAAGAGCAAATGTTGGCGTTTTTACACACTAAACTAAGATGGCACAGGGTGTACACACTATACTTGCTAAACATCAGCATGTTAGCATCGTAACTGTGAGCATATTGTCGTACTAGTGTTAGCATGTAGCTCCAAGGATCACTATGCCTAATGCGGCAGTAGCTCAGTCCATAGGGACTTGGGTTGGGAACCGGAGGGTCGCCTGTTCAAGTCCCCGTCTGGACCAAAATATGGAGCGTGGACTGGTAGCTGGAGAGGTGCCAGTTCACCTCCTGGGCACTGCCGAGGTGCCCCTGAGCAAGGCACCGAACCGCCCCCAACTGCTTGGAGCGCCTGTCATGGGCAGCCCACTCTGACATCTCTCCACTTAGTGCATGTATAAGTCCGGTTTGGGCATGTGTGTGTTCGGACCTGTGTGTAATTGACAACAGAGTGAAAAATTGAATTTCCCCTCGGGGATTAATAAAGTATATAAAATTAAAAAAAAAATAAAATAAAATGCCTCGTCTCCACTTACGTATGTGTACAGAGACGAGGCAACTGAAAGTCCATTTATCCCTATTGGAATCTCTGTGATATTCAGTGTGCCTGCAAAAGTACTCCCCTCTGTAATATTTTGGTCTGGAATTTGACGTGAGTACATTAAAAAACAAATGAACTTTTGAGGTGGATTTGGGAGAGAGCGTATGACAGTGTGCTAGCTTAGCTAACAGGCTGCTAACTAGCTAACAGGCTATTTTCTTTAATTCAGTTGCTTGTTTATTGTCAAGTGAGTTTGTCTGTTAAAAAGAACTTGTTTATCTAGTTTTAACACACTGTGACTCTGAGTAATGTTATACTGCTAAAATATGGTTATACATTATAAACAGTCAGATCATCATTATGACTTGTTCAGCTGTTCACACGTCTTTTTAATTAAATATTTCACAAAACATGCCTCGTTCAGGGCAGGTCCTTTTTGTCCCGGTAATGTTCCAAGCTCATAATCCAAACTACTGGATTGGGAAAAACGGAATATTAGCCTCTCTCCCATGGCTACAAGTAGTTTCAGGTTTCTGTCCATCTGTAAAGAAATGCACTTCCTTGTGTTGGACACTAGAGGCTTCATCCGTATATTTACGGATCTACAGACACCAGTCACATATAGAAGTGGAAACAAAGCATATGTACAGCCTCACAAAACTGTGAGCATGTCTGTAGCCTCTTTGTCTTGTTGACTAATGTTTGCCTAGAGTAAAGAGATGTAGAGACATTTTTCTTATAACATCTTCACCACATGCAGAATAATAGTTATATGGGTTTTTTTTCACCTTTAAGCGGCTGTTTAACAATGGGTTGATTACATACAGTTTTTAAAATGAACTTAACATTATTCTGTAGCTTTAATGTCAGCTTTTAGATAACATATTATATCTAATATTATCATATTATCTGCTGTGCTTCTTAACAAAAACATCCTCCACTTGAACATTATCAGACAAACATCAGAAAATGATTGCACATTCCTTCCATACTGGAAAAATGCATCGTCTGTGCTATAGTTTCAATGAAAGCCATAAGAATATGTTACAAACACAGCTGCAAATATCAGCTTTGAAAAGAGCTCTGCATGATGGACACCAACCCACCTGGAAAGGTGAATGAAGCATAGCAGAATAAAGCAATGATTCATTCTCCAGCGGCACTTGTAACCAGAAAAGTTTTAGTCTGGTTGGATGACTGTTGAATCCCAGTTCAACACTTGTCAGCACTGGAGCAAAGGTAATATTCATACAAGTGACAAGGTCCACAAGAGCAGAGGGCCAGCCTCTATTGGATTAGTGTGCCAGATACAGTGCAGGATGATCCTTGCATGACTGACCTACAACATTTAAGGATAAGTCAGGTGATATTATATATTTTTCAACAAATCCCATGGAAAAACCAAAACCAGCTATTCATTTTTCTCACTGCCATGATCTCTCTGTGCCATAGACTTGCATTGTTTGACAGAAACTACTAAGAATACACCAGTGAGCCTCTCTGTTGCCCTGGGTGACGTTTTTCCTTCATGGCCATGGACATAGGCGCTGCCGTTTATTTTGAGTCAATTCCACATACACCATCCTGTTATGGATGGTGTATGTGGGAATATGGCGAAAACATAGTTTCTTCCAACACTAGAATTAAGATAAAAATATTCACAAACTAAAAAACACTAATGGTCGGTGATAAGTAGTGTTTAACTTTTGATTGAACACTAAATTAAAACCCTCGGCGCACACTGCAGCACAATCAAACAGATGCGCAACTCAGAGCATTAGAAGTGTCTCTGACACCAGACTCAGAGCGGACCAGTGGAACTGGAAAATGCATATTGGGCCTACTAGTTACTACTTACGTTTTTCAAGTGATTTCCCAAATTTGTTGTTGAGTTGTGATATGCCAATTGCTTTTGGCAAATCTGGCACTCTGCTTTCTGGGGGTTGTCGGTGCATATTTTAAAGTGCAACCACACATCTGATGACCTCTTGGACATGTCTGCCAGCTCTGAGTGCGCTCGTTGTCAGTATCGGACTGGTGGGGGTTAGTGTTGCGTTTAAGGCCTCCCCCCAAAAAACGAAAAAAAAAAAAAAGTGCCGAAGCTTCGGGGTTTTTTTTCCACAATCGAATCCTGTGCCATCGAACAAAGCTTCGAAGCTTCGAATTTTTTGGGTCAGCCCTACTAAATACCCTTGTATACCATAATACTTAGATACTGCCCAAGCCCAGTCTTACCCTTAGGGTGCTTTCACACACCCTGTTTGGTTTGTTTCAATCAAACTCAAGTTTGTTTTCCCCATAGGTGTGGTTTGTTTTGGCAGGTGTGAACACAGCAATCGCACTAGGGTGCGCACCAAAACAGCCGAACTGAGACCTTCTTGAAGAAACTCTGGTGCGGTTCATTTGTGGTGAGAACGTGTTCAGACCTCGATCCGAACCAACTGCAGTCACATGACACATTGTTTGGGTTAAACATGAGCATGTTACAGTCCTGGAGGATTATTAATGTGCACCTCCTCCTGTACTGCCTTAATATGCACATTCAGCACATCCAATGCATCAAAACATTGTTTTCTAGTTGGAGCCGCGCCTCGTTTTCAAACTGTATGGTTTGACTAAAATGAACAATGACAGCAATATAGTCCACGATGAGCAGCGCTAAAATCAACCTGCGTAGTTGTCCCTCCATTGTGACATTAGAAAGTGTCACATTTATCTTGCAAGTGTACTCTTCTTCAGCGTTTTGTTTACTTCCTGGGTTTTTCCTGTATGGAAATTCTGACCAATCAATAGAAAGATGAGCGTCTGTACTTCTGACAGTATTGAAAGTCATACCGTCAGGATCTTTAAATACCCTGGTATGCTGTAATACTTTGATGCTGACCAAGTCCAGTCTTACCCTTAGATTTTTCTGAGTTGTTGGTACCAAATTATAATTTCAGCCCAGTTGAAACAGTATCAGTGTACAAGAGATAACACAGTATTAAAAACTTTCATTGGATTTTTAAACTTTGGAAGCACTCTTTTTCCGTATCCGCAGGCAGACATACACATACAGATATACCCATAACCCCATAACAGTGTGCGAGCTGAAATCAAATAGAGAATCAAAAACAAACAAATAACTCATTCTTGGCAAGGTTACAGTCAGGTAGAAATTTAATGTACACATTATTGCCAGGGAGTAGAAACCCTCCAGTGAGCGTCACTTTCATTATAGACTACATCATTTTCTACCAGCATGCATTTCCCAGTAATACCTTTCTGAATATCTGATAACAAACCTGGTTCATGTTTATAAGAATCACTTGGAACCATGCATTAAGAATTTGCTTTTATCAGGAGCAGCAGTGAAAATAAGTGATAATTAATTAGCAATGCTTTTCGCTGACTGTCTTATGAGACAACTGACAAATCCTCTGTGCTGGTTTGTCCTTTGAGTACAAATGGAAAGCTCCAAGTAATTAAGTACCTCTGTGATAAAGTTCTACAGTGGAGCTATGAATCACATGATGTTAACTACCATTGATTTGGCTCGGAGTGAAGGGTGGTGGAGCATCAAGAACTCCATTTACAAAAATGAAAGTAAACAGACAGATAAAGGCCATGTTGATTGTGAGAGTTTTGAATGAATGATGCATGCATAATGAAATCATGAGCGATAGTAAATCTCTATTGACAAAGAACTATCCCTTCAAATAGTGAGTCATTATGTGGGATGTAGAAAACCCTTACAATTTTCTAAATTAATTTGTGCCACTTTGGCATTGTAGAGGGTGCAGAAGGAGATCACGGCTAGCATCTTTTTTACTCATGGATAACCAAGGCCCGGACTTGATTGTATTGGTAGCGATGCTAATTTTGGTTGCGTTATCTATCATGAAATATTTACAATTTGTCAGAGCTCATCTAAATGTGAGTGGCTGCTCTGAATTATGAATCAGAGAATATAGATGTTTGGAGTGAGATAGATGAAGCAGTTGGTTATCAACATGCACATCTTCCTGGCACCTAAAGCTAATAAAGATCCGTCAAGGGGAGCCAGACAGTTTGGCGCAGGGCATATTTACAGGCGAGATTCTCCACTAATTGTTAGAGTGTAGTATCCCCATTAGACAGACTGGTCGTGCTTAGTCTCAAAGCCACGTCAGTGCAATTCACTGATGCTTTTACAATGTAATTGGATTTTTGCTGGTGCTTTCTGAACAATGTAGAGTAGACAAATCGGGAAAATATTTATATTACAATGAATCAAAAAGACCTGCACATGCTGGGCTTATATTCTAAAACAGCTGGTCCAGGCTTTCCCATTTTATATTCCAGCTCTGTTTCTGTGTCGGGTTGTTGTACAGCTGCAGTAATTGTGAACAAAAATCACAAAAGCACACAGTGAGGAAAAAAAACTGAATTCTGACGGAAACCCACAGTAGCTGGCCAATGAACCATGTATTGTATGGTTATAAAATCTCTCCACAGAATGCCAACAGTACTTGACTAAGTTTAAAGATGTTAAACAGTTTCTCGCAGCATTATGTGCTGGCTCAAGAAACCCCAATTACAACTTGGCCTCACAGTCTGCCCCAACTGTCAGTAGGATCACACTAAAACTGCAAAGGCAGACGTTTCACTTTGAAAGGATTATTAATGAAATCTTGCTCTTTACACAGTGTTTCACTCTGACACTGGAAGAAGTTCTCTCTACTCTGAGAGACTGTTAAAGTGGCTGAGTGGACTTGGGGAGGGAATCGGCTGTAATTGTCACAAGAGCTTGTGACTTCAATAGCGTCGCCTTGGGAGGCTTTCGTCACACTTTAAATCCCCGCACTGTACACTGCGCTACACTGTGGGTTTTTTTGGCATGCTCATCATGTGATCAGAGATGGCTGATACTGCTTTTCAAATAGTGGTTGGAGACAAAATGAGTCATGGTGTCGCAGTAAGGCTCAAGAATTAGGAGGTCAAAATGTGCTTTCAGACATAATCATGATGTGAAAAACGGCTAATGTTTTATGCAAAGTGAAGCAATAGATTCATCAAAGATGGGAGAAAAATGCACTGCACCAAAGCACAACATTAAGACGATCACATATTCACAGTCCAGCGTTTGTTCGCACATGCATGCGTAAACAATCATTTAAATGTGCTTTCATAAGCATGTTTCATACGTGTGTCGCCCCCCTCCTGTGCATGCTCAGCGGCAGATTGTATTTTCGTCCTTATTATATCACCAGCACAACTGTATTTTCTTCAGATGTCCTGCAGTACAAATGCTTACAGAACATAAGCCGCGGTTGCAGAGGGAAATCTCCCCTCTGCAGAGAGAAAGCATCAAAGTTAAATGATCCCAACCTTTCTGCAGAGAGAAAGCATCAAAGTTAAATGATCCCAACCTTTCCGTAGAATGTGCATATAAATGGTTCTCCATCCTTGAGCAAAGACAGACACGCACCTACACACACACACATAACGCCTAACCACATGGGCCAAACCACATGCTCTTGCCTCCTAATGCGGTGACACTGCAGAAGAGGGGCGAGAGGAATGACCCATAATTCATCACCCCGCACCTTGGACATCTGGTGCTGCGTACAACCTGAGCGAGGGGACGGCTTGGTATAACCATCACAGCGCACGGGTGTCTCTCCAGGCTCTCTAAGCAATTGACTCATTAGCTCACTGCCGACTGTCTGATGATGCATTATTCATGCGGTGGAAGGGTGGAGCTGGGAGAGTGTGTGTGTCTGTTTGTGTGTGCGAGGGGGGAGGGGGTTGTCGCAGGTGGCCAAGGGTCTCTTGAGAGGTTGATGCAGGATGGACAAGGGAGATTGTCTGTTCACCAAGACATGAGGCAGATGTTGGGTGCATTCACAGCTAGACACGCTTGTGTGTAAAAGCTTAAGGATGGCTGAGCATACTAAAACCAAAGCTACTGCTGAGAGTCATAGTTGGAAATGCACTTGGCCAATAACAACCTTTTGAAATTGAGCTGTTAATAGTTATCCTGTGTTCTCTATAATAGTGAGAATCATTATTTTTTTACATTAAGCTTTTGTGCCTCCACAGGTGGATTCTACCTCATTTAAAGGAATAATATTTGTAGGAAATAAATTTACCCGAGAGTTATATAAGAAGATCAGTACTACTCTCACATTTCTGTTCTATATGAAGCTGATTAGCTTAGCATAAAGACTGGAAACAGGGGGAAGCAACTACCTCACTCTGTCTAAAGGTAATTGATTGCACCCATCAGCACCTTTAAAAGCTCATCAATTAACATGTTATCTCCTGCTGCTTTAATCAATACAACACCCTAATGTAAAGAAGACATGTTGTGAAGTGTCACAGGAAGTTATGGCTGGGCTATTTTTTGCCAAGAGAAGCAACTATCCCTTAAAGGGGCAAATGGGATCACCGGGATCTTCGAGGTCATGGGTAATTTAAGATCTTGGATAAGTTTCAGTTTGTGAGCAAAGTCTGGCAGGGTGATGAGGTAATCAGCCAGCCTGAAGTCAAGAGGAAGCGATGACAGATGATAATGCGACTCTCGAGTGATTGAAGCAGGTATCAGAAACTGAACACAGCACTAAAATCTGAACAATATACACTTTAAAAGCATTTGTTCTGGGACAACATGTGCTTGGTGTCTTGCCAGTGGGCTTTGGTAGAGTTGAATTTATCACCTAGAGCCCCTCCAGTACAGGAAGAGATGGATAGCAATAGGCGGGTTGTTTCTCTCCTCGGCACTGAGAGTCTGGGATAGATAGAAGAGAATGGATGTTGTTTCCCTGTATTTGGTGATCCTGAGGCGTGGTGGAGGACGATGCTTGGGAGTGGATTTTACATTCAAACACATACAGGAACACATGAGGTCCATGGTATGTGTACATTGTTCTGTTCACTAACAAACACTCACTAACGAGATGTAAATGGCTTTCACTTAATGAATGAGCAGAAGCAAGGAACAATGTTTTAGCAGGACTGCAGCTTAACCTGAAGTACTCTGAAATACTCAGCCATTCATTCATGAATTTAAGACATATAAACACAATCTGTTTTGGAGTGTTTTTCACCCTGACTTCAATAATGTTCTCCGTAGAAACTGTCTTAGTTCTTCCATTTCTCAGTTCAGTCCTGTAGGGACAGTGGTGACCTTAAAGCACCTAAGGTGTGTCTTTTTCACCGTACTTTTAAATGATATTAAAGTTATTTATTTTTATTACTTGACTGTTTTCACCATACATTTCACCATAAGTTGCTGTGTAGAGGATGTTGTATGTCCTTTGAGGCGAATTTGTGATTTGTAATTGTGGACTCTCCAAATAACTGGGGCTGCCCCTTGAAAGTCAGAGATTCGAATAATCAGTCGGAGACCCCTTAGTCGACAAAGAAAGCTTCAAGTCGAGCAGTCGTTGCTGCTAGTCAGTGTGCAGTGCACTGTACTTCTTGGTGATGTTATGGTCCCCAGAATTTGCTGTGGAGTGAGCACTCTAGACTTTCACGCTACTCTTTGGAACAGACAGCTGCCGACACAATGCAGCAGCACAGAAGGGGAGAAACTTTCCAATGTAAGGCGCTGAGATACATTATTTTCTCTCTTATTCTTGGAAGTGGTGAATTTACAGCTCACAGATACTTAATACGACAACACAGTCTATGGCTTTTGTTTGATATCTAGCCTCCGCAAAAAAGTTGTTGCACATTTCCGATATTTCATTAGCACCGTTAGCTTGTTTACTATATTACATAATTGCTGCTGCCACACTGAACATCCTGCTGAGCCCATTCAAACTTTCAAACTTTATTTGGAAAAAACAAATTGTTGAATATGCATATTAACTGGCTAAATCTGATTTGTCTAACATAATTCTCTGTCCGGTACAGCCTTATAAGTAACTTGACTTGACTTGGCTAAAGCAGCATCAAAAAGCACGCCAATATCTAGCAGTTGGTTGTGCGTCCCAACAAACACAACTGGCTGTGTTCGTGATCTTGTTCTTGTTATCGAAAGGCTTGGTATTGTTTAAAAAATGATGATACCAGTGCTAATACATATACCCTTAAAGTGCTGATACCAAAAGAGATTTAATTTGATACCCATCTTGTGAGTAGAAGCATTCAGTTGCATGAAATTCCAACAGACACCACAGGCGTGCAGTATAGCCATACTTAAGAACGTTTTGGTGGCATCTTGGACCACTGAACTGACAACTGCGTCAAATACACTGTGCTCGACTTCACCACACCACAGACTATATGGGTTGTAGCTGCTGTAGTAGTGGGCCAAACACACGTTGCATTGAATTCAAAGAATGTTTGCTGAGATTGGCTGCGACCAAAACCATACAAATAATTTTCCAGGTCTGTTTACAGAAATCACTGAACACAGGCATTGTTTGGATACTACTTGGTACCGGGATATTTCAGTCATAACCTCAAAGGTGTTGAGTACCGAGACCAAGCGGTAGTTACTGCACTAGTGACTCCTACTGGTTGGTTGAGGTTCCTACGCAGTACTGTGTGGGGTGGGTGCTACACCCTCTCAGTAAAAGTGGTTGGCAGCAGGTGAAAAGAAGATATCACGTCTCCACCTGTGCAGCCTCCTCAGGCCAACTGTGGGGTTAGCAGTAACAAAAACTGCCTTGTAAATCAGTGAAAATGGGGAAATATCCCCAAATTAGATGTAATAAAAACTATCTATGACAGAGTCAAAGATTATCCGTGGCCAGTTTAGTCATGTCCTCGTCCTTTTGCACACTAAACATTTTATGTCCAGGTCTGCCGCCATTGTATAATTGCTAATCAATGTATTGATTAATTAAATTTATGTAGTCCCATTATAATTTCAAGACTGGTGAAATTTTATTTGCTTTGGGAAAGACGGAGTGCTGTGACAAACCTACTTTTATTGCAGTGATAAAATCTGCCTTGATATATTGAAAACTACGTCACAACAGTGAAGTCTGGGGAGTTCAGTTTTGGTCTTCAATACACAATGCATTTTAAAAATACAACTCTCTTGTGGGAGTAAGGCCAATTAAGGTAGCCTGGGTGTGTGTATGTGTGTATGTGTGAGTGGCTGAGTATTTTACTGTGCATCTGTACAATAATGGTACCCTTGGGGGGGCTGTCTTAATGACACAACACTGCAATCTCCACTGTAGATGCTCCCTGAATTTCAATGGCTGTGTGTGTGTGTGTGTGTGTGTGTGTGTGTGTGTGTGTGTGTGTGTGTGTGTGTGTGTGCGCATTCCAGCACATGTAAACAAATCAATATGATAAAGGTTTCAAAGAGCAAACATAATAACCACTGAATGAACGTAATTGTGTCTAAGCAGTAATTGCAGGCTCTGCAACTGTAGGAGTGATACATACCGCATCAGATGCTAACATGCCTGCCACTTGTTGACAGACCCTTGCCTCTTATAATACATGCGGCTCACACAGAGAGGCAGCTAGCAGAGAGAGATTTTCCTGATTAACACCACCACCTAGATTAGGGTGGATCATTGGCATCGAGTGGATGAGAAGACTATATAAGATAAAGCCTCTGTAGATGTTGGCTCTTGCCCCAGGGCTGGGCATCAGCTGTCGAAGTCTTTGTCCACCAGATAACAACACCACACTCAGAGTCATGTTTTAGCCTCATGCAACCATAGCCAGTCTTTGACATTTGCAGCATCGATTAGACTCTCAGGGAACTGCATTGTCTAACTTGACAGGGGCCGAGCAGGCAAAACAAAAGCTCATACAAAGGCAGAGAAATATCCTCCTCTCTTTCACCTCAACATCTCATCCTTCTGCTGAATTGTAGCCTTGATATGTGCCGGCTGGCTCAACTTAGCTCAGGGGTTTTATTAGCTTCTAATAGGTATGTCATTTGAAAGTGACAAATCTGACAGCTATTTTACCCAGGGTGTATGGTGCCGCTGCTCTAATAGAGCCATCGGTCTGTTTCCTGCAGAAAGACAGAAGGCACTGGAGGAGCCGTGTCTTTTTGTTGGTTTTCCTGCTGACATTATGTGAGCTGCAGTGCAAAATCTTTGTTCCACAATGAAGGGGATTGAGGGGGATTCTGCACCAGTGTGTTGTAAGAAAGCAAGGGTTGATACTTAGGTTGCAAATCCCAAAGACAGACCCCACCCCACCCCCCTCACCCCCCCTGCATTCTCCCCAAGTCACCCCTGATGGCTTGCATTATGCTGGAGCTGTGCAGACGATAGAAATTTCCTGTGATGTGCTTTACATAACAAGATGTTCCGATAAAGAAAAGAAAGGAAAAAAGAGAAAGAAAACTGGCTGAAAGCATTGGGCACAAACTATATAGATGGAAAAATAAGATGTCTTATCTGTCTTGCTCTTTGCAACTCTTATCTCAAATGTGATGACAGCAACTTAAAGAATATTTGCATATGTATATTTGCACTCCAGGACCTACTGCACCTCAGTGCATTTTTCTCCTGCAATAGGAATAAGTAGTAGTACACGTTTTAACATCCACTTCAACCTGTAAACCTGTCACTGCAGACAATCTATGATCTTTATTCATTTACTGCTTTATAATCAGCACGTTCTGCCGGTGGCGACTTCTTGAATTATCCCCAGTACTCTCTGTTGTATTATTATTATTATTAGCTATATCTTATTCTCCTCAGCTGCAACAACCCAGTTTCCCCACAGGGATCATTAAAGTTTAATCTAAACTGAACCAAAAATCTACAACTTGAAATTATTCTGCTCCTATACTAGGCTAGAAATAACTGTAATTTACTGTTGCAGCAACATATTATGTGACAGAAATGAAATAATCAGCATTTTGTTGCCATAACCTCTTTGGCAGCAGCGCAGAAAATTTACATCCTGTATGAGATATGCTTTACAGCGACTAGTTGTCAGATTTATTTGACTGTAGCATAATTTTACATTCCTATTTGTCCTTTTATGTTATACAACATCTTCAGTGCAGTTTGCATTCGCACAAGATGTTGCCTCACGTGGCAAGCTCCAAGATTAAAATTCACAAGTTTATATGCAGGGTAACAGGAAAAAAAAAAATCCTCCTTTACCAAATTCTCTCAAACAGTGTGTCTTCACATTGCTGCCTTGTTCAGTGTTGTCTGTCCACTATGGCGCAGTGGAATACATCTGCAATGCAGGGGGCTCGACAGTCTGCCCTCTATTTCACATGTCATTGCCTAACACCTTTCCTTTTACTCTTACTCTAAGCATCTGTCAGTGAGGTTTACCACATGGAGTCAACCATGTGTCTGGATGGTGGAGCAGATTATTCTGCAACCGCTCTCCCTGCTCCCTTTTCCAGCCAGCCATGATCCTTCCACACAAATGGAGTTTTGGTGAAGAGTGAAAAACAGCAAAGTGTTGCACAGAGAGGAAAGTGACCTCCGTGCAGTCGTGCCTCCTCTGTAGTCTGTACATCTCTTCTGTTATAGTATAGGATACATTCAAATGTAGTCCAACAACGAAAAATAAAGTAGAAAGAGAAAGTGGAGAAAATGTGACAGTACACATCTGAGGGGTTATTATGCACAAACATGGCTTACGTTTCCAGTAGAAAGGACAGTGCATGCACCTGCATACGTCTGAGTTCATGTGTGTGTTTCTCTGTTTGCATACAAGTGTGTGCTCGTCTGTGTGTGTGTGTGTGTGTGTGTGTGTGTGTGTGTGTGTGCTCATGACATACTTTATTCCCATCTCCCCCGTGAGTCCTCCAACTCTCATTCCTGCCACCTCCCTCCCATCCCTATTGGTGATGGATCCACATTAGAATTCATCCCTCATCATCCTGCCGAGTTATGACCCAGTAATAGTCAGCCCCTGTGGCCTCAGCAAATGAACAATAAAACCAGAGCCTTGCAACAGATCTCTGAGAGAAAAAAAAAATGGGGGGAGCGGGGGGGTTGTTGCGGAGGGAGGGGGGGCCAGGTGCCAAATCCTGACTTTCACCCAGTCTCACAATAGCATGCATTCCTGTCGAGTGAGGTGAAGACAAGACAAATATGGCTTCACAGTGGCTACTTAACCTTGGCGATATTTTAAGCAAACCTTGCATCCAAACAATATGAAGATGGAAGGATTTACTCTAGCACCCTAATGCGTTAAGCTTGTAACACTAATAGGCATGCTGTCTTTAGATACACAGACTCATGCATGAATGCACCAATGTAGTGAGAGCCGCAGACGCACCGACACACAAATTGCATGCAAATATCTGTCTCACATGAAATCCCAACATGCACTGGGAGATGGTGTGTGAGTGACACACACAGTAAATGGTAGGGGCGATGACCCTGTCCGATCTTGTTTTCTGTGGTTGCTGTTTTTCACGGCAGAGCTGGATTATGATTAACTTGGCCAAGATGCCACCACATGGGGAGTTGTTTGAAAGGCGAGAGGAAAGTTGTTGTGGTGTAGAAACCGGTCCGATTGCAGGCTGCCTGGGGACTTCACAGGGATCAATACAGGCGGAGTGACAGCCGTGCACTTGATTAAAAGTGACTGCTACATCTGGCAGGCTTGGCCATTACTTTCCCACTCACAGTCCCCGGGGTGAAAGAGCACGAAGTGACAGGCCTCAGTCAGCCCTCCATTACCACCTTTCAGCCAACCCTCAGGTAGCAGCAGGCTAGGGCAAAAATAGACGGACGACCCAGGGGGAAGATGAAACAGAGAGAGAAAATAAAGGTACTGCATGTCTGTTCGTCTATGTGACCGTGTATGTGTGTGTGTCAGTATATGACACACTGCGTGCTTATATCTCTGTTTTTGAATCCACAAGTGAAGGCAGGTAGGCAGATGAGTTTTTTGAGAATAACACAAAGGTCAGGGTCAGGTAGAAAAGAGAAAACTAAATGTTTAAAAGATGGTGGGGGAAGTTGTTGACATCCAGGCATGAGTAGAAAGAATGAATAAAGACACGCAGTGAGTGCAAACTTAACAAAACTTCTTCATAAATAATTATCGCGCCAGCACAGTCAAAAGAAGCTCTTTCAAATGTCAGGGGCATCACCCTCTTTATACAGTATCATCTTACACTTACTCTGTGAAAGATCTAATCTCAATCACGCCCCAAATACGAGTGCCAAGTATCAAAGGGAGACTGACATTAAAAGAAGTCACTGTGCTTGATGTTGTTAATCTCTCTGCCAGAATACAAGATGCATATTTGCTATGGAACAGCGTGAGACCCACTGACATGCACACAGCTTTTAATAGAGCAATAATGGACAGGCCACATGTCACCGATGAAGGCTTTGAGTACAGATGGAGCTCATGTGGCGCTCAACAGCTAAAAACAGGGGTGGTGCTGGTGTGTGTCTAAGTGTGTGTCTAATGGGCTGTAAGTATCTACTTTTTTTGCCTTTTTTGCTTGTGTTAAACACCCCCATTTTGTATTTTCAAACACAGAAACTGGAGCATTTTCATTAGATGTCTGTTGAGAACAAGGTTGTCTATGGTTGTAATGGATGGATAGATAGGTAATTGGGTAGATAAGTTGGTTTGAAGGAGGGTTGAGCCAGTGTAACAAGTGTGGGATCATTTTGAGAAGGTGAAGGACGAACCCAAGGTGATATGTAAACTCATCTTCATTGGTCGACTACAAACATGACGTATCATCTGAAACATGGAAGTAGCTACATGCCCATTAGCCACTTAGCACAATCATTACTGCTTAGCTGACAGCGTCATTAACAGGCGGCTCGCTCAGTGTGTGACGTGCACTTGTAGATAAAATATAGGCCTATATTAATTAAGGTTCATTAGTACGGTTTTGTATTTCTCTGTAATGTAGCACAGTGTTAACAATGTTACTGATACTATTCTTTCTCACACCTTCAACTCAAACCATTGTGTTGCCCCGCCCAAAATATATCATTTAATAATTCTATTAACGTCATAAACATAGACTAGTCGACTTATGTCCCTAAATGACGACTATTGGTCGACTGGAAAAATTCTTAGTTGGGGGCAGCGTTATCATGTATACAAACCACGTAAATATCAGCTGTTTGCTTGAAATCAGACTGGAGACGTAACCACTTAAAAGACCAGCGAGTAGTCTGCTGCTGTCTTCCTACATTTCTAATATTACTTTGAAACACATCTTTTATATTGTGATCTTAAAAGCACTAAAAATTGCAAGTAGCCAAGGTTGCTATTAGCGATGGTCATGTACCAGCAACTTTCATCTCGATCTCCTTTCAGCCAGCTGACACTTATTTTGGATTTTATACTGAAATATGAAGGTATCATGTAGATAAGTCCTCATTTCAGCTTCATGAATCAGCCGGCATCCGACAAAAGTTCAGCTCAAGATGGTGCAGTCCATCGCTTGCAGCCAGTTAGGACTCCTCTTTCTTCGGCTTCAAGTCCAAAATGTTGCCATACTGGCGCAGTTCTAGTTTTCTTGAGAGACTAACTTCACCATGTCTCATCTCATTAACCCAAAACACATGAACTAGTAAACAAACACAATGTGTGCCACTTATGCCCCCTCCCTCCTCCACTGAAGTTTGATCTCCTTCATGTTGCTGGCCTCAGCTTGGCAGTAAAATGTGCACGGCCTGTCAGACACTACTGGCTCTGTTAGTCCATTTTATAAACAAACATTATGTTTATCATGTTGTCATGTTGATTAATACTAATGCAATTCAAGATGGATTTAGTGATGTGATGCACAGGTTGCTGCTACTGCTGACTACTTCTCAGTTTGACAAATGCTGGTTCAGCTGGTTTGCATAAAATCAAACTGGTTTAATCTCGACTGAACTCTAATCTAAAGCGTTTAAAAGAAAGAGAGAGAAAGCTAACTCATCAGGCAGTTTTGCATGATTTGTAAAAACCTGAAGCAAAAGGAGGAAGCCCAAATTAAATAAAAATAGTTTGGAGTTTTTTTTATGAAAACAGGAGAAAGCACGCACTTCTGTTAAAATTCTTAACTTGAGCTCATCGGTTTATGTCTCCTGTCAAGTGCCAGGGTGCCATCAGTCAGGCTTTATTCTGCACTACACAACAAATCTGGTGAAAACTTTTGAAAAATTAATTAGCAAGGACCCTGCTGAATGTCTGAGTATTACACCTGAATTGAACTATCCATGAAGCCAAGGTCTTAAGTTTTAAAGAACATTTTCTTTTTTTAATGATGTTTGAAACACATGTATGGATGTTGGACCTTGATGGACACCAGAGGTTCACTGTACTGTAAAGAGCACTGCTGATGATACTGTAATAACTTGATGATGATCTTTGTGTCTCAATTTTTTTTAAAAAGTAGCTCATCACTCAAAAGATAGCCTTTTGATAAAACTGGACTGTCTGTGCAGTAGAATGATGCAAGTACTTTTGAAACTGGTGCTGCATGACCTGAGAGAACTGAGAATGAGGGCTGTGGTTTTTACTTTAGCTCAAGAGGTAGAAAACTAACAACTACCAGAATGCACTGTGTCACACAGGAACAATAAATGCTCCTGCTTGTGGGTGACATCATCGCCGGATGGTAACAAACAATCTGAAATTACAGTCACACACAGTCACAGAACCTTGATTCCTACTTGAACGGTGTTACCCGGGCTGAATCCAAATGTCCACCCTCTGGACTTGCAGACAAAGTCCTCCCAGACTTAGGTTGTCCATAGTGTGATGCATTTACTGTCATCACGTAAAGTCTGCGAGACCAGAGATTGCAATATAGACAGCCCTTGAGTAGGGCTGGGCGGTATGACAAAATTTTCATATCACGGTTTTAAGAAAAAATCATATCGGTTTCACGGTATTTCACGGTATTTTGCTCAGGTTCGGCCAACTTGACATGCTGCGATGTTGTGCTATGGCCTATTCAGGTGCCGGAATTTGTTATTTACCTGACAACACCTGAACACAACACACGCTCTGCTCCATTCATTTGGGCTCCACTGACTGCGTACGGAAGCGACACGTAGAGAAGCCAGCAGGGTTGTTTACCATTTCCCGAGCCGAGAGGCTGCATGTAGGCTGCATGAAATGTTAAAGCATTTTCCTCCTAAGTTATTACATATATTTGAGTTATCTACAAGTTTACTGTACTGTTTGTCATCTACTCGCTTTCAAATGTCCGCCACGGACATTTACACAATGTCATGGATAAACATGGGTAAATGCATGAAAAAAATTCATCACATATCACCTCTGATAATGGTTTATTCATTTAAAA
>NC_065509.1:29421771-29563721 GCF_006386435.1 Epinephelus moara
AACATAAACGTCTTTGAAAACATTTACATACCTACACATTAAAACACATAAAACAATTATCTATAACATTACGTTATATTACGACCGCGGACCTCTCGCTCGCCCCCCACCTCTGACCCGTCAGGCCACACCGCTCACGGAAGCGCTGCGAATAGCCTCGAAGCGCCGAGAAGCAAAGCCAGTTTCCTTTCGGCGCCCATGTTAACCGATTGTGTCATCCACACCGGCTGCGCCGCACCGCGCAGCTCCGTGGCCGGCTCTGGTCTATTTTCTGCGCGAGCGAATGTGTCAAGCCGGGTGACGGAGACAACAGCTGGGAGCACAACCACTTGTCGACCAGCATGGAGAAATGCGCGTCTGATGTGAACGGAAATGCTCCAGCTCGTGCGCTGCGCTTCGCAGCACCTCCGCGGGCGGTGTGGCCTTATGCAGTGCGTTCAGTGCAGCGGCCCAGGCCAACGCCCACTCGCAAAGAGGACAGCTGCGGTGGTGTTTTTTTTTCTTCTCCACAATCGAATATCAATTTTCACATTCGAAGGTCCATTTTTTTTTCAAATTCGAATTTAGAATATTCGCGCATTGGGGCAAAACTCCGCTGTGCGCGATACAGAGGACAGAGGAGAATTGTAAACGGCGGTGCGCCGCTGCTAGTTGCATATAGGGGAAACACTGCTTTTTTTGGTATGAGTTCTTCTGGGTCATCGTGTACAGTTGCTTTGCTTTCAGGACTCTCTCCGGCAGCCATTCTCGCCTCTAAACTTTTCTATGCTCTCATTCTCACCTGCTCAAGCGTGCCAGTGGTGTGCAGCGGTGAAATGGGTCCCCGCTGAAACACTTTCCCGCCGCGCACGTTCCGGACGTTGTTTGGGCTATTCACCGGTATTGCGGTATATGAAAAATTGATATCATAACGAAAATAAATACCGGTTTTCGGTACAAACCGGTATACCGCCCAGCCCTACCCTTGAGACTGTTTTACTCATTGCCGTGGAAACGATCAACTATCACTGCTGTCTTATTCATATATGTCATATAAGTTGACGAGTAGTGCCTACCCATCTGTCCCTGCAGATAACAAGATATAACCCCATGTGTAGCCTTTTTATGTGACTAAACAATAATGTATTTATATATATCTATATAACAGGCTACAATTGTGTTTAAAAACAGAAATGTTTGTAAGGACAGGACTATAACACAATAAGCTGGGCATTATTGACATTAGAAACCTTCTTTGGTTGTTTTTCGGACAATTTTTTAGCCTGTTACACTGCACAGCCTTATACATATCTCTGTATCATGATGTGGTTGAATATTATTTCTGGCCTTTACAATTCAAGTAGCATTTTAATAGGCCTAAGGTTAATAAATCAGTGAAGTCTGCACCCCGAGTAGACTCTGGAGGTCTGCACAAAGTTAGCTTGAGGCCCCTTGTGGACTGGTTGAATTGTGGATTTGGACAGCTCTCAGCACTCCCGGACTTCCGGGGAATGCACCTGCAATGTCGACAAGTCTGCAAGTGCAGGGAAGTCCAGACATTAGGATTCAGCCCTAGTTTTACCGTTTGATCTCCGTATTTTTAGCCTCCATTTTCACAATACATGAAACACTATGGCACCCACTAACTGTTCATAAACTCTCAAATTACAGCCAAAAAGGTCACTGAAACATGTTTCCGACAACATTTTAGGTGAGAAATAGGCACCAGAATCAGCACTGCCTAGTTTTACAGTTTGATCAGTAGTTTGAGCAGCAGCCCTAGCGCCAGCATTTTGAGCTAGGCGATGAGCAGGGAGATCTGGGCACTGGTAAGATGGAGGGAAGTTTACCATAGTGCATTTACACATACTACCCACATTGTGTTGATACAGAGCTTGTTGAAAGCTCACAGAGTATCCCTTTAACTGTGTTATGATTGAGAGGAAGTGGTGTGGCGAACTGTGTCAATCAGGTGACATGTTACTGCAGAAACATGGATGCAAATTGATAACACAAAACTAAAACTTTACATGAAAATGCTTAAAAAGTAAGAACAAAATAATTGGTATTTGCCCATTTTGAATATTTCAGAGTAATTTAGATGGATGGATAGGTAGGACTGATGCAGCAGAATACTGAAGGCCACTCTTTGTATACTGCAGAAGGTCTGTGGATGTAATAGATTAAAGCAATGCTAGTCACTGAGTCTTATCTATTTTTTGTCTATTCTTTAAATAACAATGTCACACTTGTTTCCCAGTAACCTCCACCCCTCAAGGACTCCATTTGGTTAAAGTAGTTCCTCCTTCCTCTGGAGAGTTGCCTAAACCGTCACCCGCCATCCACCCTGTGTCTGAGATGCAGTGTGTGTACGTGTGTGCGTGTGCGCGATAAGCCCAGAGTTCTGCTCAATCTCAGGCACATAATACGCTTCAAAGCAGGCAGGACAACCTGCAGACTCAGCTGCGGTGGGTCATCAAAATGATTCAAAGGGAGCAATCCCATTTAACCCTAACCTCAAAGCCGGTGTTCCAGAGACCCAGTTTCAAATAGCCCCTTCCTTTCCAATCTGTTACAATCAAAGAGCCCCAAGTCAGGGACAACATACGTACATGTTTATCTATCTCCGATCCACTGTGTGGGCGGCTGCACCTCGGAGCTGTCCAAGTGACGTAAATGTGATGCCTTTTTCCAGCGGGCTTCTAATTACTATCAAAATGACTCTTGTTTTGTTCGCCGAGCATTTGACACAAAAAATACAGCGTGTCTGATTTTAATTTCAACAGCGGAAGACAAGAATGAATTAATCATCATATCTTTGAGTGGAGCCGGCGTTGTACCTGTAGGTGTGCATTATCTCTCCCGTGCGCCCCTTCTCGCATTCAATCATGCAGGCATTAATTAACGGCAGGCTGATGAATATAGCTCTCAACACGGCGCTGATAGTCAGACAGTGTTGAATGAAGCGTCCATGTTACCTGTGACATAATGTCTGCTCCTTTGTGAACATGCCATGCAGTATGGAGCTGATCAAGGCAGCCATGATGAGACTGACAACACCGTAGCCTATTCTTCTGTTCTCATTAGTGGTAATGCTGCGTATTTACACATGTCACAGTAATGACATTGTTAAAGCAGGTGTCAGCTCGGGTTTGAGCCCTCTATAGATGTGTGTTGTGTGGGTGTGCTTTTTTGTTCTTCCTCTCAGTAGTGTTGAATTAACCCACAGAACAGTTGGCCATTAGGGAGGATGATATATTCCTCTCATTCAGAGTTAATCAGCCAATTAGAATTATTTTTGTTCATATCATCAAAACATTTTTATTTATATAAACATCACAGTCACAACACCAATTTGATTTAATTAAGAGCAAAGATATTGTTAAATAGTGAAGGGCTGTAACAAAATTAAGCACCCATAATTGGCACCATAGGGCTCTATATGTGCTGTCTGTCAGCAGCTCAAAAACAAAATCCTACTGTTATTCTTGCACCACAATAATACACAAGTCAGAGAGAAATAGTTTAATTTAGTCTGCCAGCCACTGGTTTAGCCAGTTTTCTTGCCCTCAGGTAAGCTGTTTCTGAGTCTGAGCCTACGGGGACAAGATCATGTCAAGTACCTTGTCACCCAACCCTTAAATTTAGATGATATGACTTTGCTCGTGGCTATGCCTCATGTTCATCGGCATAATATTTAATTCTGAATCCAACTAAAATCTTGTGCAATGACATTAGAATGGGAGTAAATATATTCATATAATATGTTTTATTTATAGGCATATCAGATGCACACTTGAACAACAAGCATGGAGATAGATTCAGGACAACAGTATCAATCATGTTATTAACGTTTTTAACCTTAATGTAAATGAGTCTGCAGATTTGAAGAACTCATACATTACAACTGCATCATTGTTTCATTTATTATTACTGAATTAGGGCTCGGCGATATGGAGTAAATCAAAGAACACTATATTTTTGACCACATGCCTTGATATTGTAACGATGTTATTGGTGCTTTCACTAATAATGATAAATAATCATCAGTAATGTGGGTATAATGACTTGAGTGGCAAAAGGCAAATGATAGAACAGCTACAACAGTTTGGTAAGTTCAGAAAATGGCATCACTTTGCTCTACTGCAGCCTTTAAAACCAGTAAAGACAACACTTACCATATTACGATGTCCAAAATCTAAGACAGTATCTAGTCTCAGATCATGCTATCATTTTAACCTTGATATATATTTTCCAGTCCAGACACTGAATTTAATAAAGTGCAGTGTACAGACATAAGGTGCTGAAAAAGTGTCATGATTGATTTCATCAATCTCTAATTGTCAAGAAAGAACACAGTGAAATGCTTTAACCTGTGTACAGTTGAAATTCATCGACTTCACATTTTTAATGGTCAGTGGTCATTAGCAGGAACTCTGCATTCACTGTTTGCCCTCAGCCTTATTTAAAGCACAAATCCTCCTCTCACTCCCATGAAACCTGAATACACCATGTTCACTCCAATCAACCACATGAAAGGGAACTAATGCACACAGCAGAGCATGCATGAGATCTACTAACGATTACAGAGAACTGGCACAGTCGCAAGTAAGAAACTCAAAAATAAGTGCTGTTAAGCTGAACAAAAATTAAACACACAGCATTATCTCTTTCTAAAGAGTCATTAACAACTTCAAGCAAACAAAAAGTATTTTGGGAGTTTTAAAAAATTCTAAGCATGAATGGATTTTGGTGAAACTATACCAGGGGTTTAGGGTGTGTGGCAATATCGTATCGTCACGGGCGGCATGGTGGTGTGGTGGTTAGCACTGTCGCCTCACAGCAAGAGGGTTGCCGGTTCGATCCCGGATGTGGGAGCCCTTCTGTGTGGAGTTTGCATGTTCTCCCCGTGTCAACGTGGGTTCTCTCCGGGCACTCCGGCTTCCTCCCACAGTCCAAAGACATGCAGATTGGGGACTAGGTTAATTGGTGACTCTAAATTGTCCGTAGGTGTGAATGTGAGCGTGAATGGTTGTTTGTCTCTATGTGTAGCCCTGCGATAGTCTTCCAGGGTGTACCCCGCCTCTCGCCCGATGTCAGCTGGGATAGGCTCCAGCCCCCCCGCCACCCTCAAGAGGATGAAGCGGTTAGAAGATGAATGAATGAATGAATATCGTATCGTCACACAGTGCCAAGTATAAGGATATTTTTATTTTATAAATTATTAACATTACAAATACAAATTTATTTTAGGTAGTCATTTAGAATAATATAATCAATTGCTTTTTCAGTCTACTAGATAAATTTTGCTCAAGTCAGGTGAACAGACTGAAAACTAATGTCTTATTAAATAAAACAGATGCTGACATAGTTTTCCTTTAATTTACAGTTAAAAAATATATCTGGATATATTTTATCACAATACTCAGCATATTGCAACATATTTAAAATCACAAATATTGTATTGTGAGTCAAGTATGGTGATAATATTGTATCGTGGATCCGCCGGTGATACTGATCCCTAAACTACACTGTACACCGGTGACGTTATTGAACATTTCCTCCAATAAAAAAATTCCCAAAATTATACAAAAGCATATTTTTTCAAATTAAGGGCTGTATGTATGAAGTGATTCTGGGGACACTACACTGTATAAGAGTAAAGTTATTGAATATTTTTGTAGTATGCTGTTTTCAGTGTGTCACTTTGTAGACGGTCCCTGAGCACTCGTCTTGCAGCCAGCTGCACACAGAGAGCAGCGTTATTTGTCCAGCTCAGACCGTTCATTAGATGAAGATTAGGCTGTAGCTTGTTGTCTACTTTACTGCAGTTGGAAGGAGGTGTTGTTTTGTATTAAGAATGTTTTGCCTCGATCTGGGAAGTTCAAATCTGTGGATATCTTTCCAACTTTGCGTTCACAAACGCGGACTGGCATATGTAACGGTGTGTATAAGTACCAGCTGACAATATAAAACTATACTAAAACATCAAGAGCAGGTGAAAAGGAGATTAATAAAGATCATGTCTGCTTTCCTTTGCGTTAAGAGGGCTGGTACCCTATAAACAGATGGTTCTTTTCTTCCTCTTTGGCAGTTTTGGCAGCACCTTTTTCTCTTGCACTGTGGTTATGATACAGTGCCACCACATTGGCGTAATGCTGCAACTGCAGTTACAAATGACAGAAATCCACCAAGTACAATGTGTGTTTGAAAAGTGTAGACACCCTTTAGAGTTTTGGAGATCTCTCGATTTATTTTAACATTAACACACATTTATAAAGAACAAAATAAATTGGACAAAGGTGTAATAAGTATGAATTCAAGCTGAGATTTCTTTTACAAAGTCTTTATGGTAAAATATATTGATCATAATGTGATGTATTCCCTCCTGTCTAGACATATTTGTTGGATGAGCTAGCCTTCTATAATGAAAATGTGACTTTTATATTTCTCTCCAGCACAAGCACCTGTAAGCTTTGGAAGAGACCCAAGGATGCTGATGCAATTCCTCCGTTGCCGATAGAGGTCGATAGAATTCATAAATTACTAAAAATTCCCTTTAACTTGGCCTTCCACTTGACATGGCTAAATCAGTGGAGGTTCACGGGCTCAGCTGGCAGGGATATCATTAGCTGATTTACAGTCAGCATGAATTAAAGAAGAATATTGAAATGACTAAAACATTATATGCTGGAATTTGGAGAAACACCCAGAGAAAGAAGAGAGGGAGTCTGGGTTCGTAAACAGCATGTGTGTGTCCACTTGTGTCAAAGCGAATAATTGATTTGCCCTCCCTTTAATTTAGAGTGCCTAATCAATATTTCCTAGAGATACTCAGACATCTAAAGTAAATCCCTCGTGGCCTCGGGGACCTCAGTGAAGTATGTTGCCCACTAACACCTCCTGCTGTGCGGGCGTGAAAAACCAGCACACACTTCCAGACCATCCCACAAGTGGAAACAGTTGGGCACTGCCAGATTCTTGTCACAAGGGCCAAGTCTCGATGTGTGTGTTATGCTGGTGGCATTAACATTTTTTTAATAAACACCTTGAGGAGCTTGTGACAGCAGAAGGCATCCTACTTGACACGCTCGCTCCCTAGGCTCATAGAAACAGCTGTTGGAATCACCCAGACGTGGGCTGTGAAGCCCTGCTGGCATGTCTAGCCTCCGCAAATGCACCCGGCTGAGAATGCACACTTTATTACATGCAAAGTCTCCCGGGGGTGCATAATACCTTTAAACATGTGTGATGGCTAAACAGGGGAATTGTATATTCATTTTTTTAATCTCCGGCTTTCGGCTAAAACACCACAAGACAGAGCGTCTCAGCTGAATAAGATGCAGAGTAATTTATCAAACTGTCACGTATGTGAATGACATGTTTGGTATGTAAGAGTCGCCGAAGCATTCAGCGCTATCATCGATACAATTTAGAAATTTTGCAAATGTTTATGAGGGAAATTATTTTGTTGCACAAGAGAGAAACGCCTTAATCATTTCAACCCCCTTTGTTACGACAGTCGCAGCCATTTAATTGTTTTAGTTGAGACAAACCTTGAGGGGCTGCTGTGCTTGTCAAGTAAATTGAGGATGCTATATGCTAGGGGTGGTCTGACTGCAATGAATGGATGAATGGGTTGACACGGAGTGCAAGGAAGAAGCACAGCACATGAATATGAATTGGGCCTCTCCGTTTGTGTTCACTAGGCTGGAATTAGTGCTTTTCATTACTGATGGCTTATAGGCTGACTGTTTGGCTGCCGGCTGGGGTCACAATAAAATGATGTGTTTGCCAAAGGCAGAGAGGCTGGGTCACAAGGGACTAAATGGCCCAGTTATGAAGAGCAGAGCTTATCTCCCTCTCTGAATCAACCCCTACCTCCAGCTAAACTAAACATACACCATGTCCTGTGGGGAGCATCTCTCTGAGAAAACTGGGGACAATAAAAGATCACTATCTGTCTCCCTCCTTTATCATATTACTTAAAAATGCGTTTTACACTGTATATTTCACACGGGGCAGATTTTATACACATGGATCTGAGAGTCTATAAGTTGTTTTATCATTGTACAACACAATGATTAAAAGCTACAGTATGACAGTTGCTTAATTTGCTCAGTTGTCAGGGTTTCAAAGTGGGGACAACAGAGTCGACTCAAATAGGCTTAATTTTTGGATTTCATGTTAAAAAAACAGGCTTGTTCATCTAAAGATCATGTCCTTTATTGATTAGACCCCCCACAGGATCACTAAGTATGATATAAAGCCATCACCATATGCCTGTGTTTAAAGTCCCCTCTTAGAACATAAGCTTGAAATGAGCTTGGATGATGCTTACTGAGGGGCGGCTCTCAGCTGCCTTTAATCATACAATGAATAACACAGTGAATTATATCAGTGTTTTAGGGTGAAGAGTTGAAATAAATTGTGCTGGTATTAAAAGATTTCCTTGATGTGGCAGATTTTAAGCTGGATGTTCCCATTATATTCATCTTCTTTTGACTCTGTTCACATGTTTTGTTCTGAAATTAACAATAATATTTGGGAACATGACTTTGCTTTGTTTGAAACACAATAATCAGTCTGCTGAACATTAGTGGTTCTGTAGTTCTTCTTTTGGGATTTATTCCTATGTCTGGTCTCAACACTGCTCTTTGATGGTTTTATGCTTTGAACCAAATTTCCATATCTCCTGGCAAATGCTATAAAACTGTTACCAGACTGCTGCAATTGACGGCACTGACAAACAATAGGCTGTCATCCATCTGCAGAAAGGGCACAACAGAAAAACCTTAGAGCATAACAACTTGACATCTACAGATAAACTGCAAACACAAATTACCAGAATCAACACCTCTTATGTCCTCTAACAGCACCTGTACAAGGCGTACAATATTGACTTGGGTAATTAATAACCAAGCTCTACGTCAGTGTCTCTGCCAACAGGTAGAAGTTGATCTTGGTGTTTGTGTTTTCTTTGCTCAGACTGGAAAGCGCTGGTTGTTGCTTGAATGCTGTTGACCGTTCATTAGTTGGAGGAATTACAGAGAATTTTCTGCTTTGTCTTGTGTTTTTGTTGCAAGTAAAGCAGTTCTGTAATACTGTTGCTGTCCTGAAACACATTAATTAGGGAGAAACTTACAACTTAGAAATCATTCGGGGACATTCTTCCTCTGTGCTGCAGTGACACCTCATTTGATTGGCTAATTTGTACTTTGTACAAAACTCAGTGTTGGTCTGATGTCATCTCTTGCAATTCAGCCACACATTTTGGTCTCATCATAAAGTGTTCATTATCTGTCCAACATGTCTTCAAAAGGAAATGACAAAATGTGTGTTTTTGTAATTTTTCTCCAGAACAAAACGACTGATGCAGGACAACATTTCATTGTTAGAAAAACAAGAGCATTTTGTGATGTAACAAGTGCTGGGTATTGGTACGTGATACCTTTTAAAGTTTTACCAAGTTACCAACATAACCCAGTACCTACTGAAACGTCTCTTGTCAAACAATACCTACATTTGATCCTTTTTTGCACCAGGGGCCTGATCCCGTACTGTCCGGACTCCCTGCCGGATCAGCAAACTTTCTGTTGCTGCCATCTCTGAGGCCGCTCTCCTCCTGGCAGAGGTAAGTCTCAAGTCTTTGCCCTCTATAATTTTTGACCCACATGTTTTTCATATCAGCCCTGTGATAGTCTGGCGACCTGTCCAGGGTGTGTCCCACCCCTCGCCCACTGTCAGCTGGGTTAGGCTCCAGCCCCCTCGCGATCCCTAACAGGATAAAGTGTTATGAAAAATTAATGAATGAATGTTTTTCATACTGCAGTTTGCTTTAAGTTGATCACCGTGTAGTTTTTGTATGCTAACAAAATAACCTTTGGTATCATTTTTTCCAAACTGGTAATCAGTAGTGAATCCTTAGTTTCTAATTGTTCTCTCTGCAACTTGATTGGGTGCTGTCGGACTGGGTCAAACAGAGTGGATCTGGGGAATTTAGTGTCGACTTGCTGGGAATGAATAATATTAACGTTTGTTGGTTAAGGAGATAAAAGGAAGTGAATTGATTGGTGGCACACTATTTAATAACATACTTTGGTACTTTAATTTTCGGTCTTGGAAGAAGGTATTAAGTGATTTTTAAGTCCAAAGGCTCAAGTCCAAGTGAAGTCAGGAGTCACTGGTTTTAAAGTCCAAGTCGAGTTACAAGTGTTTTTCTTTATTTTGTTTTGTCAAGTCTAAAGTCATCAAATTTGTGACTTGAGTCAGTACAACATCTGCCCTGTTAGCATGAGCTGAGACAGCAGCAACACTGTGCCGTTAAACGATCCCAACAAACTCACATCGACACCAAAACAGCTTGACTCTGTCATCACAGCCATTACTAACTGTGAGGTAACATCAGCCATGTGATGCTAACAGTGTGTTTGCCGGTGAACTGTCGCCAACTGTCCCCAGTGCAGAGCTCACACTCCTGCAGTCGCAGCTAAGACCCATACACTTTGTGGTGTGGTGAAGTTGGGCGCAGTGTATTGACAAAGTTGACAGTTCAGTCGAGTGGCTGAGATGCCACATAACGTTTGAAAGTGTGGCCAAATTATAGCCACTCCATTCACGTTATGGGTATCTAATGAAGCACTCTATTGGTATCAATATCAGTTTAAGGGTACTTGTATTGTCATTTTTTAAACAATACCCCAGCATAGATCTAACACAGCTATGGTTAAGGGTTGTGGAAAGAAAATGGTTTGGGTTAAATCTACCTGGTTGAGGTCGGAGAGCCTTCATGGTCTTGTTAAAAGAAACCAGCGTAGGAAATAATAGGCAAACAGCCGTCTTTATGTGTCAAAGTCCAACATTTTGTCGACCCATCCAACCACGCTGACCTCCTTTGTCTGTGGACTTTGTTGCTCTATAATAACGTCATATTATTTCCACCTTTGCTCCCAGCGGGAATCCTACCGATGTTCGAGGGCTTTGTCATTTGAATGTAAACACATGTGGGCATTTACTGAGAGGACTGACGCTGCTGTTTTTCTTGGGAGGACAGTTTGTATCTATGTTATCTGTCTTATGTTGTCCAGCACCGGTGGATCAGTTCAGTTTACTCTATCATGCTGCTGTAGCTTCCATATTTTGCTGATACAAAGCATCGTTGCACAAAGATAACTTGAGAAGAACTGGATGCAGCAAAGGAAAAATAAAAGTGAAATGAGGAATGAATAGATTAAAACAAAATATTAGTTATATATATATATATATATATATATATACTCCACATACTGTATTTCATATTAATGAAACAGCCTAACATATACAGCACTTTTGGATGCAGTAGATTCTAAGCTTTACCTATGAAAACATAAGTTCCTTGGATATAGTGTGAGACAACATATTATCAAATGCAAACTGAGAGAGAAATGCCCTGAGCTTTTGGGGAGCTTCCCATATTTTCTGTCTTTTCCCTAAAGATTTATTAGACATGGTTTAAGTAACAGGAGGCTCAGGGAACTCCTCCTTGCTGAATTATAGAAATCATTTCCCATTAACCATTTTAATGGAGAGAAGAAATTCAAGGACACCCTCAATGTTAAGATTATCACTTCAAAGACAAGCTGTTGACACTCTGAAAACTGTTAACGATGTAATGAATGAATCATGAGCACCGCTTTTGGTCAGAGGGCTGTTCCCTCCTCCCAGCAGTGTGGTCTGGCCCTCATCTGTGTTGTGTTTGTGACACCCTGCAGCAAGAGTCCTTACCTGACTTTCACTCTGTGTCGCACTGACAGGTGGGGGAAAGGAGTGAGGGGAGAGAAGTTGTTTTTGAGACGGTGAGGTACAAAGGGACTTTTGTCGGTCACCTCTGTTTCTTGATCATCTGCTGTCGTGGCGGAATAACAAGACAATTAAGTGAGGACAAACGGCATGTTAATCTGTGTCTTCAGTGCTGCAGATCAGCGAGGATCATTAAGTCCCTCGTTATCTTTAAGTAATTCTCAAGAGCACGTCTTGGTCAGTAGACTGCACGAATTGTAGTAACTGGGGCATAAGTATTCCACAGATAACTTACCAGTCACTATAAAACATCAAACAGTTTCATCCACTGTATCATTTCATTAATAACACCACTGAGCTCAGAGATGATTGCTGTCTGGAGCTTTACTAAGAGCAGCGTGACGAATCTTGACATTGATTCCTGTGAAAATGTGAGTTTGTAAAACAAGCAGTTTGACCACTGATGCAGACTGATACAAGAAAAAAATAATTTGATGATTTTATTCCACTTCAATACATTTATTCGGCAGTAATTGGATATTAAAAGCTCTGCTCAGCCAGAATTTGTAGGTGAATCTTTGTCTTTAAAGCTCAAATGGAAGCAAAAGAAAGAGAGTGTCTGCCTTTTCGATGCTTCATCGTCATCGTAGGACAGGACAAGAGGAGCTGTTGCACAAACATATCTGTCTGCATCCATTTTGTCAGATTTTTTCCCTTCCATCTAGTTTATCCTGCCTTCTGAAGAAGGTGATGGCTGAGAGGATTCAGCTTCAAGTCCTGTCTGCAGAGCAGTGGGTGGTACTTTATGGATTTACTGTTGCTCTCTTATTGAGAACAATGAATGTCAGGTTTTCTGTCTACCACATGCCAATGCAACATGAATGCAACAGAACATATTTCCATGGTATCCCAGTGTATATGTGGAACAGAACTGCTTTATATTGGTGAGCACTACACAGGGGTGTGGTCATGACCACATCAGGTGACAGAACGAGAGAAAGCTTTTAAACCACATGGATTCTTTTTATGTGATTGTAGTAATTATGCTGTGTGAATTCAGTCATGCCCAACGTGAGGTTTGGGACAAGAGGTTACACTAATGGCCGTTTCTTTTTGCAAGGGTCCGCTCGGTTAGTGTGACATAAACGTCATCATCTGCCCACACCTGCACAGCCCCCCTATCTACATTCGCGTGCAGCCCAGAATTTGTGACAAAATATAATCTTTTGTTCTGTGCTCGGGTCCCTGATCGTATTCTTATTATGCTGTCACACATTATATTTTGCAGAAAGTATGCCCGAGCCTTAAATCTGAGTGGTTGCTGGATGGTTAATAGAACAGGAAAGAGAACTCTGCTACGTAAGTTACGTATATTCCCTCTTGCAAAAATATGCAGCAGTTTTAACCTCTCTAGGCTTCTAATGAATATTTAAATGAAGAAAAAAATTTGGTGGAACTGCTCACAACTCACATATGCACAAAGGAATTGGCATCATCGCCCCCTGGTGGCTGGATGCATGTTAGCAGATTTGACATAAGGTAAGGTAACTTTAATGTCCCTGAGGAGATATTTGAGAGATAGATATAGACAGTAGTCATGAGTACAGCAAAACAGACAGTACACACTGTCAGGGGTAAATCATGGACAGTTAGTGGTCACTGCTAGTTAAGATAAGCGATAGCAGACGGGACAAAGGACGACCTGTAACACTAAGTGCTACATTCAGGGAGGCAAAACTGCCCTGATGAGATCTTGAGAGTCTGAGACAATAGACCGAGCTTTAGAGGTGACCCTCTCCTCACATAGACGCTGTAGGTTATTAAAAGTAACACCAGTTTTCTTACAGCAGAACTTGACCACTTTTTCAACTTGTTCTTGTTTTTGAGGCTCAGATTGAGACATGGGCCAAATTAAAAGTACGTTTTCCCAAAGATGGTTTCTGTCCTTTTTAGGTAGTTCTTATCACACTGATGTATGTTCAAGTGTTAATTTTTTTTATTCTTCTAATTTTGGTTTTAATTAGTTATTTGATGCTATAAAAGGGTGTTTGATGCCATGATTGACAGCTGTGTGTGTCAGTGTGTGCTCGCGATCAATGGCACAGCTTGTGATTGGTCAGACTGGTGTATGGGCGGGAACTTGATACCACAGAAATCGCTACTGTGCAGACTCTGGCTCCAAATGGCATCGCCAGTACGAGCTGGCAGCAGCCATATCCTGGATATTTTGGCTTAATTTTTGTACGGTGGGAGGAAGTGGAGATGCTTCATCCATCTTTATATACACACTATAATCAGTATCAATACTTTATGGCACCCTTCATTATACTCTTAAAGTTTGATGTAGCAGCAAGACAATGTTTTTGTTTTGCTAATTATTCCACTGATCAGAGCATTTCAAGCAACGTGCTATAAACACAACCATGATACAGTCACACAGTTCAATGATATGCATCTCTAGCAGACTGCACCATGTTGGTGACAAGGTCATTAAAACAGTAGCTAAACTGCAAACGAATTAATAAATGACGTTCAGATATCTAGTATCAGTACCGACTGTTGCAAATGCCTACTGGTTTTATGGTTCAGACCAATCAAGAACTGGTACCATTTTAACAGTCATCAGTTTGGGCTGCAAGTAGAGACTCTCTTGTTTTATGGTGTTACAGGCCAAAAGGTCTTGATTACAAAGTATTAGACAAAGACTATGTGACAGAAAAAGTATTAAATGCTTTAAATTCACATGAAGCTGTGTGCCCCAGGTCAAGACAAAGGCAAGTCCAAGTATGAGCCAAAACAAAAAGTAAGTGGCTTCATATTCCACACCCCTTATTTATTCCTTTTAAATGACATAAAAACAAATCAAAACCTCATTCGTGGAGCCCTGCACAGCTTGCAATGATTTCTTTTTAACCAGTGTTTGCTCATGTGATTTCTATGTCTATAGACATCTATGAAATGGCAAACAGGGAATAAATAAATAAATGCTAAATTGCCAAAGACAAGAAAAAACCCCTGTTATTTGTGTCTCACAGCTCCCAAAATGCCCTGTGAATAGCTCAACGCCCTGTTGCAGTGGAATTACTCTGAAGAGAGAGGGGCTCTGTGTGAACTTGACCTAAGCGGCAGCATTTAATGAGGACAACACTCTCTAGGTGATCAATATGGTCTATCAATTCAAACTTTAAATGGAGTCTGCTCACCAGGCTCCCATTCCATAAATCCACACATGGATTCAAAGGACTGAAGTTTTCAAACAAGAAACAATGTAGTCAGAAACTTGTGATGTGGGTGGATTCCCTCTGTTAGCCTCTCTCGCAGGTCTCCACTAAAAGGGAGATGTGTAAACAGTTTTATTAGAAAATCTGTGGAAAACATTATTTACATAAAAAGATAATGGGTTTCAAATTATCTGCGAATGACCCTCACTCTAAAACAGCGTGCTGGCACTGAAAATCCACCAGAAAGCGTAGGAGAGTGAGAGTGCAGCAAACACACAGCTCTGAGAGCCGTCAGTCAAGGCTGTCAGAGATGGCGAGGACGTGGTTGGAAGGAGAGGACCGCTGTGTTGTGACTGCAGCTCAGAGTCTAAGGTCAGCACTGAACTCCCAGCTCCCCCCCTCCCGTTTTCCATGAGAGCTCCCCACGTAAGCCGGCGGGCCAACGATGTCCCCACTGACCGCTGTGATCTGCGGCCAAGTGGCGTCTCCCTCTGCCCGATCAGACCCAGCACCTCTTGTTCGCTGGCCAACTGGCCTTCTTCCCTGCAAGCCGAGGCCAGGGCTCCTCCTGGTTCCGTATGTTCTGTGCTTTTTTTAGGCCTGTGATGGATGCCAGCCGTCCCTGAGCGCCCTCCGAAGCTGCACCAGAGAGGGGGATTAAACAGATTTCTCTCTTTTTTTTTTCAGAAAAGGGGATGGATGAGTGTAATCACCTATAATCTCAAATTCTAGGCCTCTTGATAATGAACCAGGGGCTGTTTCGGCCATTTGGATCAGCTCCCTCCAGTCACCTACTTAAACCATGAAAAGGACCTGTCATAACAGCCTGAAAGTTGTGGAGAGGAAATGGAGTCGAGGTAGACGGGAGCAGTTCTTCTAAGCTCTATTTTCTGCTCATGTGGGCTGCACTGTCAAACCACGGCTCACTCCGAAGACTGAACGCCCAGGACCAAAGTCACTTCGGCCAACGAGCACTTGGCTATTGATTCTGGCTAAAATGGAAACCCTTAGGAAGTTAAGCTCTCATCGTACATGTAATGGGGAGGATAAAACGGCAGACTAGGACATGCACTCTCTCTAATCTTATGAAAACTAAGAAGTGGAGCAGCATTTTAATTTACTGGGCTAAGAAAGAAACTGGGAAGCGTGCAATGCAAGCTCCTTCAAGCACAGGAAACGGCCACAAAAATGTGCCTGTAAAACATGAGAATTCAAATGAACTTCTGTCTATCTGTAATACTATGAAATATTAAAATGAAGTAACAAAAATGAAAGCCAATACAGATAATCTAGGTTTTAGATTTTGTGGATTTTTTTCATGCATACAATGTTGTTATAGTACACTGTATAATATTACAATAATAATGCACAGAGATAGATAGATAGATAGATAGATAGATAGATAGATAGATAGATAGATAGATAGATAGGGGTGTTTTCTTAGCATATAAAACAAAAACAGCTCCTTTATAAAATATAAAATGTAGTATAGGAGTTAACAAATACAATTCAGTTCAGTTTTATTTATAAAGCCCAATATCACAAATCACAATTTGCCTCAGAGAGTTATATTTACAGCATATCATCCCTCTGTCCTTGGGACCCTCGCAGTGGATAAGGAAAAACTCCCCCAAAAAAACCTTTAATGGGCAGAAAAGAGGTAGAAACCTCAGGAAGAGCAGCTGAGGAGGGATCCCTCTTCCAGGACGGACAGACATGCAATAGATCAACATGATAAATTTATAGTAATCCATATGACAGAATGATACATAAAGAGAGACAGAGAGAGAGAAGCAGGGCAGACCTTAATGACAACAGCTACAGTAACATTGATTTCAGTAATATCATAATAGTATTTAAGTACATATTAATATGATAGTATTTGTATGTGACAATCGTATGTGTATAATAATAGTAGGAGTATGACAATAATTATAGCAGTAGTAGGAGGGTTCGTGAAGCAATATCGTGAGGGGACTTAAGTACATTAAGCATGTTAGTAAAGCCTGCATTTTTCATTACAAAGAAAGATGTAATATCTGCAGCTATAAATGTAACAATTGTCGCAGTGTTTTTTTTTTTTGCCCTGTTTGGATAAGTTACGAATGGCTGCCTAATTGCTGAAGGATAACTTTGGCATGTAGCTTGTGTTGCTCCTTGTTTCCATCTCGTTCCACCAATTGACACATCGGAGTGAAGTTAGCATAAATGTGTTGACATGTTTGATGTAGCCTACTGTCATGTAGTACGGTGGTTTCAAAGTTTTTGTGCCCAAGACACACCAAAATCTCAAGGCACACCTGTATTTATGTCTGTGCACTTATCACGACATGAATGTTTGTTTTTATTTACTTATATCAAATAACAATTGAAATATTTATTCACAAAATGACCAAAGAATTCATTTTGATTGTTTTAAAATTACATCAAAGCACCAATATCACACCCATTTAAACAGCAAATAATGTAAGATAATGTGATGTGTCACACACTTGCGTACAAATGACAACAAGTAGGGTCCCTATGAAGGTTTTTTAAATTAAATTAAATTACATTTTTCTGGTAGAGTTTGCCTCTTTATTAGGAAATGAGTGCACACAACATCCTGATACAGTCAATTTAAAATTCATTCATATTTTTTTGTATAGGCCCAGTTGAATATCGAATAATAATGTGTGGTTATTACAAAATCAAAACCAAAGATGCTCTGAACACCAGACCTGTAGGTTAGTGGAGGATCGCCTATTTCTCGTCTGCTTTGGCATTTCTAATTATATTACAAATGAGCTAGCTTAGTGTAGCTGCCTCCCAGTGTGTGTCGCTGAAGTAAAATGTTTTGGTTTGTGTGGTGGAAGGGGCAGACAGTATGTTACCTGTTATGTTGTGTTGAGCACAGTGGCACTGGGAACATTATGTTTCAAATAATTTAAGCTGTGTATTTAATTTTCCAAATGTGATAGGATGAGTTTAAAGAATCCTTTATCGGTTTGAAGATGGCTGGATGGATAGATTGATAGATAGATGGATGGATAGCTGTGTAGTGTCGAGCTGACATTGCATTTTAAAGATGACATACCTTTGTCATACATTGCGAGTGGAAGAAAGACAAAGATAGTAGGAGTGTTCATTTGAGTTAAAGACTCCCCTACTGTCAGAGATATCGATACTGCCAGACAGCCAATGCACCGGGGGTGTGCTCGAAAATAAAATTCATGAAAGAAAGAATAGCAGAGAGAAGAGGTGTGAAAATTAAATGTCATTTCTTGACAGGGATGTCTGAGAATTAAGCTGGCAGTGAAGTGTGACAAAGTTGTTTGGTGACAAGGCAGGAGAAGACAATTGTCAACACTTCTTTCCTTCCAACAAGTGCTGGCACCCAAGAAGCGGGTGCAAAGCTAAGAGATGTAGCAGAGCAGGAGACAGCGAGAGAGAAAGGGAGAGGTGAACCAATGTTGGTGTGTGGGCATGAGCACAGATGTGAGTGCTGGTGTGTGTCTTTGGGCAGTACATATATGAAGCATATAGGACAAGTGTGAAGTTTGCATTGTTTTCATATATTTCCTCCCACACACACGAGTCAAATAGACTGAAGGAAATAAATGACATGCTACTGAAGACATGATTGTACTCATGTGTGAGCACACAGTATATACAGTACATCCACTAGAATCGCACACAGCCAGTGTTTTTATTATTTTCTGTCAGATTTTGATGCAGATTTAAAGAGTTTCATTAGATATAGATTCTTATTTGAAAATTATTTGACAGCTCATCCAACAAAATGAAGGCTAGCATTTGTGCAGTGAGTGACGTTTGTGAACAAAATAGAAATATTCGTGATGAATCATGATTTTTCAATTTTCCTAACTAGAAACAACAGCATCGGTTAGTTATTGTAATACTTAAAAGAACAGTTCGACATTTTGACAGCATATGCTAATGAACGTTGTTGGCAACAGTTAGATAAGAAGATTGATACCAACGCCCACGTTAGCACCCTAAATGTAAAGGAACAACAGCTCTGTTTAAAGTAGGGCTGCATGATATGAGGAAAAATGTGTTATGTGATAATATTCCTGAATATCTTAATTACGATATTACATTGATGAATAATAGGGTTGCCCCCTAATAGTCGACCAAAAACGTGAAACTCTATTAGGAGCTGCATCTTGTCAAAATAAATCAAAACTATATGACTGGACCATGTGGGAATTTAATTTGAAAGGACAGAAACAGGAAGTGTCCACGCTCATCAGTCACACAGGAGTCAGGTTAATTTCCAGGGCTGGTACCTGCGGTTATTCCACAGGCTAGTTAATAACATGTCGGGCAAGAAATCCAAAGTGTGGGATCATTTTGAGAAGGTGAAGGACGAACCCAAGGTGATGTGTAAACTCATCTTCATTGGTCGACTACAAACATGACGTACTATCTGAAACATGGAAGTAGCTACATGCCCATTAGCCACTTAGCACAGTCATTACTGCTTTGCCGACAGCGTCATTAACAGGCGGCTCACTCAGTGTGTGACGTGCACTTGTAGATAAAATATAGGCCTGTATTAATGAAGGTTCATTAGTACGGTTTTGTATTTCTCTGTCATGTAGAGTAATTAAAAAATAAAAAAAGAAATTATTTCCAACATTCTTTAATTGAACAAGACAAAGACACCAATTAAAAAGTGATAGTTTTCTACTGATACTGTCTTTCAACTTCCTTGGAGTGCAGTATCGCAGTCTTTTGCGTTTGTTGTGCAAGTTGATGTTGCAGTGACAATTAAAATACAGTACATTTTGTAGCCCTACTTTAAAGGTAAAATATGAATGTAAAAGCACCTCTAAAGCTCACAAATTGACACGACCAAAACCTTCTCATCAAACTCTCAGCAAGAAAGCCTATAAGCATAGTTTAGTTTTTTGAATTCTGTACTATTTTTGTCGTGCAAATGTGTCCCTTCGCTAAAAAAATGACAGCATTTGTTTTTGAAATCACCTGTTTCTGTTGTTTTTTTCAATGCGAAGGCAGAAGTGGTGTCATGTCATGTGCCACAAAAAAGTGATAATAGCAAGGACAGAATAATCTCTGACCAACAGTCAGCGTTGGTTTCTTTTAGTCATCTGTCTGGGGTCATCCCTATGTGTCCAGGGTCCTATGTCTCTTGATATGAACTAACATTGTAAGAAAATGGTAAGGTCTAGCTTTGCAGTTCAAAATGCAAAAGAACAAAGAGATATGGACGTTTCAAGTGCAGCTAGAATTGTAAAAATACATTCAGCTACAGTGGAAATAGATATTAATGTCTGATATCAAGAAAACTGTCTGGCCCACAAATTTGACGGCATAGATGAAGGAGTATATCAGTTATGGGTTATGAGCTGTAGGTGGATGGTTTTAAAATATTGACCCATGGAAACATTCCATGAACATTTGACTGAGGGAAAATATCAGCTGAACACGTAAAACCCTTTGAAAGGTCTCTTCAGTGAGTCATGTTAGGGGATATTGAGCCGGGGTACACAGGACTGGAATCAGAGATTTGCTTCCATCTCAGCCTTTTCGTCTTAACTCAACATACCCTGCCATAGCAACAGTAGTTCAGAGAGTGCTCATTTTGAGCTCTAATGTATCTTATAAAAGATGACAGTGACAAAGAGGATTACTAAGGCATTATGAAACTGAGTCCTGTCTGTCTCTTCTTTGCTGTCTCTTATTATATTCAATATTGGGATCAGGGCAATATCAGAACTTTTTTTTTTGTCTTGATTTTGAAAAGCTGTCGGCAAGTTAAAGAGTCTCTTTTGGAACGACCTCATCAGTTTTATGACCTTGGGTCCTGGGAGTAAATGTGTACCAGCATGTGTCCTCTCTTTCAAAGACATGCTAATGTGGATGTCAGTCCAAAAGCTTGATGTCAGTCTGTGCCATCTCTCCACATCTGATGCATCTCATGATCATATCCCGAGTCCCTCTTTGATCAAAGTCCCCAGTAAGCAGCTAGTTTCACCATAATGGCCTCATTCGATTACAACGTGTAAAGTACTCCATTAGTTTCTCTGTTCATGAATCATTAAGTGCTGGTTATGATCAGCCAGCTTCATGATGAACTGCAGATTGAGGAAATGGAAACTGCAGGAGCTGCCTGAGGTCACAGGTGGATACAGTACTTCTAAAGGCTAAATGAACAATCGCGTATTAAGGTAGCGTTTGAGCTCTGCTAGTGTGTGGAGTATGCAGAATCAAGAACCGTCCGACCGTACAAAGGAATTTCATATCAAAACAAAGCAATTTAAGGCAGCTTATTTCATTTTAGATGCAGAAAATCCCCTGAGATAAAGATGAACACAGAAAAACAAATTAACTTTGTCAAACCACTCTCTTTCCTCTAGTGTCCCCTGCTTATGCAGGCAAGAGAGAAGCACGGTGTTAAGTTTCCGACCTTTATTTATTCAACAAAAATTGCAAAACAAAACATTAAAGACGGTAAAAAAAAACCCACGTCTAATAGCACATACACTTCCTCACTATTTTTATTTCTTTTCATGTGAGGCCTAATGAATGAACTGTGTGCAAACACCCTGTGAGAATAAGGTCTGACATGACGTGTGTGCTGCTCTAAGAGGGGATAAGCTTTGGTGCCACGTTGGCTGGAGATGTATCCATTTGTTTGCTCTGCAAGGGAGGGGCGAAAAGACTCAAGAAATGGAGAGGGCTGTAGAAACAGAGTGGTTTGGATGATGAAGTTGGACTTTCAAAAACAGGTGACAGAGTGATGGCTAAGGGGAGACAGACAGGACCCGAGCGAGGACGATACAGAAAAGGTGAAAGACGGTGGCAAACAGAGTGAGTCACGGAGGAACAGACAGTGACTGTTATCCATAAGCTGAGCACAGTGCTTGGGAGAGTGAAATTGATGAGTTCATCTTCGTCTCATTATTGTCATGATGGATCAGATTGCTGACTTCCCTCAAAGGCGGCTTAATGACTCGTTGACACAAATCTGAATGACTGGCTTCACCGGTGGCGTCCATTAGTGTGCCACACAAAGCTCTCGGATGTGCTTAAACAAAATTGATAATTACCAAGAGCTTTCATCATTGTAATGAATGGCATCAATAAAGGGACAATTCATATTGCATTTAATGCATTCAATCCTGCCACCGAGGAGGCCCAGGCTGTTATGAAGTCCGGTGATGATTTTTAACTCTCATTTATCATTCCTTTGTTTTGATGCAGCAATGAATTATAATAATCCCCAAAGACAAATACTGCAGGAAAATCTGCAGGAGCACAATAGAACGCTACGTAAGGCCTTAACAAAATAAACTGTATCATTGGCTCTGTTTGATTGAGCTATTCTCACTGCCAGACCTCATGCAATACAGACTATAATAACAAGGTGGCAATATTACCATAATTACAGCTCTTCTTCCTCTTCCAACTCATTCCCTCTCTTCCTCTAACCCCCCCCCCACCCTCCTCTGGTTTGTGTTGTTTCTTGCCGTTGTTAATGCTCAGCCCCTAATGGCCATGGCGTCTTCTCCGACAAGGCTTAAAAACGTTTGTCTGTCTCCTCCATCCCCTTACTTATTTAATAATGAGACCACACAAGGCAGTGTCTCTATTCATAATGGGGCAGCAGCGGAGCCATCTTGGTTGGCATACAAATCATGACGGGCTGGAGCAATACAGCAGGAGAGATCTAATTGAGAGATAAATTAGACCTCTGCTGCTGATTGACTCAAGAATCAGTTGAACTCAGTCCCTGTCGATATGGGAGCCCGAGCTCTGTGAGCCTGCTGGAAGCCGCTGCCTCCCGCGCTCACACACACCGCACGTCTCTAAATATGGAGATCTGAAGGCATTGGCGTGTTTGTGCCGGTGTTGTTTCGACATCCTGATGGTTGTCGGTGGCTGTGACAAGCACGCCTCGATGTTTATTTCTCTCTATTTGCGCTGGAGAGTTCAGGATCCCATGCCACCCTGTCTCATCTAAAAGAAAACAACAAATCATTTCTCCCAGTTTGAAACAACAGACCGGCAGAGGGGTGGCTGGGGTGGGGAATATTTGCTTAAAGTATGATCTCAGCATGGTTGACTGACACAGAGCCACTCAGACAGGTCCCCGTCTTTCACCACACAATAAGACATAAATATATGATCACACAACTGACTCTACTAATTACCTGTCTTGTTCACTATGTATTACGATTGCACTGATGTATTGACCAAACATCAATATTGGCCAATATACGTCTTGTTGCGTCCAGGGACAATCAAAAATGTGTTTTGGACGAACAGAGATCTTCCCTGGGACGCCTTCAGGACAAAGGGACACAGTATGCTCACTGCTGACATGTCAGAGGACACACCCTATTTCTGTCCTGATGATGCCAGAGGTTGCATTAGGTTACATTATGATGTGTTCAAGCTCTGTTCAATAAAAACGAGTATTTGGCAAAGGTATATTATAACCTTGTCATGATGTGTTCAAATATAATCATATAAAGTTTAGTTTTGGGTGAGAAACTTGAATAAATACAGCTGCTTGAAAGAGAATTTTGTCATGTTTTCACAGCAATATCAAGTAGAGAGGGAATTATATGTTTAATATAATAAAGGTTTTTGAAGCATTTAAAAAAAAAAGTTTTTAATGTGAAAGTTTATTTCGAAGGCTGCTTCATAAATTTGAATAGTTGAATTTGTGCTTATTCAAAGGTTATGTAATGAAGGACTGGGACTTTTAAACATGTTAGTGGTTATTTTTTTGTTTCCCTGGCACGAAAGTCGGAATAAATAACAACAAAAATACATAAACGACAACAACAAAATATATCTGTATCAGCCAAATTGTTATTTTAAACCAGGGGTGTCAGATGTAAGGCCAGGATCTCATTCAGCCCTTCGGATGACTGCACAAAAGAGATGATTGTACCTATGATATTCTTGTCCGCCAGTTTCATTAGCCGCACTTATTGTGTCATAATATTCTTTGTATTAATACAAAATCTCATTTGCATTCTGGAACATACAGGCCTGACAGAAAACTTTAAACTACTCAATGAATAGATCAGCGCTAGCCAGGCATGATGGGAAATGAGGGCGGTCTCATCGTTTCCAGACTCGCCAGCACTGTCCACTATGCTACCGACGATCCTACTTGTTAAGTTCAAAAGCTAAGGACTAACTACTTCACAACACACATACCAGCATACCTGTAGGTGAGAAATTCAAGACTTGAAATATTTCTTCTTCCTCTTCTTACTAGCAGGAGGGTATCATTCATCATTGTTGGTAGTAGTAGCCTAGTTATGTAAGGTGGCGCCACCTACCGTACAGGAGTGGAATGACTACCAGCACTTCTTTTTTTTTTTTTGAGAAATTAGAGGTGTGGCATGAGACTGTGTGAAATCAACCAATTGCTTGAGTCTCACGGCAAATGCGTGAGAGTTGACAGCTATGTACTGACAGCTGTCATGTCACACGTGCTTATATCTGCTAGCGGTGTTAGCGAGGTAGCCACCCAGCTACAGCTAGTCAGTACAGTTAGTAGAGTTGCAGAATGAACTGCGGTCAAGCTGGCAGTCACTCTAATCTCCATGGTAACATCAGCTAACGCTACAACTGAAGTGCATCCATATCCTGACATTAATATGTGTTACACTGAATAATGCCCAGATCGAGCTGACAGAGGAGCTAGCGACAGACTTAGCAAAGTTAGCGGAGTTCGGTTTTCAAAATAAGATGTTATAAGATACATACAGTGTTATGGGATTACGATTAAAATTAATTACCAGTGTCCCTTTTAAATATAAAAGTAAATACTGCTAACTTGTGGGGGAAACGTCTTTATTCTTTGATTTTTGGGTTTCTGGAAATAAAAATGAAAAAGATTATTCCTGATGTTGAGGACATGTCTGACAATGTACAAACACAAAACTCAAGTATTTTTACTGTATCAGTATTTTAGAGAATATTACAAAGTAAAAGTCCCACATTTCTACCTTGAAAATCTGAAACTTGAAGTGCCATTAAAAAGAAAATATATTAGATATAGTCTTTATGCGATGGTTGATGGTTTCACAGGTCTGGCCCACTTGTCATCAAATTGGATTGTATGTGCTTCCCAAACTAAAATGAGTTTGACACCCCTGTTTTAAACATTGGTATCAGTATTGGCTCAGAATTTCACAATCTCTGCATCCCTGTTATGTATTATCTGAGAGTATTTAGATTCATTCACTTTATTTATTTCTAGTAAACGGAGGAACCTATTTATCCTGCAGCTTTATTTACAGAAACAGGGTTGTAATAGTTCACCTGCCCTACATTACATGCCGCCAAATAGGAGCCCTCCATATTTCACCCTCACAATCCCCCGAGCATCGCAGTGCGTGTTGACGACGTGAGGGGAAGCGGTGATAAACTGGAAAACAGGGACAACACTTAGTACGCAGGTGCTTGTATGAGCTTAACAAAAAGCCAAGGAAGGCCAGCAACTGTCTGTGGGGATTTAACCATGTTACAGCTTTGATGCATTTTAAATTGACCCTGAGCATACTTTGGAGACAAGGAGAGAGGGCAGAAACACACAAAGCAGACGATCAATTACTATTCTATAATTGGACAGGGCTTTAATGAGGCTGGCGGATGCAGCCTTGTGCACCTTTGTCAGCCGGAGTCACTGACGTGGGTGGCCCAATCAAAGCATGTCCTCATTAGCATATCTCCGCACATGCAACACTGGCCCTCAGAGTGACCGGCACTTCAAATAGAAGAGTTTCTTCCAGGGTCCAATTTCCCAGTGATGACTGACCCCTACCCATTTTTGCGTTGCGTAATAACTCAGGACTGACAGTTATATTTTATTTTTAAGGCCGCTAAACGAAGGGACGTCATATTTAACGATAAATAAATGACCCAACAAAAACTAACTATATTATTTAGATAAATCTTTGAATCATAACTTTTAAAGGGAATATCAAAGCAGATGTTTAATGACGGGCTGTAACAAAATCTGTTCAGTTTTCATTTAACACAAGCAGTGGGAGGTTGAAGGTAGAAGCAAGTGTTTTGGTCTCATACATCTGCTTTAGTGACCCACTCATCCCTTACATCAGAAATTAGAGCTGAGTCAGAGGTGCTGAATGCTGCAATGCGAAATCAAAACAACGAGGTTTAAGCAATCCTTTGTTCCTGTTAATGTGTGGAACAGCTGGTGCTAAATCTGCATCATGTGTGATGTTGGTATTTGGTATCACTGCCTCATGTGTTCCATTGTCACACATTAATTTATTCATATGATTATGGTTTTAGTTTGCTCTACTGCTTTATCTGTCTGTGTGTGTGATGTAAGTGGGGGGTAAACATGCACAGCTGTTTTCCTTTCCTGTGTTTGCGTGTGTGTGTGTGTGTGTGTGTGTGTGTGTTTGGGGAGGGTAGCAGCACATGATGTCTAGATGATGTATTGTTTTGCTTAGTGTTTGCTGTTTTTGTGTACTATTCACTGCCTATGTGTTTACTGTATGAGTTAACACCACTGACCAAAGGAGTTTCATACATGCATGCATTAAAATGTTAATTTTGTCTATATACCATTTGTAATGATAAGTCACAAACACAAGTTGCATAATTGTGATAAATTATAAAAATGTTGACTGCATACCTTTGGGTATCTTAATCACAGGGAAAAGGAAACAGGTGGTGGCAGTACAAACTTAAATGAAGAACCTCAGAAAAAAAAACGTTCACACACGAGCAGCTTTGATTGAACAGGCAGTGACATGGAAATAATATAAATGGGTTCAAAGCAGGGTGATATGGCTTATTAATAATAAAGGGATATTTTAAGGCTATATCAGGATACGAGATATTTAACTTTACTTTTTAAACTCTTCTCAACTACTGTAGGATACTAAGATACTAAATTAACTATAATTACAATAAAGTTAAATAATGTACTATCAAACAGTAATAGCGTTATGAAGATCAAAAGTACTGCTATAAAAACATTTAAGTATTGCTATAAAGTTAAAGTACTGTTATAGGTAAGTAAAATTACATACTGTTATAATAAAGTTAAAGACTGGTTATAATAAATGTAGTGCTGTTATAATAAACTTAACAAAAAGCACTGTTATATAAATTAATGTAGTGTTATAAAGTTAAATAAGGTACTGTTCTAATAAATTTGAATAAAGTACTGTTATAATAAAGTTACATAAACCACTTATATAATACATTTAAATAAAGTACTGGTTTTAATAAATTTAAATGAAGTACTATTATAAAGTTAAATAAGGTACAGTTATAATAAATTTAAATAAAGTACTGTAATAATTAAGTTAAATACAAAACTGTTATAATAAATTTTAAGAAAATACTTTTATAATAAAGTTACATCAAGCACTGGTATAATGAATTGAAATAAAGCACTGGTTTTAATAAATTTAAATGAAGTACTATTATAAAGTTAAATAAGGTACGGTTATAATAAATTTAAATAAAGTACTGTTTTAATAAAGTTACATAAAGCACTGGTATAATAAATTCAAATAAAGCACTGGTTTTAATAAACTGAAATGACGTACTATTATAAAGTTAAATAAGGTACTGTTCTGATACATTTTTTAAAAAGCACTGGTATAATAAATAAAGTACTGTTGTAAAGTTAAATAAGGTATTGTTGTAATACATTTAAAACAAAATGCTCTTATAATAAAGTTAAATAAAGCATTGGTATAATAGATATAAATAATAAAGTACTATTATAAAGTTAAATAAAGTACTGTTATAATAAATTCAAATAAAGTACTGTTATAATAAAGTTTGAAAAATTCCTGTTATAATAAAGTTAAATAAACTGTTAACTGTTAAAATGGAGTAAGTCAAAGCTGAACCACTGGTGTTTTTATTCTGAAGCTTAAGTGTTGATGTTTTTGTTGTGAAATTGAAGCGTCCAGACAATAGTCAGCTGTTAGCAGGAAGTTAAACCGTTACAGTGACACCGTGAAACGTGAGGATTTATTCACTGAGGGCTGTAAACAAACTAAGAGCTCTCCATTTCATATATTAATATTATTTGCAAGTCATTACTGGTGCCGGTCACAGTCTTTAGCCCCACAGGTGCAAAAGCCAAATGGAGAGTGGTCTGTATGGGTGGAAGAGTAGTATCATGAGAAGTATCATGTTTATATTGCCCACCACTAGTGCACAGGAAGTATACATACACTGCTTTACCATTGGAAGACACTGAATGTTTTCACGTGCCACCACGTTCTTAGCTAGAAGCCTGAAAATGGTAAAATACAGTACACTTACTCCTGAGGCCATATTTTAAAGATAAGTACACCTCACAGTGTGGACGCCAGTGCAGCTGCTGGTGGTAATGAACCTTTATGCTGGTTTGCCAACCAACAATAGTCAAAGAACTTGAGGATAAAAACAATAATTGAGTTCATGATGTGTTGGGGTTCAGTCTGAATACAACTCTACTCCCTGTCATTCTTCCTGATGTACACGTTAACCACATATATATGGTGCTGTGTAATTAGCAGCAGTTTGGAGCTCAGACAGGAGGAGTCAAGGATCAAAGAACCAACCCTGCAATTAGTGGATTTCATATCCCATAGTTATGAAAAGTGCAATAATAATTACATTTCCGGGGTCATGAAATAGAAGACATGGTGATTTGAAAGAGCAGCTAAGCACAGTAAAGCTTATTCAAAATATATTAAGAGACCAGTGTGCACCAGTGCTGAAGAAATGTGATTTAAAACCTCAAAACTATGTTTATTCTGCCTCTGAATTTTAAAGAGAAATGTTTATTTTCAGGTCAAACCTTGTGGTCTGTGTTCTGGAAAGACAGAAACATTAAAACATCTGTTTCATTCACATGCAGACACCCAACAGTTTTGGCAGGACCTCAACAGATGGTTGTCACCTCCTGTAAAAAGGAAAATCTTTCCTATTTAACTAATTCAAGATTCTTATTGATAGGAATAAAATCATATTGTCAAACGTCATTATCATGTGGTTAAATGCATCGAATAAGCTTTCTTCCTTTACCTTTTAGAAAATGTAAGAAATATTTGCCTTAGCCAAACATTTTTTTATCACACAGAAGCAGTCTGTCAAAATTACATCGTATTTTTGTCCTAGTCTCATTTTTTAATTTGTGCATAACAACTCCTAGATAGCTCTCCATGTAATTACTTTAGTGTTTTACTCCTTCAGCGACCAGAATGTCTCTTTCTCTTGTTTTGTTAGTTAATTAGTGGCTCTAATTACTTACTGTATGTGGTTTTAATGTGAAAATAAAAGAAAAGCACCAGGCTTGGGTGACCGCGTATTTGCATCAGTGACGGGCTGACCTCATTACCAAAGTGTGTCCTGAAAATCCTCCACTTAATCTTAACAGGTACTTGTACACTTGTGTCTGCAGTTAGCAGAAATACGTCACACACAAGTAGGCACTCGAGTAGTTGGAAATACCACAAGTGTGGGTATTGGGACCGACCCAGTGATTCAGTTCAGTGTATGATTCATCATGTGCACGGTGCCTGCAGAGCGCTCTGCATCAATACAAAGCAACTTGAAATGACTGCTCCTTGTTTTTACAATCAAAGTCAACATCCTGTGTTTTGTCTGTACAGCTGACGCCTCATTATGGTTAGATCACTTAAACCATAATGTTGTCTCCAGGAAGCCAGTGAGTATTCATGTTTATGTAGCCTGAAACATAAAAATTGACATTTCAAACTTTCCTGTCTCAAAAGTTACAAGACAGGATATGGCAGCAGCATATGGTTGCATGACAAAATGTGTATTCAGTTGAATGTGGGAGGATGTTTGAGCCTTTTCACTGCAGTGCTTATAAAGCCTGCCACTGTGCTTTGGAGTTATTCACAAAGCTGAGTTCTTAGATAAATGTGATGAGAGGCTGATAGGTTTTACATCAGATCTATTTAGTTTCTTTTGATTATCAACATATGAACTGTTTGTTGTTAGTGGAGAAAGAAAAAGACACATTAGACTGCTGTTCCTCTCTGAATAGATCACAGACTATTCACAGAACAACAGAGGCTTCTTCTACTCAAGCTTTCACTCTGAAACCTTTTCCACCAAATTGACCCTTCACTAAGTCCCGCCCCCAGACGCAGATTGGCCAATCATAACATAGCAGACCAGGGTCCAACAGCTATGCACCATTGACTCTAATGCAGTCTTTTTAGATTTCCTTCATTTTCAGGCTGGTTTTGTGGATTTGGAGCTAAATGTTGTGCCTGGGGCACGTCGTGTATTAATGATACTCGTTACATTGGAAAAAGATATACGTTTCTTCCCTGTTCCAAAACCAAAATCAAACCCTGAAAAGTCTAGGGTTAGCTAGCTAGCTACTGAAGATATAGCCTACTGAATGTATACACATGCTGCTTTTGCAATGCAATGCCAGAGCAAACTATTACTCAGCATTAATAGAAGAAAACAAGAACAACCCCAGGTTTCTTTTCAGCACTGTAGCCAGGCTGACTGAGAGTCAAAGCTCTATTGAGCCTTGTATTCCTTTAGCCCTTAGCAGTAATGATTTTATGAGCTTTTTTAATGACAAAATTCTAACTATTAGAGGCANAAAGCAAGCAGAACAAATACGTTTGTCTGTAATTAAGTACTATTATAGTTGTTTGTTGATCTGTTTACTGCATGTCACAAACAAGCAGACCTCAGGGCTGTAGGTCTATGTCAGCTACGGGTGTGACGACTTGACATACAGCAGTTTGAGGTTAAGGGTCTTCCTGTTTTTCTCTCTCATTTTACTAACAGGCCAAAGCAGTGCATGAGCCCACTTCTGCTCACTAGACCATGTAGAACACTGCAGCGTAAAGCAGGCTGACTGTACGTGCTCTGAAAAAATTGTCTCATAAATAAATATGAGTATGAACAAACCTTCATTGACTCCTGTCACCATTACATGCTTGCTTATTGTCCAGAGATTGATAGCTAGATAATTAAGATCAGTTCCCTCATGACAGTGCCCCTATACTGCTCAAGAGAATTTCACATTGTGCACTTGTGCTGAAACACCTTTTGAATACATGGAAATCAATCAAGAAAAGTAAAATTAGAGACAAAAAGAAGTTAAAAATTTGTCCCCACATGTCATAAAAAGTACAGATGCTGCAACAGGTTTGCCAATATAATCTCATGTTTATGGTCAGTATTTTTTTTTCTGCAATAGCCATGCAGTGTACTTACATACTGTAAATGCCTCTCTATGTAGTAGTTTTACTGGTAGTGGCGGAGTCCGCCATTTACACACTGGATTAATGACCTACTACCAAAACAATGATCTGAAAGATGCTAAAAAGCTCAGTTGAGATGAGAGGAATTGCAGCACTGGTGATAATTTAATGTGGGCACGTCACTGTGAGGCACTAGTTTCCAGATCACGCACTGTCATTTGATATATTGCTAAATATCGTAAACAAAGTCTATCCACACGGATGTTTATAGAGGCCTTATTGTCCTTTTCTCCTTTTATTTGGTTATTGTTATAAACTATCTTTGCCATTTATTATTGTTCTTTATGTGTTGAGGGAAGACAGTTTCTAGATATTAAGGGACTGGGTCAGTGGTTACATGAGGGCTGAATTTAGAGTCGTAACAGATGCTAAATGTATCTGTTTAAAAACTGAAAAATCTGAAAATCTGAGCATCAATTTAACCAATTAACTGCCCCTTTTTTAATTAACTTTTTTACATTTAATTGATATAACAGTATTGGGTGTGAAGGGGAGGGATAGAGGGTATGACAGGCAGCAGGGCGTAAGTCATCTGAGGAAGGAAGAGAGGCTGTGGTTTTAAAAAAATCTTATCTATCTTATCTTATCTACCTTATCTTATATCTGGTAGAAAATATTTCCGCACACTTACATCTGTGCAGTGTTTTACTTTATTGTTTAGCTTTCGGTCTTTTAGACCTTCATCAGATCATTTATCTTCAAAAGTCTGAAAAGCCCTCAAAATGAGAGAGAGTGTGTGTGTGCATGTGTGTGCGCACACATGCGTGCGTATGTGCCTGTGTGCATGTTTGTGTTTGATGTGAGAATTGAGTGCCAGTATTCAGTGGTGAGGTGTGAAATGATGAAGCTTCTTCTGTTACTCAGTTTTCTGAGTGCCCGCTCTTCTTGGTGTAAGTAAAAATACAATATTAATATTTCATTATCTCTATTTAAAGCTCCACGTTCAGTATCTTATGACATTTCAATATTAGTTATTTAGGAGTGAATTATAACATTTGATCAAATCAAGTTGATGTGTTTTGAGAATGAAGAATTAATTAATAATATTAATAGACTGAGTTAAAGGTGTACACAAAGCAAAGCTTCTTGTACTTCTTGTACAAAGCTTCATGTTGAAATTACTGTGGGCCGACACTTAATGACGTGGAACAAGTGATTATTCATTAAGTCATATTTAATAAAACTGAAATATTTTGATTAATTTAAATTACAAAATTTGTAGAAGTATCTTGTATCAAGATTGGGTGGTAATGATTATAGTAATACACATTTCATTAGCCTATATTCATATATTTTTTGTATTTCTAAAACTTTACATACTAGGTTTCTATATAGTGTAATGTAGCATAAAGTACTTATTCTTATGCTTTTACACACTTTTATATACAGAGCATATTATACATAATTTTATAATATCAAATACTTTACACATAAATGTTAAACATTGTAGCATAATGCACATATATATATATTTTTTAAATATATTTCTTATTTTCATACTTGTCTTATAATTCTCTATGCTATACATTAAATGTATCCCAGTTTGCTTGTGAGATCAATGAAGTATTTTTGATTCCGGTTAAGAGTTAAGAGTTATTATTGTTTTTTTTGTTTTTAATTTGTTTGCCTAGATCTGTTTAAACTTTAGGGCCCAACATCTGTAGAATACTGTGAGAGTGCAGGCCATATTGATTTTGTTTCCTTTTTTAATTGTTTTTTATTGGTTTTGTATTGGTTTTTATTGATTTTGGGGGTTTTATGCATAGCTGCACACAGATAAGAAGGAACCAGCCTAAACAGAGATTTAAATATAAAAACCAGCCAATAAGAGATTCTGCGTACATATACAGAGAAGGCCAATTAGCAGCAGCATACAGTGTGCAGTGGTGTACGCAGTTTCCATAGCCAGACATAAAACATAAAGCTAAACAGTATATAGTATTTTACTTCATTAGACAAAAAAGTTGCAGAAATCAAGCGTCTCCGTGCCTGAAGAAAGGAACAGGATTTATTCAAGAAAAACAAACTTCATTTAAGTTTAGGTTTGGAATCAAGGTTTTAAATGTGTGGTTTGAGTGACAAGTTCAGGTGAATAATAATACCTAAATAGTTATATGTTATGACCATTTTAATTTTATCCCCCTTGAGCTGTTAAGATCTTAGAAAGATTAGAACTTTTCGCCAGTCGAAAATAGCATGGATTTGGATTTGTCACCAGCTGAAGTTGGTGCCAAATGGGACTGAACAACATCAAAAACAGACTGAAGGAATTCAAGAGTTTTTACTACTGAGGGAGATGAGCAGTAGATAAGTGTATCATCTGCATAAAAATGGACAGCAGCATTTGATACATTTTCACAAAGATTATTTAGAAATACTAAGACTCTTAACAGTCAAAATTATGACATCAAATTTCTTACAACTGGGACGTCGGTAGCATAGTGGATAGTGCCGGCGCCCCATGTATAGAGGTGATGCCTCGCTGCAGCGGTCGCAGGTTCGACTACGGCTTGCAACCCTTTGCTGCATGTCTCTCTGTCTCTCTCTGTCTCTCTGTCTCTCTGTCTCATTGTGTCATGCGGATTACTGTTAATTTATTATGCTGATCTGTTCTGTACGACATCTATTGCACGTCTGTCCGTCCTGGAAGAGGGATCCCTCCTCAGTTGCTCTTCCTGAGGTTTCTACCGGTTTTTTTCCCCGTTAAAGGTTTTTATTGGGGGAGTTTTTCCTTATCCGCTGTGAGGGTCATAAGGACAGAGGGATGTCGTATGCTGTAAAGCCCTGTGAGGCAAATTGTGATTCGTGCTATTGGGCTTTATAAATAAAATTGAATTGAATTGAATTGAATTATAACAGTGAAACAAAGACCGACCCTGCTGTACAGGAACCAGTGAAGGGAAGCAGGGAAACTTTGCTGATATTCAACCAGCTGTGTGGCAGCACAGTGTGTGCAGATAGTTTGACTACCCCTGGAGATCTCTGCCTGTCCAGTGGCAGAAGTCTGGGTGCTGGCAGCGGCACGGGGGAGAAGCCAAACACCGTTCATCTGCACACACTGTGGTGCTACACAGCTGGTTCAATATCAGCAAAGTTTCCCTTTATATTCATTGTCTTGTGTGGCGATCAGCAGTGATGTGGTGGTTCACTTTTACACTGTGATCTGTAGCCTATAGTTCCAGACATGAATCAGAAGCAGATATTTTTTTGACCACATACAAACTTTAGATGACATTTAGTAAAGGTGCTTGTTCTCAATAGCAGACGCACACAAGCCTGTGATGACATAACTACTTGGTGATTATCTCCAACCCTGTGTCCCAGTAATTAGACATGTACCAGATTTGACAATGACCACACAAAATAACAAGGCCAATAAAAGGCGTATTCAGCTGATCTGGGTGGAGATCACGTAGCTCTTGGTCACTTTCATTTTGTCAAATTAGCACTCAGAGGAAAAAAGTTTGGAGACCCCTGCAATGGGCCATATGTGCTGTACTCACATAAAATTCACCCCCTTTGCTTCTGTCAGCCATTAACGGCGTTGGACAAGGATATTTGCAATGTTTGACAGAAGACTTAAAGTATACAGAATGCAGAATCAAGAAAAGGAACAGAGTGAACAAATGCAAATCTCCCTCTTGGTTAGCCCAACTAGACAAAGTCAAGCCCTTGCAAATCTTAACCCAATCTTCCGTTGAACAAAAGTGGTAATCCTTTATTTATTAATAAAATCAAATTGAGCAAATGAGACTTTTGGTTGCTGTCTTGTCTATTATGCTGAAACTTGAAACCATGGAATTCCTCTCAGACAAATTGAAGCCACGTCTCCATGCGCGCTGGGCATTTTATGGTAGGTTTAGCAGGGAAATCTCAAAGGCTCATTAGATGTCTTCTGGCTCTGCTTGGCAGCTAAAGGGTATCTGCAATTCTTATCTGAATTGGCAGGCTCCACTCTGATAAGACAGGAGATATTACGAAATTAGGCCACGCAAAACTTTAAGAGACACAGTACCCAAGGAGGAGGAATGTTTAATGTCCTTGCCATATTGGGGGACAGAGGTACCTCCAACCCTTGAGCGTCATGGCCTCGTCTCCAGTTAAACTGATAGGCCACATCATTACCAGGCTTCCACACCACTGTGGATAGAGGGACAGGCAGGTACCAAGAGGGAGGAAAGGAAAGAGCAGTGCCACGGATCAGCTCAGTGTAGCTGCTGGGGCTCAGCTGCCCACATATGCAATTCAAATGCAGAGGCTGGTGTGCTGCGACAGGGCTGTGCCGGACCAGGTACATCTGTATCTCTTCCGGCTCAATGTGGAGGAGGTGGTGAGTGACAGCAGGTGGGGATGCAGCCCAATTAGAGCAGGGCTGTTGGAGGATGATGAATGGGGCTGGCTTAGAGAGCCTAGGAGAAACATAGGCATAGGCAGGCTCGAGATGCCCACAGCTGTCTCACTGAATGAGTATAAACATGCTGAGGGGCTCCTCCATACAAAATAATGCAGCCAGCATTCACAGGCTTGTATGAGCTCTCCTGTCTCCTTCCACCTCTCTTTCACAGGTTTTGACAGTTATGAGCTCACCTTCCTGACTGGCATGGCCTTGATCTAAATTTAGAGAATCATTCAGGTTGACACTCACCCCCCTGTAGATACATATAGAGGCGAAAGTATACACTGTGCACGGTACAAATGCAGCCTTGTGTTTGTGAGTGTAATGGTTATGATTGTGTGCAGAGAAGGCTATTGTGTGAAGTGAGAGCACAGCTCCATCACCTGTTGCTAGGGGATATAATCATGCTGCCACTGCAATGTCGAGCGATCATGATGTGCTTAGAAAAGTATGTCTAGGTTCAGTGAAAGCAGTTTTAGATGCATTCATGTAGAAAACAGTGCAATTCAATGCATACGTTCTACTTTTAAATATTAGTACATCATTTTTTCTAGATGCGTTTAGTTCTGTCTCAGAAATGAGAGAATTTCATCTGGACAAGTATATATCTAATATACTTGGAGGGGGGAAACCACGTACACGTGACTGTATGTGCTCAGCTCAGTCGCCAGAAGAAAATGTTCACATTATATGTTTCTATAAATCACAGGTAAGTTACATTTGCATATTTAAACGTGTTTCGAAAGTGACGTAATATATAAGCTAATTTTTTGTCCTCAGGAGCTGGAAGGGATGGTGCATGTCATGTCACCCAAGGGAAACACCTTCCAAGCTGAAGACCACCGCGGACAACTGTTCGAAACCAACACCAGTTGTTTTTTGGTGACCCTTTGCAGCATTTCCATCAGTGTTTGTTGCACTGAACCCGGGTGTTTTTTACCCACACAATGGGGTGTTGAGTCACTGAACCTGGGTGGTTTTAGCAGCACATCACAGCATCTCCCAGTGCTGTTTGTGGCACCAAACCTTGGTGTTTTTCACTGACACATCGCACCATCGCCTGAACCTGGGTATTTTTAGCGACACAGTCTGGCGTTTAACTGCAGCGTTTGAGGTACCAAACCTGGGTGTCTTTAGCAGCACAACACATTGTTTACCAGCTGTGTTTGTTGCACCAAACTTGAGTCTCTTTAGTGGCACATTTTGGCGTTTCCCAGTGGTGCTTGTGGCACCAAACCTGGGTGTTTTAGTTGCACATTGTAGCATTTCCCAGCAGCCTTTGTGGCACAGAACCTGGTTGTTTTTCACCAACACATCACATCATTTCCCAGCTGTGTTTGTGGCACCAAACCTGGGTCTTTCACCAACACATCACAGCATTTCCTTGCAGCTTTTGTGGCACCAAACCTTGTTTTTCCCCCACCCACACATCGAGGCATTTCCCTGCAGCATTTAAGCCACAAGACACGTTGCAGCATTTCTCAGCAGTGGTTGTGGCACAGAACCTAGGAGTTTTTAGCAGCAGATGTGACCCTTCTGGCACCAAACCTGGGCGTTTTTCACCGTCACATAGTGGCGTTTCCCAGCTGTGTTTGAGCTACCAAACCTGGGTGTTTTTCCTCCAACTCGTCCCTGTTTTTCCAGCGGCTTTTTTGCCACCAAGTGTTGGTGTTTTAACCCAAAGCAACTTTTCCTGACTGTAACGAAATGGTTTTTGTGTCTTAACCTAACCACACTTTCACCCTAGCGTTGTTGAAACGCACAGCTTAAGCTTCAAAATAATGTACAGATGTAACATATCCATTTGCAGAAATGTATAATGTGAACATTTTTTACTGGTGATTGGTTTTATGTGCTGCAGGAAGCACAGTGCTGGTGTCAGGAGTAAGTATGAAATGTAAATCAAACTTTATAACTTGCTGATTGGTGGGCTCTGGCACACCTGCAAGCGAGAGCATATCTTTTGAACCTTTGTAAAAGAGATTAGCAGAGGTTTATAATTCAATTTCATTACTGTATGAAATAGGAGGAGACTTCTTCCAGGCCACCTGTCTACTCCTGTCTTTCTGTGTCATTACCTTAATCCCCTGGAGTTATGGGGGAAAGGCGCTTAGCTCCCTTCTCCTCTATAATGTAGGGTTGGTTCAACAATGTCTTTGAAAGTTAATTATATAAACTTCTTGTTTGCACACTGTAAAAAAGATATTGGTCAGGTTTTTGCAGGGACGGGCGTAATGCAGCACAGCGGTACTTTGAGATCAAGAGCATACATTTCACCTGTTAATTCCCTCATGAGTTACCTCGCCTTGCATCAGTTAGTGGGTGAGGGTGAATGAGCAAGACGATCGAAGAACAGATACAGTAGATCAAGAAAGATAAACAGCATTAGATGACTGTAAGAGAGGAAGGAAGAGGAAGAGAAGGGTGAGACGGGGGATAAAGTGAGTACATAAACGAAAGAGAGAGGCACAGAGATGTTATGATGGTGCTCTATTGGTGAATAAATTTTCTTTTATGGCACCATCTGCCACAGAAACTAACCCTTATCATAATCAATGGTAATCCATGACTTGAATGAAACAAAGGATATCATTACCATACTCTATGTGGATAGTCACTGTATAGCTCCTTCCATAGAGCACAGCTAAGAAATGAGAGAGGGCGTGAAATTTACACTGCCCACATTCACCAAATGGCAAAAATGACACCATGCAGAGGATGTGTAAACCCAGTAGTCCCTCAGTTTCTCAGCAGCAAGTCTTATAAAAAGCCTGCCAAGCTTACCAATTTTACACTGACATGTACCATGAAAGACAAGCCATATTTCTTTTTAAATTTGCATAAAAAGGAGGCAGGAACTGTAGCAGCACAGACAGACAGAAAAATACAAAGGTCGTGAAAACAGTAATATAATTACTGTTAACAATAACACAATAAAAGCAGCCACAAAGACATGCTGAAATATGGGAATTAGCTTAAAGGAGGTTAATGCAAAAATCCGAGCATATGAGTTGCCTGGACACAGTTCCTAACATGGAGGTGGCTGAGCCGGCAGCTAGCAGCTAATGATGCTAACTCCATAAACATTATAAATAATAGCAAAATTGCCTTCAGAGCTAATAGTGTTAACCAGGGGGGGAACCGGAGGGTGGGTGCTATGCTTCCACACTTATGCCGTCCTGGTATCAGCTGTAACCACCACGTGAGCACAGTGCAAAGTGGAGATGATGATGATGAGTCAGTGGGATACACACATGTGCTGAAAATTACTACAACAAACAACAGTAAACCTCAGATTACAACACACACAGAGGGAGTGTGACTTCATTCTCTGCTCAGGACGCCATTACTCAGCTATATCGTTACATAGCAAATAGTGGTTTGCTGCTATAATGATGCCCTGAAAGTCATATACGGAACCTTTAATAGCCATAGTTTGTGCAGTTTCATCATTTTCTTGCATAAAAGCTCGTAGATATTGAACATGTGAGCAATTATTGGATGCCATAATTTTAGTGTAAGTGGAGATGCAGGGTTATTAAACCAGACATATTGATTGTGGACCTTATTGTGTGTCACTACTAGGGCTGCCACTTTCTACTATCAGTTAATCTGCTGATTTTGTAGTTTTTGATTAATACATTTATTGTTAAATCTATGAAACATCAGTAAACGATGAAGATATGAAACAGTAAAAAGCGGTGAATCATCATATTTGAGAAACTGAAACCAGGTATGAGTTGGGGTTTTTGTTTGATAACTGACTTCATTTGTTTTTTTGATAACTGATTATCAAAAGTTTTGCTGGTTTACTTTTCTGTTGAACAACCAACCAATCAATTCATCGACTAATTGTTCTAGCTAGAATCACTACTTAAAGTCCCTATGCTACATTTCAAACATTTATGTAGCAGCCAACCACTATTTGCTATGTGCATATGAGTCCCAGTGAGTGTGCCCCACTGACTAGTTCATCTGCGCCGCTCCGCACTGCGGTCACACCCTCCAGGTAACAGTGTTAGCTAGCACTGCTGTTGCCATTGTTAGCACTGTTAATGTAGCACTTTTAGCCTCTAGCTCAGCCACCTGCGACAATCCCACCCCAGACTGTGAATCACAAGCCCTTTTCACTCAGAGATTGCGTTTCAGGGCTGCTACAAAGTCCCATCTTTATGCCGCCTTTGCATTTTTACATAGAAGTGTGTGATTTTAGACATGATGCCAGAATTGCAGTGGCAAAAGAGATGTGAGGGCCGTGACATGTAACACAAAAGCAGTCAGCCTCTAGTGACATATAACATCACATCATCGGCAACACTTTATCAACAGTAACAATGGTATTTACATGCCAATAACATTTACTTAATTACTCCTCTTCATCCCCTATGGGACGTAAGGCTTCAATGAGCTCTTTCCATTGCATTCGATTACTGTCCTTGTCATATGGTGGCTGATCTCATCCTCTGCCCAGAAGGTAAGGATCTCCTGGACCTCATTGTTCTGCCAATTTTCTGACCTTTTCAGCCACTGTTTTTCTTCTTTGAGTTGGCTGCTAACTGCTATCAGCTACTTTCTAAATGTCATACACACAAAACACTTAATTAAAACATCACACCGGTGCCACCCATGATCCCATCCTGTCGGCTGTTTCAGCTCTGTTACTGCCTCTAGTGCCAGCTTAAAGGCGAGACAACTGTGTCCCCCATTCTGCGATTGCACCGTTTATACATAACAGTGAGGTAGCAAAACAGTGTGAAGTCCCCGCCTTGAAGGGGCAGTGTAAAAGGGTCTATAGATATGCTCTGAATGCCGCACACAGCACCTTTAGCAAATTGTGGTAACTGGTATAATGTGGCTTTACAGGCAGAGGAATTCACCATTTCACCAGCAGTGTGGAGAATGTAGTGGTTTTAATAAATGTTAATGGTACGAAACGTTTTAGTTCTGAGGGCCCACCTTGAAATGTGATCATAATGTGAGAAGATTTCATTTAACAACAGGAAAGTACATTTATAAGAGCTCTAGTTCTAATTTATTGATCTTAAGGCATGCACAGAGTTTCAATTCAACCTTTTGCTAAAGTGATGATTTTCACCTTCCAGAGGTGAAGGTTGGGGTCTCCAGGCTGACAGGCTGATAATCCCCCCTCCAAAACGTTTGTGTTCAAACACTAATCACCGCCCCCGGCATAATTGACTGATCCAAGTTTGGCTCGGGTTAATTTATGTGTGCAACAACAGGAAAGCTTAAAGACAATCCTGGGGTGTCATCTATGTGATAGATCTCTCCCCTCGTGCCCTTGTCGCTGTGTGAAGCCTCATATGTTTACATATCTAGATTTGACAGCCTTGGTGTTAAAATGCAGGCTTCTAGGCATTTCTATCAAATGGTGCCACCCACACCTCAAAGTGCTGAACACACATGTCTTTGAATATTACAGCTCTGCTGTTGATGGCCAACGTCTGTGATACCATGATTCATAGGCACTGCATGTATTTTAAGACATATAGCATATTCATAGTTATAGTTCAGATTGGCTGTGTTCATTAATGGGGAAGTAACAAGTTATAAGCCATAGGCGTGATGTTTGGCTTTTGCTGTTGTAACTCTTTTCTGTACTGAATCAGCAATCTACATTTATAATGGAAGAGTGAACAGGTCTGAATTATATATTAAAGGCATTGATGCTGCAGCTGCCTCATTCATTCACAATTTATCCACATAGAATACATATATTTATATCTTTATACGAGGTAAACAAAAGTCTAAGATCAGGAATTTAATGTATAGTGATGATGATGAGCTGTTTTATATCCTCTACTATGGATTCAATCATATTCAGTTCCCTCTGTAGGACTTGTTTAAAAGGATGGTGTCAATGACTTACTATGGGCAACTATGCAGTCTAATGATAATCACATGTCTGTTATAATATACCTTAAGTCTATTCAAAACCGAAGAAATAAATCTTAAAAAAAAAAAAGAAGATCAGAAATAGTTTTCCTTTATATTCGTCGCATCACTTCATTGTTGGCTTGGGTCTTTTTGTTGTTTTTGTTGACCATCAAAAAATACCATCACTATCTGTCATACATCCTATCTTATTCCTGTGTTGACACTCAAAACAACCTTCACATGAGTACATTTCAGATATAGGCTTACCACATGAGCACAGCCAAATTGCCATCTGTAGTGGCTGCAAACAAGATGGAAATTCAAGCTGGAGGGTCAGCTGGGGTTGGGGTAAGGACTTGCAGACGGGGTCTGAACTTGGAGGGTCGTCTGGAGGAGTGGCAGGGCTCTGTAACTCATGGCAAGGCGCAAAGCACTTCTGTTCCTCCTCGTTATTTGGAGGACACCAGAGAAGGTGGGGGGGGATCAACTATTTCTCCCTGCACAGCCATGTCTGAGAAATTATGTTTTTGTACTGCAAATTTGAAACAGCAAATGCTGTATAATTTTTTTTAACATGATGAGGAAACCTTTCTTTTATTTTATTAGGGCTCTTTTTACGCCTTTTATAAGATGACAGAAAAAGGGAAAAGGTGCAACTAAGGTCCCCATTTGGACTCGAAACAGAGACATTGTGGTACATGGTCAATGTCTTAAACTCTAAGCCATGGGGACAAGTGCCCTTTAAAAATGTTTGCAAAATGTTCATACAGAATGTAGCTGACGTATTTAGCAAAAATGATGACTGACAGAGAATCGCAGAGAATTTCATTTGTTTCCCTGCAATATTGACTGTTGCAATACAATATTGTATCTTAAAGATATATGATGCAGGGATTGTCACTTTGTGTTTGTAAACTATGAAAGTAAAAGAGCAAGCCAACCCCACATTTAATCTCGTTCTCTATCTGCATTTTTAATGTCACTGTATTAGCAATTTTTGTAGCTTCCTCTTTGATGACTGCTGCTTATGGTCTTGTAACTGGTCGCTAAATTTTAATAATGTCCCAAACTCACTTGTGCGCTCTGCCCAGAAACATCCCGAACACACCTAAACAAGAAGAGAATAAGAAAATACAGGCCGAGGGCAGAGTCTCTGCAGATCAATACGCTGCCGCACACTTTGGAGTGTAGATGACCTGGTATAAACTCTTGTGTGAAAATATGGTGTACATGACCTGACATAAACTTCTTATCCTGACATGATTTCAGCTAAATCATCTGGCATGATTCTGGCCAAATTTGGTGTGTATGTGAGGAGAAGCAATTGTTCTTGGAGCTGGTTGTCTGAATAACAGGAAAACAGCTGCTTAAGTGACGGGAAACGCCTTTTAATGTGTATTGGAAAGCTGTAGGTGTGTCAACTGATACTGCTTGTCTGTCAGACACTATAAATTGTCACAATGTACTAATTCTTTGGCTCTCTCATGGGTAAACCCTTAAATGTCTAATCTGTGTTTTGAGTCTCTTTATTCTACAGCTCTTAGTGCCATTAGTGATTATTGAGAGACATTACTTTAGTATGAGTCTATACATTGTTTTTTAGGACCTTCCTGCATAGTATGTCTTTAAAGGAGCAGTGTGTAGGATTTAGTGGTATCTACAGGTGAGGACTGCAGATTGTAACCAGTTAAAACTTCTCCCATGTTTAAGATTGAACTCCTGTTAAGAATTCCTTCTGTGTATTTGGCTGTAACTATAACACATTATAACTGTTGTGATATACATAAACACTAGTCACTGCGTAATGGGTAACATGAGTGATTTGGAACACATTTTGACACAGTTTGGCTCATGGCCTTAAACACATTGTCTCCCAGCATGCAGGGAAACTCCACCCATTTAGCCTCAACACACCACAATATGTTGAGTGCACAGTGATGGTGTTGTTTATCGGCCTTAAACTAATTTCAATCTGGAGAGACTTGGTTTTTTAGTTAAAAGAATATTTATTAGCGTGTGCATATAAGAATGAAAAATGTGAAAAGTCTTTGATGATTAAACCCCTTCAAGATGGTATGATTTAAGGAGGGCGATGAATCCAAAGTCGAATAGGGAACTCAGAGAAGTGATGATGATCTGGATGAGTAGAGGAATGAGCCTTTGTTGAGCTCGTCCTGGACTCTGAATACGATGGCTGGAGGTGAACGGGGTGGAGGAGGGCGCGACAGTTCTGCCTAAAATGATGGCTGACAGCAGCAGAGGAGAGAGCACATTTAAGATTTTGCAGTAACATCTTGATTGGCTGATAGAGATTGTGGCGAAGTTTGATTGGATAACTTGAAGAGTGAAGAAGAACTAGAAGAGATAACTAGTAGACAGCTGATTAGAGGAGGCAGTCGGAGTGGGATGGAGAGAATTGTGAATAGTCTTCCTGACTGAACCTCCGCTGAGCCTCTTTAGGAAAAATCGTTTTTTAAAATTCTTGTCAAATTAACTCAAAACTCTTTTGTTATTTTGACATTTGGGCATTTGTGTAGACTCCACATTAAAATTGTGTGTCATGGATGGATTGGCGTTTACAGGTTTAACAGGTTCACTTAGGATGCAAACCCTTGTCTTTGGTGTGAAAGTCCTGTGCTGTTTTCTCCCACCATTTATACCCTTCCTGCAGTTTATTCAGGCTCTTGCCTTTTGCCAGGCCGCCAGTGTAAATAAGAATTTGTTCTTAATGGCTTGCCTGGTTAAATAAAGGTTAAATAAATAAAATAAAAAATGATGTGCTGTTGACAAATGTAGCACTTCTTTCACTCAAAAAACAAAACAAAACAAAGAAAAAACCTTTCCATGAAACAGAACCTGGGCATCAATTATGTTTCCCTCAAAACATTTTTGGCAAAACTAATTAGCAAGTTAGTGTATAAATGGAATTTCTCAGAGGCAAGGTTACCCTTCAGCTTTCCAACAGAAGTAGAAAACTTCCATCTAATCAACAGCGAGCTGTTCAGAAGGCCAAACCTGCTAATAATTTTTTTTTTCGTTAAAAAAAAAACAAAAAACAGAGTGACTATGATTTTGGCAAATGCCAACACAAAGTTTGGGAAGTGCAAATGTCTGACAAATTTACAACAAATGCTTTTTTTTATCTTGTTTATAAAGTTTATACATATCTGATCTGGGAGCAGACGCCGTGTGTGTTATGAACGTATCTGATCTGCGTGTGACAAAAGATCAAAATTGGGTCGCTACCTGCTGATTTGCAGGCATAGCTGTGGTTTTGGGACGTAATTAGTTGTCTGTGCACTGTTTGTTTGGAGGTAAACATACTGCAAGATGGCTGCAAAGGTATCAGAGATATAAAGAGAGGCTGTGTCAAATTGCCTGCATCTCCTACCAGTTGTGACCAGTAGCCACAGGCTCAGTTCCTTAGTCTGGGAGTACAAAAAACAATTACATCAGCTACTACTTTGAAAAATTCAAACCCTGAGCACAACACTGACCTGCCAGAAAATTATTGTTTGGAGAATTAAATGAATTATGAAAGTGCAGAAAAACAATTTAGTCTTGCATATCCAGCTGCCGTTCTAATAAATCACTGCCACCCAAAAAGAACTAATTTGTGTTGTTGTACTGTGAGCATGATTGATGAGCATGCTCTGGGTTGCAGTAAAGGAGACACAGTTCAACAATGCTGCACTATATCTGTAAAAGTCTGAGAAAAAAAAAGTCTTTAATCTCTTCAACTGGCATCCATTATTGATATAGATGTACCCATACTTCTAATGTATGAACAGAATTCCTCCCAAGAAAAAAAGCCAATGGAATGATTGTTTCTGCTGTTGTTTTTGTTCAGCGCTGTAGAAACAAACATTTGACAAACACTCCACCTTGAAATTATGTGTAGCAGCTGTCACTTGTGACTGTACACTCTGAATTTATTCCAGTCAAGCAGTGTCTGTATTGCCACCCTGCTGGTTCTTCATTGTAGTCGACAACAATGAAAGCTAAACTTCTCTATTCCCCATTCATGCTTCTTCACACATGAGCGAGGGGCAGCTGCTTTTTTAAATAATACCTGCCAAAATATGCCCCCCCCCAGCTGAGATCATGTACTAATGATGCTGTGCATGAAGTGCATTAGCTTGTGGTGTCACACCTTGTTATTATTTTCTATGCTGTGATATTTTAAGCGTGTGCTTTGTTGTCATTTGGCAGATGTCCCCCCCTCTGGTTCTTAAAGCTTTTCTATACTCCAAGAAAACAGACAGCACACATGGGCATTGTTACATACCAACAACATACAACACAAACAAATGCAAATGTTCAAACAGCCTGCGAGCACACGCAGACATTGTCCTTGTAACAGGGAGAGAAAGAAACAATGGTGGCCTTATTGTTGAGTAGGGGCAGATCTGACACCACAGACATCAAATTGATATTAATATCTATGAGAAGCCTTTACCTTTTGAGTTATCGCTCTGGCGGTCAAATGCCTTCCAGGGGCGAGGCACAGCTGAGAACATGAATGTTTAACAAGACTGCTGCATAGTTCACCTCAATGCAAGCCTCCAGCTCTGAGCTGAATTATTAACCACTGCACGCCTGGTCCAAATTCCTACTGAGATTACATTTGTAGGTCTACACTCAGCAGAGTGTTGAGAAACAACAGTTGAAATTCAAGAAATCCCTAATGCAATTACACCCTCCGCAAGAGGCAATGGTGACAGTTTCATTTGCAAATGGAACAAAAACATACTAAGTACAATGGGGGCGATTCAGACACCTACTGTGTGTGATAACAGTGAATCATTATGGACGGTAATACAGATAAAAAAAGAACAAACAGGCAAATATTTACAGTATGAGTCAAACAACATTTCAGATTCATAGATCAAGTGTGTCTCATGACGGAGACAGTGCTACCCATTCATTTTAAATGAGTGCTGGAAAACGAGGAGCAACAGAGAGCGTGGCAACAGACAGCAGGCACAGACATCTCAGTGACTTGTCGACTGGAGAAAGTTGAGTTGAGTTCAACTTTATGCAAATGAGCAGCGATGTGATCCAACGACGGCCAATTGGAGGGCAGCTGTGCTCACCTTTTGTTCCTCCACTTCGTCAAACTTCTTTTGACTTCAGTTCCTATCACGTTGTTCCCATCAGTCTCAAATATAAGAAAAGCTCATTGTAGTCATAGCTGCTCTCCCTGAAGGATACAGTGTGTCCCTGCTTATTTACGAGGACGGTGCTAAAAAGAATAAATCATGGAGGGAGGTATCCAGGGTCAGAGGGATCCCCAGTGAGCTTTCGTAGAAGGTATTGCAACTTCCTGATGAATATATAAGCAAAGAACATGGCACATACTGTTACCTAAAGTAAATACAGCCCAAATGAATGCATATTTACATTTATCAACAATGTGGTGCAGCTAAAACTGTGTCTGTACTTCTCAAAATCTGCATAGTATGAACTGCAGTGCCAATAGCTGTCAGCAGACATGGCGACCCCGTAGTTACTGTTACGATAATACTGGCAGATTTAATCAAAATTCATAATAATTGTTGGTTATGTTTTTGAAAATGGACCCTGTAGCTAGTTCTGTCTTCTATCCAGGTATATGTAGTGTCATATCACGGTAATGGCACTTATCATGATACAGCCATTTTTCTGTAAATTCAGTCATGGCTTAAAATGATCAAATCATACATTACTTTCTTTTAATTGGAATTTCCATAAAACAAAACAAACAAAAAACAACAGCCACAGTGCATGAAACAACACTTGAATTAAAAACAAGAGATTAAAAATAGTAAAAACTAAATTCTTTAAGCTTTAAGGTTCCTGGGGCTTGGAGGGGCGCTGTAATCCTGGCGGTCCTACTGTTAAGAGTGGGTCAGCTCGATCTTACAACTCCTTCTTAGTGAAATATCTTCTTAAGCTAAGAGCGATCTGGGAAACACGGCCATTGTCATGTCAACATACAGGGAAAATGTGTCCAGAGTTTATGACATTTACCGGGAGAGCTAGAGCTACACTACACTACATTTCTAACAGTGTCTGAGCTGATTTATTGACACAGCATGCTTGTAGGCTGCTGTAACGGGGCATGGCACAAGCGCGGCAAACCAGTAATATCAGCAGGGGGCAGCAATGCGCCGTAATCTAGTCTGCCATCGCAAACAAAGAAGGAGAAGGATAAGAATAAGAATGGTTTCCGGGTTAAGGCAATCGTATTTTATTTCCCAACTTGTGGTTAATAAACGCATAATAGAAAATCAGATAAAGACTCGTTTTTAGATTTCCAATTTCCAAACGAGAAACGGGAGATGACTCGTTTCCCGTTTCTTGTTTACCTACTTCAAAACGAAAAAGGAAAATACTTCAAAACGAAAAAGGAAAATAGGATCGTTTCCCGTTTTTTGTTTACCTACTTCAAAACAAGTAACGAATGGCCGCAAAGTACACGGACCGATCTCCCTCACCCACCAACCTCGATTGCGGGACAGTTAAAAGACATTGTTCTGAGGATCTAAGAAGTCAGGAGTTGGAGTAGGGGCAGAGAAGTTCAGCAATATACTGAGGTGCCAGCCCATGTATGGCCTTCAAAACAAATAAAAGAACTTTAAAATCAATCCTGTATTTGACAGATAGCCAGTGCAGGGTTGCTAGCACTGGTGTAATGCTGTCTCATGTTTCCAAGCGAGGCAGATGGATTTGCGAGACCATGAGACCACGTGAGACTCCAGCCCTGATTTGCTCCACATCCTGCCCCGAATAGCTCCTGCCATACAAACAGTATTGCTAAATCTCACCCAGGGGATGCATTTCTATTGTCGCGTGGCATATACGTTATATCCCCCCCCCATTATACTCGTTAGCTGTACTGGATGAAAACATGTTTCTGGCTAACCTTTAATAATTCTAGCTGATAGGAACCTTATTGAAAGGTTTTACAGATGCACTTGATAGCTATGTACATCATATTGTGCTAAGAGACTGAAGTTGATGACCCATGTAGAAAACATGGACATAAAGAAGCAGCATTGTTTTTTATTTTCACTTTAAGCTTTTACTGTACATTTGTTCATATTTTCATACTATATAATTCACTTTTAATCCATCTCAGACAATGTTGTCAGGTTGCTGGAATGTAATCTTTTGTAAATCTGATAGAGAGTAATCTTAAGTGCTATATCGTAGGCAACTGGACTTGCTTGAGTTTCTTGAGGATGTTTGATGTCTTAGAGATGATTCACCTCTCATCCAAGAGGCTTCTTGAGTTCAGTTCTTTGTTAGAACTGAAGAAGTCTCTTAGATGAGAGGTGAAACGTCTTCAAGAAACTCAAGCAAGTCCAGTTGCCTACGACATAGTACTTAAGATTACTCTCTATTGGATTTACAAAAGATTATATTGCAGCAACCCCTGGACCCCTGGATGACTGAGAATCTTTACCAACATCTGATGGAGAGCAAAGCTCAGACAATAAAACTCAGATTCATGACTAAAACTGTGTGTATGCACAAAGGCAGAAATGTATCCGCATTCTTTTCATCAGATTTATAAAGACTTGAGTACGCCTGATTCTGTTTTACAAATCTTGATCATTGTGGGCGCACATGCATGAGCCTCATTTCCACACTCACAGTTGTCTATAAATGGATGTAAAAATGCCCCTAAACATACTGGGGGTGAGTCTGTGTACACGTGTATTCATGTACACGTGTTTGAGATCATAAACGGTTATGAAAAATTAGTACACGAAAAACCTTTTTTTAGGGGGGAGGGGGGTGATACTAATTGTTGACTAACTGTGATAGACTGTGAATATGACAAGAAATCGTGTGAGACCGGGTTTGGCAACAGGTTAGTAGTCTACGTGCTCCGTTCTATTAATACGGTGCGTTAAGGGGGTCGTTCGCCAGTGGGCTACAATGATTACTGGGCCATCAAATCACAGCAGCCCGGTGAGAGGACACAGAATTGTTTGTGCTTTTACGCACGGGTCGGTGGTGAAGTGGCGCACATGACTCGTGCTATGGATGGATGGACGAGCCACGTATCTTGGTGCCGCTTAAAAACAGGTAATACATCTGGCTACATCTTTCCCACATCAAATATCCGTGATCGCCTTGACCCGCGTGCGTAAAAGCGCACACAATTCCGTGTCCTCTCACCGCAGATGCTGTGATTTGATGGCCCGGTACTCATTGTAGCCCACTCTTATAAGACCCAATAATAATAACAAAAATAATAATAATAATAATAATAATAATACTGTGGACCTATATGCCATGCCTTTTAATAAAATTACCAAAAGAGTTCGCTGAAAAACAGGTAATGTCAGCCTGAATTACTCGCGTGCGTCCCCGGTGAAAATCGCTGACATGCATGGGGAATACAGCTTCTACAGGCTCGCCATAGCTCACTGTCAGGACTCAGGGACCAGAATTTGGGATGGCGGACCGTCGGAATGGCAATATTTCGGAGTGGCGGCCTGTAACCGTTGGTTAAATGGCCTGTTCGGTTGGTATTCGGATAACTGGGGCTTTACTGGTATAATGCAATAGCACCACCCAGTGGTGAAACCCGTTTACATGTTTACACGAAAAAAATCACCCACTCTAAACGTTTAGAGATTTTTGTACACAAACTCACCCCTAAAACATACATTTGCGTATTGATACTTGTGCCCACTCCACCACTCATTAGACCTGTCAATGAGAAATAAAGAGTAAAGAAAGTGCAGTTTCACCGACTGTGTTGCATTGGCGAGTCTCCAAAGGTGCCAGAGCAGCTGTCTTTACACACAGCTGTGGATATTTGTAGCATCAGTACCACTAACTCATCACATTTCTGCAAACCATCACCTTGGTAAAATCTCGATCATTAAACGCCAGAGGGTTGTTCGATGATTTATTCACAGCACTCATGTTCAAACAGACTTTAGAAACTGCTTCACTGTATAACATGGAACAATCACTAACAGGGAGACAAATGTAAAAAAAAAATGATGAATTGTGTCATTCATAAAATATGTAAAATTAAATGAACAAATGTGCCTTTGATTGACATTTTCCAGAATGCTGGCCTCAGGACAGATAGTGTTGTTACACATGTCAAATTGCATCCAGGTTAGATGTACTTTTTAGGTACTCCCTGGCCTTGGTAGTGATGCTTGGGTACCACTGTAGGTAGCAGACTACTTAGCTGGACATGCTAATGATTGTAACTCATGGTGAAGCAGATAAACGTATCGTTTAATTAACTTTGCACACTTTTACTCTTGTGTTAAAACTTTGGAAAGGCTAAAAATAGACCCCACCTTTCAAACTGTAATTGCCTGGTTTGGGCTGCAGGGCAATATTTTGCTGCAGTACCACTAGTGGCCACTGGAGCAAGGCTGCAAGGCTGAATATCCAGCTTAATTAAGCCCCCTTTCCACCAAACACTTTCAGTATGGTACCTTTGGAACCAAAAGTAACCCCTCTGAAATGGTACCTAGACCCTAGGTCCACTTAGCGTTTCCACCGCAGACCGTACCCTTAAATGTGGGTTGAGTTGTTGTCACTGCTCCGTCAAGCACCTGTTGTATTTCTTTATCATCGGTGACACAGATGGAAATCTGCACCTCATTTATTGTTCACAGAACGAGGCTACACGTCAACCTTTTTAGAACAAAAAACAACAGGCATTTTTAATAAAATAATATGCATAAAAGCTTCAAGATCCACTCATTACTAAAAGTCTGTCATCCAAGAGAGTCTGTAAAAACTTAAGTAATTGTCAAAGATGTCACAGTGGAATTTAAGGTGTGTTGATTGACTCACACTGTCAGCTCATACATTGAGTAACATTACAAGTTAACATTCTACCTCAAAAGTAGCCGGCAGTCGGCCCAGTGAATTAAGTTTTTTTTTTCTTCAACTCCAGCTGCTGTAAGAGGCAGCAAAACATCCTTTCATGTTATAGTTACAGTTTACCAATATATGTAAAACTCTCCACAGTATGAACAGTGGTTACAGGAGCCTCAAAACCAGCCACAACTCAGCCCCTGAGCAGAGTGACCGTCTGCTGTTGACCATTCAACAGGCTGCAGTGTTCACAGATCTGTGTGCTAGGTACCCCAACAGAGGGGGACCAAAAGTGGGGACAGTACGGAACGGTTCTATTGGTACCATCCATAGCTTTTCACAGTGGAATCAGAAAAAAAGTGTTCTGAACTGAACTGAGCCGTACTGCTTGGTGGAAATGGGGCTTTAGTACATCTGTGGGTAAAAAAAAATTAAAGCTTGACAGGCCTGCCATGTGTAGTCATTGTTGCTAGGCTGTGATTGGACAATCATCACTTGAGCAAGGGGTTTAGCAATAATTTGGCACATGTACTGACAAATTCCTTGCTCGTGTAGGTGTATGGCAACACTGTAGTATGTTAGGAAACATCTCCAAAACCTGCTTTCAGCCAGGTAAATATTTTATGTTGTAACCAAGATGAGATTTCTCTTTATTTTTTTGTACCACTGTCCTCCCTCTTCTTCCCCCCACCGACACAAACACACACAAACACACCTGCTACCATCTGCACAGAGAAGAGCATTGCAATCTTGTGGCGTTCGTAGTTTACCTGCAGCTCCACTAGAATCGCATTAGGACTCGGATGGGGAGCCCATGCCACACATAATGAACAGAACTTGCACCATATGTAGCAGTTATGAAGTCCAGATTAGAATGGGCAAACCAGGAGTCGGCCTGATTGGCAGCTGCATTGATAAACAGCTCTCTAATAGGCTGTGGATACGAACATCCCATCCATGACTGACTCTGACAGCTATCCTGCTCTGCTTCAAAGCAACACATCCACTCTCCTCACTCCAGCACCAGGCCTCATTTTCACCAACTGCCTCAGTAAAAAAAAAAACAGACATGGATGGCAGCCATCTCAACCTCCAAACCAACCGCAACACCCACCCACTTTTCTCTGGTACAATACATACACTGTAGTAACAGTGTTGTCTGTTAACACTGAGAGTTACCCTCACATGGTAATTGCTCGATCTGTCTGAGAAGCGATAGTAATGAATGCAGCATGTAACCTCTGTTGGCTTGGAAAAGCTCGGGTAGAGTGGCTTCTTTTTGTGGACGTGGGAGAGGGCAGCAAGGTGATGTGGAGTGAGAGGCCAGCGCGGTACGCTAAGAAATCAAATACACAGAGATATTGTTCATGAACCACACATGCTCAGCTTGGTACACTGCTGGAAGCACCTTGAAGTGGAGCCTGAAATACAATTGGTTTCCCCAGGCGCTGGTACAAGTGAGATATGTTAGTGGCTGGCCTTCTTCATCAAACAGCAAGCATATACAGTACTGCGCTGTACACCCATATGCAATATATTGCCAAAAGGGATTGCAGTGCTTCAGAAAGTCTCACTGTAAAGAAAGATGTATTGCAGAATATATTGTTGTCTCCACTGTGATGGTGATGTACAAGGACTCAAGGTTTAGGTTACAGCGCTCCTATGATGGAGTGATGAAGGTTACAGCAAGGGCACTATACTTATTTATATACTAACTTTACAAGAAAAAGCTGGAACTTGTCTCCATGTGGTCATGTATGAAACCTTGGAATAATTATTGTTGTGTCTGATGATTAACTGCTGATGCTTAGGAGCCTAATAGCGGCAATATATTATTAAGGGGGAAAATGCTGTGTTTTCTGCCTTGTTCTTTGGCTCTAATGATTAGAGTAAGGGTAGTGGAAAAACTCACCAGTGTCTCTGGGGCCACACTTACTTGTTTTTGTTGGTATGCAGTGGGAATAGCATTGACTGACCACATAACACAAATGAAAATATATAGCCTATTGAAGTAATGAAATTAGGTGATAAGAAAGAGGTCACAAACACATGATCAGTAATTCTCAATTGCTGGGTGTCTCTATAGTGACTACATCCTGTAGTCTACATGTTTCACCTCTAAAGCTGGGTATCTGTACTCTGTAACTTTAGGGTATCAACCGAAATAGCCCAATACCAAGTAGTAACAAAACCTCTCAAGTCCAACAGTACCTATATTCAATCTTTTGAATTTTTGTGCCAGGGGTCTGATCCTGGACCGCCCTGATCTCAAAATTTTCTGTCGCTGCCATCTGCAGTTCAACATCTGCGCAGTTATCATGAGCTAACACAGCAGCAGCGGCTAACATCCAACACTGAGCCAACAAATGGTTCCAACAAACCCAAACCGACACTAGAAATGGCTCAACTCTGTCTTTAAGCCCATTAATAACCATTAGGTAACATTAGCCATGTGATGCTAACAGTTAGCCTGGTCAGTGGGTATGTTCCGTCGAAACACCAACTGTCCCTGATGTGGAGCTCACATTCATGCAGAAGTAGCTACAACCCATCCAGTCTGTGGCATAGTAAAGTCAGGTGTGGAATACTTGACAGAGTTAGGAGATCAGTGGGCCAAGACGCCACCAAATAGTTTGAAAGTATGCCGATGACCCATTCTTGAGAATTTGAACAAATCACTGTCCTACCAAAAAACACCATAGAATTATAACTTATCAACACACTTATTCCATTTCAAGGTTTAAACATTTCTTTTAAAGAATTTATATTTATACAATAAATATGATTTATGAAATATTTCTTTTAAAGCCCCTACAAGGAACTTTCATTTTGAGTTGATTTTGGCGACCCTGTGGACAAAAGCGATAGTGTTTTGCCGGAATTAAGCCTACATTTCCCATGAGCTCTAGTGTGTATTGTCTTAAAGACGCTTACCTGGCTCGCGCATGTGTTTGTTTTGGGGATGATTGAAACAACAAGACGGGAAAACTTTGCCCCCGCTCCTAACGGGGATCCCAGCTCACCTCTGCCGTGCCCCAGCTCCACCTCTCCGGCGTAAGCGCCACTGCCGCTGGGGTAAACGCAGTGGTCGGCTGGTAAGGATGAAAGCCTGTTTGGCGAGCACTTCCACGGCTTCTTGGACTGAGTATGGAGCGGTGCCTTGCCTCTTTATTTCTCGGCACTCGCTGGACCCTGTCGACGCCTGGCTGGTACCTGTTGTCGGCCCGGATGAGGTGTTCCAGTCCTGCGGCCCCTGCTATCCTCATCCCCGCTGGCGCGGGGTGAATCTGCGCAACCTGCGGCCTCTGTGTGTGGCTCCCCGGACATATTTTAACTCCCCGCGGACGTGGGGTCAAGGAGGAGGAATAGCGACTATTTATAAGAGTCATTAAATATAAGCAGCTAGGTAAGATGAAGAGTGCTGTCTGAGTGCCATAAATCACTTCGTCCTGGAAGCGACCTGGTGCGGACCCGGACACAGTTTCCTAAAGGTATGGATATACACTATATAGAAATAGCTTATCTTAACACCAATGGTCTTATTTGCTGTTGTAGGTCACACACAGACATCAGCAGAAACGAGAGACTTTTGCATATCCAGTTAAAAGATCCTTGTAGCGGCTTTAACTTCTAAACTTACCCTGTCAGAAAACACCCTCCTCCCAGACAAGAATTCACAACTTCAAACAATTAAAAAATCTTTTAAAAGCCTTCAAAATCTAAAGGCTTTTAAAATCATCTGTGTTTTAAGATATATTTTTCATTAAAATGTTGGCCTTTAAACTCCATCAGATTTCTAAAAAAAAAAAAAAAAATCATCATTTAATCAGGCATAAAAAGGTTTGGGTATATCCCAAGGACTCCTTTAATCAGGCATAAAAAGGTTTGGGTATATCCCAAGGACTCCTGTCTGACTTCCTGGATTCCAAAAAGCCAGTACTGGTTGGCATTCTATTTTCTATTTTAATAAATTCATTCAGTAATACTGCTATTGGATGTGTCTCAACCATAACATGTCAACTTTGAAACCCTTCCAAATCAAAACTAAATAAGAATTAGTGTTCTAAAATGTGTATTTTGATTATTATTAAGACAACTAGCAACTTTAGAAAAAAAGGCCACTTAATGCTTCGTCAGATGTCCACTCCATCATATCTTACCCCAGACTTCCATTATATATGCCATTCAAGAGAAAAATTAATCACTGGAAGGTTGGCTGATTACAAGGTTTAATAGTCAAGACTTTGAGCTTTTAAGACATGTTTTTTTTAGCCTAATTGAGTGAAAATCAAAACCCCAAAAAAGTAAGGTTTTGTCCTGATCCTCAAGAATAAGTCCTTTACTACATGCCTCTCCATTCACATTATGGATATGGAGTGAAGTACACTGTTGGTATCAGTATTACTTTAAGAGTACTGGTACTGGTATCATTATTTTTTTAGGTGATACCCAGTCATATGCACCACACTTTTTAAAAAAATAAAAATGAAATATACATATATATATCTACATATATATATATATAGATATATATATATATTAGTCCACTCTGGTCTGGGATTTACAAAATATAACCCACTGCAATATTGTGACAGTCTCTGTTTGAATTGTATGCAAATTCAAGGAGCAAAATATTCACAATTTATCACTCACATCATCCAATATTTTGTGCTTCTGAAAACAACAGAGAGCAAGGAGAATGTCCACAGTATGTTGTAAAAGCAAGACAGTCCTGACAGGGATAATCTCTCTCAGTTGTCAGACATGGAGAAGCACAGCCTAAATGTCAAAATATCCTTGGTTGAACCAGTGTGTGCAACAGGGTTGAGTATTCTCACCTGCAGATATTTGTGTTGTTTCCTCACCTCACGCCTCACCTGCAGTCAGTTTGCTTGGTTAGGCCATAGCTCACCTCCACAGAGGGGAAAAGACTGCTCACTCAGGTGATTTCTGGCAAAAGAGTGGGTAAAATCTCTGCGCTGCTCAATAAATTGTACTGACCTTTGAATATCTAAAGCCATGCATGACAAATCCCCAACAACTGAGCAATTCTGTAATTATAATTGCCGAGAATCTAGGGACCTTAAACAACTGTGAGCCAATAAGAAACACATTCTTGCATATGAGGTTACAACAGTGTTTAAATGTATGTACATTTATTTACATGCTTAACATTTGTCTTAATAATAATAATGATGTTTAGCCTACCCCTTACTAAATACTAATATGCGCTTAAAATGAATCCTAAATTTTTTTTAGCAGTCCATTGGTTGTAATTTGAGTGGTGTAAGTTATCTCTTTGTAAAATATTGATCTTCTACAAATATACATCACTGTTCAAAAGTTCGGAACCATCTGTTATCCATCCATCCATCCATCCATTTTCATCCACTTATCCGGGGACAGGTCGTGGAGGCAGCAGGCCAAGCAAAGCACCCCAGACGTCCCTCCCCCAGCAACGCTTTCCAGCTCCTCCTGGGGGACCCCAAGGTGTTCCCAGGCCAGATGAGATATGTAATCCCTCCAGCGTGTTCTGGGTCTGCCCTGGGTCCTCCTACCAGTGGGACAGAAACACCTCCAGCGGGAGGCGCCCAGGAGGCATCCTGATCAGATGCCCCGAACCACCTCAACTGACCCCTTTTGACATGAAGGTGCAGCTACTCTACTCTGAGCTCCCTCTGGATGTCCAAGCTCCTCACCCTATCTCTAAGGCTGAGCCCAGCCACCCCGCGGAGGAAACTACGCTTGTATCCACAATCTCATTCTTTTGGTCATTACCCAGAACTCATAACCATAGGTGAGGGTTGGGTCGTAGATGGACCAGAATATCGAAAGTTTCGCCTTATAGCTCAGCTCCCTCTTGACCATGACGATCCAGTGCAGCGCCCGCATCACTGCAGACGCCGCACCAAACTGCCGATCCACCTCACACTCCATTCTTCCCTCGCTCATGAGCAAGACCCCGAGATACTTGACCTCCCTCACTTGAGGGATCACCTGTTATGTTGATGTTTTTTTTTGTGCCTTCAGTATTAGCTATTTCACCAAAGATAAAAACAGTATAATTCAGATACCAGCTGCATTATTTACATTTGAGATAGTTTTGCCCCCAAAAGAAGAAGAATTAAATGACCAAAACTTCAATTTATTTGATGTAGCCATAGTGTTGCGTGACAGTGGAGAACACTATTGGAACTTAAATTATGTATCTGGTTTTCAGTTCAAAACCCTTTGTCATCATTGAACCACAATGGTGCAGTTGGGCTCTAAATATTGTTTGGGACCCAATTCCTGTGGGCCCTCTGCAGTCTACTCAGTGGTTAGATTAAATTTTAAACTGTGACGTGTCAGACTATATTATGTTCAGATGATATTTATCCACTTCCAATTGTGCTAACGTTGACCTTGACAAACCTATTTCCTTTGTGAAAGTCTGAAGAATACCTCTGCTCGAGCAACACTTTATAATTCCAGCTTGTTATATTCATAATGTGCACTTGACACTGAAACAGGAACCTCTTCTTATTTAAATCTGTACACATTTTGATTCTAAGCTTCTAGTTCCTTTTACCAATGACTGGTGATTTCTTATGTTCTTATTTGGGGCAGCAGTAGTTCAGTCCTAAGGGACTTGGATTGGGAACCGGAGGGTCAGCAGCTTAGGTCCCTGTCTGGACCAAATATGGAACGTGGACAGGTAGCTTTAGAAGTGCCAATTTGCCTCCTGGGCACTGCTGAGGTGCCTCTGAGCAAGGCATTAAACCCCCAGCTGCCCCTTAAACAGGATTTATATTTCTGCGTTGAATCGATGCCATATGTGCAGCGAAGGCCCTGTGTCAACCGAGAGCCTAAGCTGTACCTTACACCGTAGCCCTGTTATGCACCTTCCCAGAAATGTAACAACACATCGTGGTGATGCAGACCTCCTGTCTATTTTTGTAAGCTGAAACCACTTCCCTCAGTGGAAACAAATATTTATTTCACAAATAACAAAAAATAAATTGTGAAGACAATAAAGCCTCCACAAAAAAAGCATTTTAAGTCTTGTGTGTGATTTATCCTGGCTTCATATGAGTAGAGGAAATCTCTGCTCGTCGCTAGGCTAATTTATACAATGTAAAACACCATAGGCTTGTGCTAATAACGTTAGCATGTTATATTTGTTTGGAAAACTTGTTTAGTATGAGACAGTTGTTTTGTCAGTGAACCTTGTGAGTTGTAATGGAACCAAATTATGTACTGTTACCTTTGTTAAATGTTGCTGTTGTCCCTGGCTTCATATGAGTGGAGGAAAAGTCTGCTAGCCGCTAGGATAATTTATACAGTGTAAAATGCCATAGGCTTGTGCTAAAAACATTAGCATGTTTTGTGGGGGAAATGTGTCCAGCAAAAGACAAGTGCTTTGTCTGTGAATCCTGTGAGTTATAGTGAAGTTGTTTTGTGTACTTGTGTTTGAAATTGTCTCTATGAAGCCATGTTTAATGTGTGTTTTGGGTGTGTTTGGGTGTGTAATGTGTGTTTACAACACTTCACAGAAAACTGCAGAGTGATACGGACACACCCCTTCTTCTTCTTCTTCTTCTTCTATTGAACTGTTTCTTAGAGGGATCTTTGTCTCTTTCTTCCCTCTTAATTGTCAGTTTAGTTTAACGATCGTACAGCATTTTGTTATCCATAAACAATACATTACAAATAGATGTTTTTTTGTATGAAGGGGAAAAAAGTAAAGAAGACTTTCTACAGCAAAAGCACGAAAAACGATTCCACATTGTAGAGTAGGCCTCTCAGTCTTCTACCTGTACCATATGGAGCTTTTGTGGCAGTGGATTCCTGCTGTTGAACGGTATTGTAGGTATGTCTAAGATTAGCCACAAACTAATGTGATGGACGTATTTCTAACAAAGAATGTTCGTTCCATCACTGGCAGTTGGTTCCACACAAACATTCTGTTCCTACAGGCAACACCCACCGCCACTGTTCCCCAGCAGCTGCACATTTGTCAGACCTGTCACCACGTGGGCTAAATATTGACTGACATCTTTTATCCACCCTCTGAGTAACCTAGCTGGCCCACTGGCTTACCCCTTTAATTGTAGCTATTTTAAAATTGTATTGTGTTGCATTTTTAAATTTTAATGAGTTACTTATTTTTCTAAATGTAGTAGCTTATCAAGTTTTTATGACCCAAGTCCTAATAAGAGTGTTTGGTACTAGATATTTTTTAATGCGTCATAACTAAGCCATAAGTTTACCAGCAGTCTAGTGGCTGTAATTTGAGTGGTGTCTTAAAGGATAACTTCGGTATTTTTCAACCTGGGCCCTATTTCCCCATGTGTATGTGTGTGTATGATTCATAGGTACAACTCGTTTTAAAATTGGTTCAGTATTGAGGGAGGTGGATGCAGCCGGCAGCCGCGAGGTAGATATGGGGGCAAATGCGTCCCGTATAAGTCTGCGCATTTAAAGTGCTTTTTTTCGCCACTGACCGGTTCAGATCGCCAGTGCTATCTCTGTAAATTTTCGCCACTGACCGGTTCAGATCGCCAGTGCTATCTCTGTAAATAACATACTAAGCGTTTTGAACATTGTTTATATAACATTACCTCCACTGTGTCTGTAGCTCTCTCTACTCGTGGGACAGCCGTTTTCTTGAGGAAGAGGTGTTTCGGGATTGGATGTCTTCTCTTCTTCGGCTGGCAGTAGTCATCTTGGGAGAAGTGAGCACTGCAGACCCGATGGTCTGCAAGGCGCAGTGTCTGGACAGGAGTGTTAGCATCCATTTGTAGCACAACTAGCCACAACTTCAGCATCTCGCCGTCTGACAAAGGCAGCCTATGAAAGCTGTACGGGTGTTGCGCGACATCCTGTTCTTGCAATTCGGATAAGCACAAACACGAACCATTGTTTTCAGTCGATGCAGTAAAACTCTCAGCTGTACTCCGGGACAGCCAGCGCCACTCTGAGCGGCACTCAGCATGGCTCCTCTGTTTTCTTCCAGCAACAAGCAAAGCTCTCGTGAGATGACGTCACACACAGCCCAGAGGAAGTGAAGGGTAAGGGAAACGCTTAGTATGCTATTTACATAGATAGCACTGGCGATCTGAACCGGTCAGTGGCAAAAAAAAGCACTTTCAATGCGCAAACTTATACGGGACGCATTTGCCCCCATATCTACCTCGCGGCTGCCGGCTGCATCCACCTCCCTCAATACTGAACCAATTTTAAAACGAGTTGTACCTATGAATCATACACACACATACACATGGGGAAATAGGGCCCAGGTTGAAAAATACCGAAGTTATCCTTTAACCACTGTAGAAACTGAAAGCAATGAAACACTCCTGGGAAACATGAAGAGTGGACTGTTACTTTGGAGGACATCCACTTGATTTCATCAACTCAGACGGTTAAAGCCTCAGGTTCGGCTAAAGTTTAGATTGCATTTTCCTACAGAAGGACTGACTGTGGTTTTTGCCCTCCATCTCACTTACATAAGAACTGTGTTAGCAGGGGGATCTTTTCATGGCTAGTATGGACAGGAGAATCAACTGCAGTGACAAAAACCTGTTTCAGAGTTGATAGCTTCTTGCAACACTTGCAAAGAGTGGACAAAAAAGATTCAGTTTATGTGATTCAGAAAAGAGATCAGGTCAAGTACAATGTCAAGTACAATCAAGTCAAATGTATTTTGATTCGGGGTGGGTATCATCTAAAAAATTGCAGTATCAGTGCTAATACCAGTACTTAAAGTGATACCAATACCAATACAATAATTAATTCGATGGTGAAAGTTTTGGGGGCATCTCGGCATGCTGAACTGCCAAATCCGTCAAACACACCCACTCAACTTCTGTAGGTGCTGGTGCAGATCAGGGGACAGTTGTGAGAGTCAAGCAGACGGCACACACACAGTGACAGGGCTAACTGTTAGCAGCACAAGGCTTATCGGTTATGAACAGCTTTAACAACAGAGTCAGTCTGTTTCGGTGTGAGTCTGTTGTGATTGTTTAACCCAACACTGCCAGGGGTGTTGGCATGTCATCTTATTCACAATAATACAGGTAAAAAATTTTAATATCATATGAAAACTTCATATTGCGATATATTCAACTCACAATATTTCGACATGTCGACGTCACGGCATCAAGAAGCATGAAAGCACAAGTATTACTGATTACACGGTGGTTCCAAATAGAGGGAACGCTTTAGTAGTGTTGAATAAACTGTGGCGTCGTTAGGCCTGGGACTTCTCAGATTCTTTTAGTGACTTACCGCTCAAAGGGAACTCATTCAATGGCTCCTTTGTCAGCAGCACAGCGTCTCTGCTTCTGCTCTCTCGCTGTGCCCACACTTGAGTTGGTGTCATCAAGTGATTTTGTCATAAACCTTTGGTAATGTAAACCTATGTGAGGCTCGTTGCTCAACAAAAAACGACATACATGTGACTGTACGATAGTTATTGTAGCATGACAGACTGTCACAAGTTACAGTGTGATGATTAGAGGAGAAATGGCAGAGCATAAAGGTCCAGCGACTCTCCATTTGTCATATCATCAAGAATATTGTTATCCGAAAAATACCCTAAAATATCCTGATATCATTTTAGGACCATATCGCCCTTCCCTATAGCCGCTGCTGTCTGTGTTAGCTAATGCTAACCAGGCAGATGTTGAACTGACCATTCACCATGAAGAGTGGTTCAGAAGATGGATGCAACAGCAAGTTTGTTGTGAGCGTTTAATGGCTTGATGTTGGATTTTAGCCACAGCTGCGTTAGCTCATACTAACCGGGCAGACACTGAACTGATAGTTCATCAAGGAGAGTAGCACTGTAGATGTCAGCACCAGAAAGTTTGCTGATCTGGCAGGGAGTCGCAACAGTCCAGGATCAGCCCCCTAGCCTAAAAATGATCAAATATAGGTATCGGAGACGTTTCAATACTACTTGGTACTTCGTTATTTTAGTCGAAACATTAGAGGTATTGTATACCTATACCCAGCCCGAATTTTGATACATTTTTCCACTGAATCAGTAAGTGCTTGCTCTTCAGATTTTCCACTGACATGCAGTTTTCTGTTTTTGTTGTTGGTTGTTTTTTTTTTCCATTGATAGAGTGGGCAGGTCGGGAGCATAGAGTAAAATGAGTACACAGTTCGCCCAGCCGGCAGGTCACTGCCCAACTGGGAGGCCTTAAATGAGTGCAACCTTTCAAAGAACTGTTGTTTGCTGAACCAAAAAAAAAGCAGTGGCCACAGTGGAAAAAAAAACACAAGTAGTTTTTCTTGTAAGCACTGAGATATCACATCCAAGAAACTGCTGCTGATATTGCCTGTCAGTCTGGCAAGGTAATTTGACAAAGGCTTACGGATGAATCAAGCATTTCTGGTTTTACAGTTTGAGTTGTGTTCAGCTTGTCAGTATGCCATTGAAAGCATGTCTTCCTCTACAGCCTTTTGTGCCTCGTGGCCCCTGTTAAATCAAAATGTAGACCAAATAGAAAGGGTGAAGGGAATGAGGCATTTTCTATAAACTTCACTTGTTAAAGACGAACCCTCGACTATTATTGGAGTTTTCATGCTGTGATTTTAATTGGTTTTCAATTAAATTTAAAGCCACAAGCATTTTGCAAATAAAGTTAGGAGCAGCCTAAATCAGTCCTTGGCTAAGAAAGCAGCAAGGACACAAATACAAACACATTCCCATGTCTTGGTTTGAAAATGTGTTTGTAGTGCAGAGGACTAACAAATTGGATAATTAACTAAGTTTAGTAACTATGATACAACTTTCAAGAGACACTTTACTTGGTGACTGACAGGCGGGGAGAGTCAAACACAGTTGCTTACTTTTAACCGCTGATCCAAAATCACACTGCAATATGCAATGGTTTTTTTTTAGCCTTTATTTGATGGGACAGACAAGTGTGAAAGGGGGAGAGAGAGAGTGAGTGACATGCAGCGAAGGGCCACAGGCTGGAGTCGAACCCGGGCTGCTGTGGCAGCAGCCTTGTACACAGGGCGCCTGCTCTACCACTAAGCCACCAACGCCCCTGCAATATGCAATGCTGACTAATTTTTTGCCCAAATACTGCAGTGTTTGGTTTAAATTTATGCACTGCTTTTTAGAAGCAAAATATGTTTTGAGGGAAATGTAATGCTGCCGGATTATGTTTTGTAATTATGTTTAACCACTTGGTTAAGGCAAACGGTTTGAAACTCGTTAAACATTCACCCTCGACTCTGACCTCCACATCCTTCTACACGCAGAATAGTTGCATAATAAATGTAATTTGAGAGAGAATGTAAGAGAGATTAATAAGCATAATATATCTAAAAGATTAAATTGGGTTCCATTTCTTTTTAAACTTTGAACTTGAAGTAGTCTAAGGCATGGCCAATTAGCAACCAACTAATTCAATGGAAACATTTGTAACTAGAGGGGCACTCGGAAAACGCAGACCTGTATCAAGGCCAAACGGCCTATCTCGCACTGTTGACGAAATTGAAAAATTTAATGCATCTGCCCTGTGATTTGGATATGCTCTAAAATTTAATTGGTTCTTCCTTCCACCAAGTTTCATGAAAATCAGATCAGTAGTTTTTTCAATCCCTCTGGCAAACAGACGAACAAGCCAAACCGAAAACGTAACCTCCATGGCTAAGGTAATAAGACTCTTCGCAGCAGCAGTCTTGCTGTAGATGTTAACCTTTGACAGCAGAGCCCGTGCTACACCCTTCTGCCAAGTTTCATGAAAATCAGGCCAGTAGTCTTTTCGTTATCCTGCCAACAAACACACTTACAGACGAACCAAAAGACAAACAAATGGCACCAAAACATAACTTCCACGTCAGAGGTAATGAAGAAGATTCATCCTTCAACCAGCAGCTGGCATCAGCTGAATATTCTGTAGCTGGTGGCAACCCCTATAGACCAAATCACCATGGCGTCTTGCTAACAGCAACAGTTAGTTCAGGGTGGAAAACTGGTAATTGGTTACAATTACATAGATATGTAAAATCGGCAGCTTGATTTTATTGCTGTTGTCATTTCCAGCTCATTTAAAGATCTAAAATTAGACACGGTGGTCCGACCAATCTGACGTTCCTGCTGTGCTTATTTTTTTATGTAGTGTGTTGCTTTGCTAGCGTCTGATACTAAATCTACTGGGATAGAAGCGAAGCAATGTACTGCTGTGGATAGAGCAGCAACGAAACCTATTTTAGCCACCTAAAAAATTCAGTATCAGTGTAAGTGTGTGCTATATTTGAATATTTGCTCTGCTTTACCTTACTCACTAAACAGTCAAGGGCATGGTAGACCACAAACTTTGTATTTGTCAACTGAGCCTGGTGGCAAATAGATAATGGCTTTAAATGGCCTTTCCCAATTCAAAAAGGCTGTCTATCGGCAAGGTAAAGTGGTGAAAATACTCTAAATAGAGCTTACACTAAAAACTTTTGCAAGGTGGCTAAAAACTGGCTAATTAAGGCAGTGTTTGCTCAACGCTGCTTAACTTTATGTATGCGATGTGCAGATTTTCTACCCTGAAGTGCCAGCCCAGGACCTCCACATCTGGGTGTTTCATCTGCAAGATGGTCCGAGACATACCACTGAGGTGAGTGTCCCTGAGACGGATTCTTTGGTTGTGCAAACCAACAGTTGCATCAGCTGTCTAGGTGGCTGGTCTCAGACAATCTTCAATCTTCATCCCCTGCAGATGAAGGAGCCGGATGTGGAGGTCCTGGATTGGTGAGGTTACACATGGTCTGTGGTTGTGCGAACGGTTGGATGTACTGCCAAATTCTCTGAAACGACATTGGAAACAGCTTATGGCAGCGAAATGGTCATTCAGTTCAAGGGCAACAGCTCTGATGGACAGTTCTGCAGTTCATGCATGCATGTCAGTGGCACGCTCCCAACACTTGTGTCACCAGTGGCATTGTGTATTGTGAGAAAACTGCTCATTTTGGAGCAGCATTTTATTGTGACCAGCGCAAGACACACCTGCGGAGTAATGATGCTGTTTGATCAGCGTTTTGATATGCTACTCCTGTGAGGTGGATGGATCATGGATTATGCCAGCAAAGTGCTCATTTACACGGATTTAACCAAATTTATGAACACATTTTGAGATAACTAAGCCTTGTGTAAGCATAGAAAAAGAATCTTTTATCAGCAAATGTAAGCAAAAGCTTAAGTGTTGCATTTATTTTTTTGTAGTGTAAATTTATAGTAAGTCTATATTTTTGTTTTTTGTTGTTACTGTACTAATTCATTTTTTACAATACCTTCACTATAACTCGTTCATAGCATCTCGTCTTTTTCTTGGTATTCATCATCATTGAATTTCTTATGTTTTACACAACACCAATATATTCCACAGTCTCACAGTTGTTTTCAGTGTTTATTTAAACTTCAAAGGCCAGCTCCTGTCTTCAACCTTTACTGAAAGTGCGTTCTGCTCACTGCACAGCTGTGCACCTACTGTACATGCACAGTGAGGGCAGAGGTTCAGCGCTTACATTTTCTCTGTTAGTCATCCTTCCTTTCCCTTTTACTCATTCGTAATGGATTCCTGGAATACATGTGGCAATTTCTGCTTTCTGTTGTAAAGCTGCTATCATCTAATAGCTTTACATTTGCCTTTGTATGCTGTTTATATAATATAGTAACAATTTAGTAAAAATTGGTTATGAGATTTCAGATGGTATCACTTTTTCTTTTGTACATTCGTTGAGTAATTCACTGGTGTTGTAGTGCACTCTCTCCTAAGATGATTGTAAAAGTCACCCAATATCTTGAACAAAACAACAGCTCCAAAATTTGACTGACTGCAGAGTAATTCTGTCTGTACTATTATTACTTTTTTACTAGCACACAGTTGATCCAGAGGAAAAAGTTTGGGCTGACTCATGCTGTCTATTCCAACAAAAATAATTGGCAGTATTCACAGGTGGGAAGCCAGCGAGGGTCCTGGCTGTTGTTTCTGCACTTGTGACTTGTACTGGTGGGTTGGGGCACCTGCACAGAGTGGGACAGGATCTGTGTGTTACACTGTCCTGGTGAAGCTGGCATCAGCTGGCAGGTGGTAATAAGTGGGTAGTGAAACAGAGTATAATGGAGGTAGCACATGTCTGTCTACAGTCCAAATTGAGGAGGAGGGGGGGTGAAAAATGTCCCTCTTTGCTTAACAAAACCACCCTGGTTTACCTTTGTGTCATAAACCATTTTTAATATGTGACACTGTAGAGACACGAGTCGTCATTAAATTTTGACCCAGCACGATTAAGTGCTGGCATATGCCCTGTAACAAATGTCATCCTGCACGTGAAGCGGAGAATTTTTCTGTCTTGTCATCAAAGAATATGCAGTGGATCAAAGAGACTGTAATTTATGGGTTTATTCCTGTTATAAAAAATTCCATCACAGGTATCCACACAGATTTAATCATCATTACGCTGAGATTCAGTCCACCAGCTATTCCCCAAATGCCTGACATTCATATCCGTATTCATTTGACGGGTTTGAAGGAAGCGGAAAAAACTTTTTTGATGATAATCAGGGATGAGTATAAGACAGCAAATTTTTTGGATTCTGGACATCTTTAAATTATTCCACTTGTGCATATTCAAGGCTAAAGAGCTCTGAATGAGGGCTGATATGAAAAGCCGAGCTGGAGGAAAGCATCAGTTGCAATGCTGATACCTTAGTGCTGCAGGCCCCGAGGCCGCTGCTCCTCTGCCTTCCAGTGGGAGGCAGATAAAGTCATCATTAGAAAAGGCTTGAGAGAGAAAGGCTTGAGAGAGAGATCGGAATCAAACAGAGAGAGAGGGAGAGGGAGAGAGAGAAATAACAGGTTTCAACTCAACTCCCTGCTCTCACTGATTCTCTTTGAACTCACAGCCAATTTTGCATGCTCGCGCAGACCTACGCCTCTAAGCCAGAAGAGCCCAGCGCTTCCGACATCTAACCCCTGTGCTCAACCTGTGGAGCCGACTCCCGCTCACTGACTCAACTGCCTGTCTCAGAACAAGGGCCAAAGTTGAAGGAGAGAAGTTGACACACCCCTTAGCTCCAGTAATCACCTGTGGCATATGCTGCTTTCTCTCTGCTGCCTGTGTGAAACAGTTTTAGCCTGAAGATAAGCGGTTTTACAACAGTAAGCACAGCAAAGCACATTTTGACGAAATGCGTTGAATGACAAGTGGAAATGCACTGTGAGTTTTAATACTGAACGCAGGCCAACTAATAGCTCACATTTTATTACATACATAGATATTTTGAGCATAGTCATGTATGTCACTGTGGTTACACACTGATTCTTTTATTTAACCTTTACAAGAGAGACCTGCCCAAAGTAGCAGCCAATCAAAACACATTTTAAATGCAACAAATACAACATATAATACAAAAATCCACAATAAAACAACAACTATTCAAACATAGTGGCCTCTTAAGACATGTCTCTATCACCACATTCTTTATCATGCCCTTAAATTGATCAATGGATATAAGTGTTTCTAATTTAAGAGCTTCCTAACTAGAGTAGCAACACGCACATTAAATGAAAGCTTATCTATCCATACATCCAAATATTTGTATGAGGACACTACAATAGATTTACCCTCAGAAGTGCAGATGCTAAAATCATCAAGCAGCTGTGAGCCAGCTTTAAAGAAGGACAAGCTTTTGAGAGGACCTTTAATCTTATTTATATTTGCTCTTTCAACAAGTTGCAGTGAAGAAGAAATTATTAAAGATGAATCAGCAAACAGACTGTGAAATACGCTTGTCAATGAAATAATTTCCTCTTTCTGTTTATCATCTTTGGCATGATCAATATCTCACTGTCCATCACCTGTCTTTGTGAAGTATGTAGAATATTATAAACATTCATTTAACTACCAGCATTTTTGTTTTATTTTAACATGCTGCTATCCCAGCTGACATTGGGTGAGAGGCAGGGTACACCCTGGACAGGTCACCAGACTATCACAGGGCTGACACATAGAGACAGACAACCATTCACATTCACGCCTACGGCCAATTTAGAGTCACCAGTTAGCCTGCATGTCTTTGGACTGTGGGAGGAAGCTGGAGTACCTGGAGGAAACCCACGCTGACACAGGGAGAACATGCAAACTCTGCACAGGAGGACTCCCCCACCTGACAATGCTAACCCCCAGTATTTAGTAGTAGCCAGCATTTTACTGTGTTTTCCTGTAATCTTACTGTGACTATTAATCAGTACTACTGTGCTGTGTATTCAGTACACAGTTAATGTTATGGTCCTTTCCTACGTTTCATTCTGAGCTCCTTATTTTTTTCTGTTTCATTTTGTTTTTGTTTTTATATTTAGTCTGTCTTATTTATTATGATAACTAAAATATAACTATATACCGTAAAACTTTAATTAAATGCCTGGTCCCTTTTAGTAGCCCGGTGTAGCTACACATTTTTACAAATATACACCTGTCTGAATTAGATGCCCAGTCTGGTTGTTAAACACTTTTTATATTTTATAAAAGGATGTATAAAACCACGTTGTTGGCTATCTCAAATTATGTGTCCATTCCTGGGTTATCCTTTAACTTATTCATATTCCTTTACTCAGTAAGGGTCCTCAGATCAAAAGAATCAAAAGGGTTTTTTATAAAAATTAATGCAAGTTGTGAGTGATTCATGACTGATATATTATCTGAAGCCTAATTTTTATTCAAGTAATATTCATACTGGTTTAAATAAACAATTTGATTATATTTCTCTAAGTTTTAAGTCCTAAGTTTTTTGTAACTCTTTTTTTTATCTAAGAAACAAAGAACATAAGGTCTTCATAGGTGTTACAAGTGTCAGACTTTTCCCAGCAGCTTTTATACACAGTCCATTTCTCCCAATATTTTGCACATTTTTCCATCTCAAGCCTCAGAATAAAAGTAACTCTTTCCATACAGTATATTTTGTTTATAATCCCGAGCCATCAGGCCAATGTTGGTTGATCAATTTGCAAACATTTGTGAGTTACGACTTTCCTACTACTTGCCAAGAGTATCTTTAATAAATATTTATCTTTGTGTGGGACAGTTTCAGGTATTTTTCTTAAGTATGATATAACAAATGAGGGAGAATAAATCCATCCCAAATATCTTATGAATCTCAGCTGCCAGTATGGTTGTATTGTTGGGCATGCCCAGGAAACATGATGATTGGCCCGGGCTACTGTTACAATTAAAAAGTTTTACGGTATGATTTTAGTACCTCAGTTGTTTTGGGGGGTTCATGTGAAGTAGCTGTTGTAAGACTGCAAATTTTCTTTAAATCCATTTATCTACAATATCTTTGCTAACAATGCATGTTATGTGAGATTTTTATTAAAAACGTTTGCCTTGGGTTCAGTTCATGAAATATGGAAAGCTACAGATATAAAACCAGTAACCCTATCAGAATGTCAATAGTGCGTGCACATTTTTAATGCCCCTAAACTCTCGCCTTTTACTGTATCTGTGCCTCCAAATAAAAAGGGCAAAAATTTATTACAGGTTCACAATGGGACACATACATAAAGATAGGCGTGCTGGCACTGGTTGTGGCGCATTATGAGGTTTTCGATTATTAAATGCAGACAAAATTAATATGGATACTGGGCTGGTGTGGCTGTATTTCACCGTAGAGACATGTCTGTGTCATACAGTTGAAATTGTACATATAACCTGACCCTGCTTAACATTTTACACTCTGTTCCTCATTCATGTAATATGCGCCCTCAGGGTCTTGGAAAACCTCGGCTGCCCCAGTAGAAATCCCCTATTAAGATTCCTGTCTTGAGCAGCAGATTGTTCTCTGTGCACCACCCAACAAAGCTCTCCACCAGACTCCCACCATCCCCTTCTTCTCGCCTTCACAGATGTTTCCCACAAGAGAGGAAAGAGGAGATAATCCTGGAGGTGGCATAACCCAGAGCTGGATCTCAAATCAGAGGAGCTGAGAATGAGCAAGAGAGGTGACGGCGCAGATCCCTGAGTCATCCCTGAGTAAGTTTTACACTGCTCAGAAGCCGAATGAAATGTTGCCTGTTTGAGAGGAAGTCGTCTGTTCCACGGTTGAGGCATCTCTTCAGATTCCATGGCTGCGTTCAGTTCTGATTTACCGCTTAGATCCCGTTGATGATGCTGTCAGACTGATCACATTATTTTTCAAGTGGCCAACATCTGATACCAGCTTTAAGAGGTCACACTCCTGAACCGAATGAGCGAAAGAGCAGCAACGTAGACCAAACACCTGCAGATATGTGTACACATATAAAATGAAAGACACATTGAATATCAGTCATCTTTTAGTTATTTCATTATTGCAGTGTCAGTCTAATGTTAGTCAACAAAATTGACAGTATTTTAGTCTAGTTTTAATTGTGCATTTTAGATTTTTATGCACTCGTTTGGTGTTCCTGACACAAGTGGACAGCAGAGACATGTCGCCATTCAGACTCGTGTCTATCATGCATCTCCAGCTGACCACTTGTGTTCAGATTTTGTTACTGCCTACATCACTCCTGCTAGAAGGTCAAAGGGCGATAGCAATTGTGTTGGTACAACTGGAGATATCAGCTGTCAGCAGAATTAAACACATCTCCTTCCAAAGGACAAAAGGATGGACGCTTACATAACACTCCGTCCAACTTGTGATAAAATGGGGAAGTTATAGTGTTGGTGCACTGTTACCAAAACAGCTACCATGACGTAATCCATGTCAGGGGATGCATCAGGGCGCATTAGCGTTTACACAAAGATTTGTGTTCAGATGCAACCCAGACCAACTTGGCAAGTGTTTTGAGTGAACGTACAGTCAGTACGTTTACATGACAGAAAAAATCGATTTATTGTCTTAGTCTGGCCAAAACCGGACTTTTAAATTATATGTAAACATGTTAGTCCGACTGAAATCGTACGAAATTGAACTTCTTAAAGTTGGACTAACACAATCGGATGCAAACTGGCGGAGGTGCTCCGTGCGTGCTCCACACTTTCCGCCCTGGGCTTTGACCTTGAAGTCAAAAGCATTAAATGTGTAACAGACAAAGAAGCAGGTAATAACATGAAGATATCTACATCCAGAGCCGTGCATTTTTGGACGCACAGAATGTACAGAGCTGTAAAATTGTCCAACATGGTACCAGTTTGCTGCTAAGAAGCCACAGCTAACTCATCCTTCAAGTGTTTGGTCTGTGAGGTAATAGGTCAACCAGTAAAAGGTCTAATACTAACAAGCTGAAAGGGACATATTGACACCTATCATGGTGGAGTTGGACATACTTTGATCAATAAATGGATTCCTCTCCTGTCCTCATATACTGGGACAAGGACAGGAGTCCAATTAAATGTCTAGTCGAGCTACAAATGTAGCTTCTTCTGTCCAACTTTTTACACATACTTCCATTAAAAAATATATCAGCTTTCAATTATGATGAAGCATTTGTTCAAGCAAAAAAAGCATTAGTTTTCATTACTTTAAGGGGTCATTGTCCCTGACGATAATAATAAACATTGTGTAATGTCATATATGGTGATACTGTGAAGCCATGCTATTTCTGAGTTGGTTATCATACTATGAAAAACTCATACAGTTACAGCCCACACTAACTCAATGAGAACTCAAGTAAAAGAGTTGTTGTCAGTTTCTTTCTCAGGCTCATTCCGGCCATCTCTGAATGGTTTAAGCCCTGCAGCAGTTATATTGTTTAAAGAGACTGTTAAGACTGAGGTTGGATTAGATAAATAGTAAATATGCCTACATACATAGTAATATCTAGTGGACTGAAGGCTGTATAACTGTATGAGCGTGGTCTACAATCAGATATGTCAGATCCAGTGTGATTGAACTGTTATTTTTTCACTGTTATTCTCCTCTAAAAACAGATGTGAGTCACAGGTGAGGAGAAAAACATAGATCCACATTCACCTGCAGTGTTAATGTAACGCAGGACGGGCAGGCCGCAGGTTGTTGAATTATACCTGTTGAGAAAAAGGTTTCTCTCTTGTGAACCTTACCTGGGTCTCTCCACTATTCAGGAAATGAGTTCATGCTTATAATTACAATATAGTTGCTGTAACATACTGAGTGCAGAGTGGAAATGTGAAAGGTGACCTGACGTAACTTTGTGTGGATGTATCCTTGGGAATGGAAGTGAAGCGCCTCAAGCTGCATCGAAGAGATGCCAATTAAAAATCCTGTGAGCAAGATGACTCACCGAACCTTCAATGTGTTCAAAAGAAGACTGTTCCAGCACCGATGTACACGGAGCATAATTCTCCTTCATTTTTTTTGGCCCAAGCTCTATTTGTGCTATAGGTGCACAGTTTTACACATAATATGTTCTATAAGAGAACAGCTATGGCAAATATTTTAACTGCTGTGGATGAGTTACTGCTGACTGTTGGCAAATCTCCACTCATGATTCAGTTTAAGCTCGAATCCATGTACTGCTAATGTCATGCCACCACTCAATGGTGTGAATTTGTGGGGTGCAATGGCTGCTGTTTTGGTGTTATATAGATACAGTGAGTCAATTTAAACACCTGTAGTACATTTTACAACATGAATTATAGCTAGATATGACGAGATCACGTTTTTTTGCCACAGATACTGATTAACGATTGTCTACGAGATATATCGTCCGATATTAATCCTTTTTTTTTGTTTGTTTGTTTTGTTATGACAACTGCTATAGTTGTGTTACAGTGTAAGTTTGACTGCTTTATAATGTCGTTGGAGCTCCACTAGGTGGCAGTATAACCTGTGCTATTCTCAACTTGCACAATAGGGTGGTGCAGGAAAGAGTCCTAAACCCGAAAATGAGTTGGCATTTTAGCACTCCTGGCTCCCTCTTCTCGAAGTCAGTGGGTTTTTTTGATGGGTTTGGGGTTAGATGCTTGAAGTAACGCCTGTGGTGCGCACAAGCATATGAAATTTTTTGTTTTGTTCCTCACTCATGAATTTTGAAGATTTTTTGTGTCTTAAAAAGTGGCTCAATGAAACTACAGACTGTCATCATGACGAACATGGGTCTACAGCCTTGTTGTAGTGGTGACTAGGGTTGAGCCGAATACTCGGATTAAATGAGTATCCAGTACAGATAACGTACTTTGTACGAATACAAGTACTATACGAATAAAATGTGTCAATATCGGTACCTCTGATGAGGGGACATCCTCATTTATTCATTTACTACTATTATGTTAATAGTATTTATTGTTTGTTTTTGTACACTTTGTACTGTCTCAGATCATTTTGATAATCACCTCAGAGTCTTTAAATAGCTAGTGTAGCTAGCAAGTTTAGCTAGTGAAGTTATGAGGAGGGTGGTCAGCTCTATGGAGCATTACTGATAGTGTGTGTCAGTCACTTTAATTTTTGACAGGTATTCCAAGGGCTAACTGTAAAAATAAAACCACAGCAGCCTAATGCTAGCTAAATTCTGAAAGTCAGGCTAATGTTTGGTACTACACTGAGTGGCTAGCTATTGACGTCAACAGTTATTTCAGACACTGAAATTCTCAAAACCTTTATGTACATAAGCAACAGTAAATACTGTCCACAACATGTACATTATAACTGTGAAAAGTGTTGTGTGTTTACTTTCTGTCAGCTTCACAGTAACGTTAACTTGGCCTCCAACCTCGGTGATCACAGTGCTTTTCATCCTTACATGAGTGACTTCACCTTTCACAGCCAGCTGTGTACATTTTGTTAGGAGTATTCACTGTTTGTTTTGTATTGTTTTCTCCAGGGTCAGAGCTGGTACTTATTTTGTAGCTAACGTTAACCCCTGCCCCTCCACTGGAAACAAGACATGGGAAACTTATGGTGGTGTTGAGCATAAACTGTGAAAAATGTTGGAAGTAGCCACATCACCTATTGGTTCGTGGCCTCCTGTTTTTAAACCTCAAGTTCAGCATTTCAGCTGTTGCCGTCTGATTTTTGGAGCCAGATATGATCAAATTTGGACAAGAGGGTGGAGCTTTGGAGGATAAAGGGATGGATCAGACTCATAGACTATGTGATGCGTGGCAGACTGCCTGTCATATAAAGCAGCCCTGCCCTTACTTATGCACAACTGTAAGCCTTAATAAACTAACCGTAAACTATAAAGTCTACTATACATTCACTGCATTCACAGTCACTTTTTCTTTCGCTCTGCTCCAAACTATGCACACAGGTACTGGCTCTGCTCTGTTTTTACAACACTACACAGGACAGCTGAGTCACTGATCACAAATTGCTGTCAGAATCACAGAACTATTGTTATTATTGATTACTCTGCCAATTATTTTCTCAATTAATAGAGTAGTTTTGTCTTATACATTTCAAAACATTTTAAAAACATTGTTCATCCCACTTTTCCAGAACAATACTGCCATACTGAAACTGCTTGTCTTGTCTAAAGAGTGGCCTGAAACCAAAAGATCATCGCATTACTATCACAGAAAACTGAGAAAACCAGCAGATATTCACATTTTACAGCCTTTTTTTATATAAATATTTACCTGAATGACACTGAATATAACATAATATAATACCCAACCACATTAATGTGACAACATCAGTAAACATCAGGGTGGCTTCATGTTAGCACTTTATTTCAGAGAGAGTCTTAAATTGGCAGAGTGGCAGTTTTTCCTTGTAATTTAAAGGTGCAGATAAATACATGAACAGCAGAGTGGGCCAGATTGAGGCCCAGACAAGTAATGCTCATTACATTCTTAAGAGACAAAAAACATACGGTGTGAAATGCATTTGACTTTCTTTTCTATCAAAGAAGGCAAACATCTGGGGGGCAGAACATCCACTCTGTGCTCTCTATACACATCCACCCACATGTAGAGCATCTCCTTACTTTGCCGACATTGTGTGTAGTGAAAGGAAGCCTCTATTACAAATGGTTCTATTAAGTGCCCTCAATGGAGGATTTTTAAGTAGCCTTGTGGTAATGATGGCTCCCACCTTCCCTCTCTGCTCTCTCTCTTACTCTCTTGCGCTTTCCCTCTCTTCTCTTTTTCTTCCTCTCTTTTCTTCGCTCCAACCGACCCTGAGAGCACTAAAACGCACTTGTCTCCTCATCTCTTTTCAACGACAGAGAAAAGAAGATGACTTCTCTTTCTTATGCTACCCCTTATGCATATCTTAGACACTTTTAAAAAGGGGCCTTCAGATTTTAGCAGGGCCGTTTTGTATTCAGCCAGGCCAGCTTATGGTAGGGATGAATGCAGATCAGTGCTTTTACTTGAGAATGTCTGATAGATCCCCCCCCCCACCCCCCACCCCCAAAAAAAAAAAAAAAAAAAAAAAATCCCTCGTAGAAATGATTATAGATTCTGGGAGAATCTTGGGCCCTGTTTGAATAGGGCGAGCTGTAGGCTGATTCCACTGCGAAGAAGAACAGAGGAGATCAGCCTTCATTGTCAGGCCTGACAAGATTAAGCCGACTCAAAAAGCTGATCAAACCAAGCGAGATTCTGCGTGGCGAGGCGAGAAGTGGTGGCATAGGTGGCTGCTCTGAGGTGTAAACAGAGTTCTGACATTGACAGGGACACTTCATCTCACCCTGCAGGGCCAGACAGAGGCCATACCCTCCCTTGCAGCACCGCAACCACCTTGTGAGGAGACGCGATGACCATGAAATCCTTATCTCCCTCACTTCAGCACTAGCAGATATTGCTACACGGCGGCGTGGCTGCTACAGTAACATAAGTGGCAGTCGGGTTTTATCGGTCTGTGAAGGGATGAATCAACTGGTTTTGTTTCCTTTTCTGCAAAAGTGATCATTATCTTTAACCTCATTATTCTGGTGGGCCTATATGAGAAATTTCCCTCACCTCACTCGCAGAGCTGCTTTTTTTCTTGCTCTGTTAATAACTGTCGCCTAGTAATGAATGTGGTTATTAAAGGAACAGCTGTACAGAATGGTACAAACATAAATCGGAATTTCTGCCGGAGCAGACAAGCCCATTTAATAGCATAACAGATAAATACATCTCATTTGAAATGTCACCTCATGCACCCTTCACCCATCTTCAGTTATTCTGTTTTATGTGTGGTCTCTTATGACCAGCCATGCTAGTTGATTATAACATTAGAAGAGTTGCCTGCTCAGCAGTCAAAAGTATTACAGCCTCCACTACTGTAACAGCCATGTGTCTTCCTCTCGACATTTTCATCTCCTATGCAAATACAGACCCAATGGAGCCAGTAATCATTCATCAGGAAACTGTCTCCAAATGGTAACTGCTTCTGTCCTGCTCATTCATTATTCATCACCATGGACGGGTCAGGCGGCAAGAGGCTCCACTAGCACCACATACACAGCCGGCCTCATTCCACTGTTTATCTCTCTCGCACGAGTATTGAAATAAGGCAAAAGTCCAATGTTCACTTACTTAGCTCTCTGCTGAGTGTCAGAAGTGAGGCTGTGTAGCTTGGTTCACTTCTCCGCCCCTGGTATTGATAAAACACCTTGCCCGCTGCTGATACTCCTGTTCATTACTGTGCTTAATGAGAAACTTCTGCATACACCGCACAGAACACACAGCGAGTGCACATTTCACAAATAAGAGGGAAATGTGTTTAGGAGGAGCTGGAGGCAGAGTTTCATCACAAATATGACAGGCAATATGACATGTAAGAAACACCCTCATAAACAGGCCAATATGCAAACACCTCAGTTGTATTTATAGTCTGCTGCTATCGTGTGCAGTGTTTAATTCAAATTACACAGAGGCAGCGAAAACATCAAACCAACATGTTAACCTAGCAAAGGAAGAAAAATGAGCTTCCTTGGATGCAGCAGCACGATGCTACTGTGTCTTTCTGGTGTCTCGTCTTGATCCCTGCAGGAATTTTCTGTCTGTGTATTAATAACCACTTCAAAGCGAATGCGCTCCCGTGAATGTGTTGCGCATGCATTTAGAGGTCTATCTTCCTCTGTTATGATCCCCCGCAGCAGACTACATGTAAACACACCAAAGGCGAACGCACACCGACCTGCTGGCTGTAGTCTGTCACCGTGCAAGTCAACTGTCTGCGTTTTTAGTTTGATTTGTTTTCAAGCAAGAACCCACACTTGTGATGGATGATTTCCACGCGCAGTATTCATCAAGGCTGTCGAGTGGGTTGCTTGTCACCACTGAAATGAATGGGAGAAACTATTTGTATAATGCTGTGGAACTATAGACGGGCAAAATTTACTTTGCTAATGGAACTGATCCAGAAATGTTATATGCTTTCTGTCTTCAAGTTGGCTGATAAGCTAAATTTATGGTAGTTGACTTTTGCCCTACGGCGACAACTTCAGCGGGGGATGCCAGGAGTTTTAGTTTTCAGCTGTGAGGGTTTTGTGAAGTTTATAGAAAGGGCCAGGGTACATCCCCTCTAGTCTGTCATCATACTTAAGCGGAGCATTGTCTAGGCCCTGCAGCTCCCCCAGATAAAACTGCCAGTGGTGCAATTTCCCCAAGACCCCTCAGGGCCCATAATTCTCTTTGTAGGTTGTCTGACAATTTGCTAAGCAGTTGAGTCAGGGACACAGGAAGAGTGAGAAGTGCTGCAGCTTACAGAGTGTTCACTGAACGGGAGGGTCTGCACACAATTCTGCAAGGTTATGCGAACCATTTAACTTTCAAATTTCGTATATAGCGGTAAAAAAGGAAATATGGAATCCTCACTCGTGGCTAAGAGGAGAAGCACAGACGTGTAAACACACAAGGAAGTTTATGAATGCAAATAACAAAGCATGGCTGTTCTTTCAGGGAGCGAGTATTTGTTTAGTGGTGATCATCAAAGGAGAAGAAAATCCAACAGATGTACAGTATGAGCCTGAGGAGCCAGGAGGCAAAAAGGTGGAGAGGATTCTGAGTCTACCAGTACTGATGCTTTCTGGCCAACCCAGATTTAGCGCCTCACATGCGTTAATCACTCTGCCAAGTGAAAAAATTGCACCAAAGGAGGGCGTTGGCTCTGAGTGAGAATGACATACATTCTGCACGCTTGAGACGCTCCGACTGATGTACTACTGTACGTGGAGGGAGCCAAGTCCTGTAATGATGCGCAATGTTCCCATCCACTTGTCATGTTGCAGACATGATTATGAGGGAAGTTTTTTTTTTCACGGGGTGTTTTTTATCAAGCCATCTGTAACGCTGCAAAACTATCACTACGCTGTTCACAAGGACACACTGAAAAGTTAAATTTATGCAAAAATCTGTTGTGCTGCCTGTAAAGAACTTTATATTTGCGGTGATTTGTGTCTCTGTGTGTGTGTGTACGGGTAAGGGGAAGAGAAGGACAGCAAGAGACAGTCGTATAAAATCTTTTTTTTTTCATATTGGTACAATTACCCATGGAAGTATAATCATATTTCCAATCTTTTTCACATTTTTCCCCTCACAGTAAAGCATTCACAATCAACCTGTAATTGATTGTAAGAATGAAATTGCCTGTTACAATCTGGGATGGAATTGACGAAGGGATGCCATGAGGGAACTAAATAACAAATGAGAGGACAGGATGAAAGACACTGCTTTAATTCACCACAACTGATTTGATAATAAACCTCGAGCCCATTTCACAGTATAGCCAATTATGTCTTCAGTGAGTTCTGCCATCGCCGCTTGAGTTTTATTCCTCACAGTCAAGTCTGTGGCATTTTCAAAACCAGTGTGTTGTCTGTCACTTATGGATGTGTTATGGAAATACCTTGAGATACACAATTACTCAGACATTATACATAATTAAACATCAGACTATAATTATATCAATACCTTAACTTGTCAAAACATTTTAAAGCCCTCTCCACTTTGAAAACTTTTCCCTTACAGCCAGCTCTCTCGACTAATTTTGCGATGCAAAACACACAAGAGGGCTCCAAGGTGACATGAAGTATGAGTCAATTCTTCATGTGAAGGAAGTAATTAATTAGGATGTCAAATTTAGAGAGCATCCGTGCCTTCATTTTTCTTCTTAATTGGCGAATAATTTGGAATTTGGAGAGGCGGCAGATCACATGTAATGAAGATTGACACCTGTTATTTCTCCCTGTCTACACCACCCACAGCAGACTAAGGTTTATTAATGGCCGTGCCCTTCTGTAAGGTTACATCCACGCGCTTCTTCTGAGTATCGCTGTGGAGTCACAAGGGTCGCGTCTCGATGGACGGCGACGATTGGTGGGCCGCTAGGTGACACCCTTCAGGGCAGACCTGGATGACAGAACAAGACTGCTCTCTCGGGCTTGACTGCTCATATCCCATGTAACAGCTGTCTCTCCCAGAGTGATGGCTTAATTTTGACTGCAACGATCCCTCCTGGAAGGCTCCTCAATGCTATTGCCCCCCTGAAACTAATATCGACGTTAACATATGTCGAAGGGTGACATCCATGTGCTTTCACCTTTCATACAGTGCACTCGTGCTATGATCGGCCCACCCCAAATTAAAGCCGCCTCCTGGATGTGGAAGGAAGATTAATTGCCCTCCACAGTCTGATTGTTCTTAATCTCAAGTCCTCGAAGTGTGGCTATGTTAGATTAGGTTGCACTAAGCCACTAAGAGCTCTGTATGCACACAGACGGGGACATGTCTAATTGCAGTCACACATATGTATAACACAAAACACACGCAGCTATGTGGGTGGCTGCCCAAACATACAGAGGTTCAACCTGAACAAACGCACATGTAAACGAATGCAGCACACAGGCGCAAACACACAGCTGCTAAACCAACCACCAAATGTCAATCTTCAATCCCGAGCAATTCACTGGAGACACAGACCCGTGCTGTGTTGTCACAGGACAGAGAATCTTAATCAAACCTGAGCTCTGTCAGTCCGCTGCTCACCTCTCCCACAAAACCAAATTAAATGAGAGAGGGCTGGAGGTGTGTGGAGAGTCACTGGTCTGAAACAAGAGCAACGGCTCCATCGAAAGCAAGACTAAATAATCATTGTTTGCGTGCAGCAGATTGGGCAGCTTGAAAGGGTTAAGCATGAGTGGATTAAAAACGCCGGCACACATCCGTTTCCATACTCTAATCCTCTTAGTGCCCACTCCTAATACGTTTTTATATCTTTTCTATCTCTCACTGAGGTCAAATATCAGATTAGTTGCCAGGCTTTGACTATATCTTATTACAACTTTATCTAACACTGAGGTGTTGTGAGCTTCCAGTTAGGCGGGGGGAAGCCACTGTGCCGGGCACTGGCCTGGCTGCCTTTTGTTTAGAAAATGCAGAGTGAAGGTTTTAGTGCTGCAGTAGTCATCGAGATTAGTCTGTAAAATGGATGATTTGTCCATGATCCTCTGATTTGCAGATGTATTACACTTCCACGTTCTCTTGTTTACACAGACTACATTCATATGCACAAAATATTCTGTTTTTTTGCCCTTATTCGGACAAATATTCCTACTAAGCATGGCTAGTGAAAGCTAATATTCTACTAATTTTCCTGTTTACATGCAGCCCTGCACACTCTCATAAATGTGCCCTAACATTTAATTTTCCAAGTTCCAAGTTTTCCACTTGTTGCAGACTTTTTCGATGGTGCAGCCTCCTTTTTCTTTCCTTCAGCTACCTTCTTGAGAAGGTCAGGGTTGCAATATATGCACATAGGTGTGTTTCTCCTCCCAACCAGAAGAAATGTGGGTTCTTCTTTTGGGCATGTATATGTGCATGTGCCTTGCAAATGTATCTATGTATCCCATGGATGTATAAAGAGACCTGGATACAGTGTTGGAGCCAGGTCCACGTTCATTCCTATGAAAGTTGCTCAGTAAAGCATGAAGCCAAAAATGTTAAACAGCTGCATATAAAGTTACCTGAACAATCGGCGCTACTTCCATAGAACAAGCACACTAGAGACTTCCGCCAGCCGAGGCAGCTAACTTCCAGTTTAGCACTCCACTCACTTGCATTGGAATATAATCTTACGGTTCTTCTCGACTTTCCAAATGGATCAAATCTCTATAGTGCAAAGAATCCATTGGTTCAGTTTAAGAAAATTAAGGTAACAATTTGCATGCATTTTCTTAAGCATTCCAACTCTGGCCTCATAAAGTAGGTCCTGTGAGTCTTATCTAATCTGACAAACTCAATTAGTTTAGTAAAACCAACATGATTTGCTCTGACCTCGAAAACTCAATTAGGTTGAATCAACTTTATATTGATCCAGACTTTCTCTAAAAAATGTTTTGTTTTGTTTTTTAAATTTTGACCAACTTCTTAAAACAAGTTGTCAACTGACTAAACCATGTAACAAACATAATTTTTCATGCTGAAAACCCTATTCATTTTAAGCATTATCCACTTAATTCATAGAGCTGGTAGGTCCAATGAGTCTTATATAATCGGACAAACTCAGTTAGTTTAGTACAACCAATATGATTTGCTTTGACTTCAAAAAACTTAATTAAGTTGAATTAAGTTAATATTTATCTAAAAGTTGTGGTGATATTCAGTGGTCAAACTATTTTATTGAAGATATTCTAACTTATTCATTTTAATTCCATACTAATCAAAAATGTCAGTTTTTCAATTTTTGATCAACTTCTTAAAAAAAATTGTCAGCTGACTAAAACAAGTTAATGTAACTTTATGCTGAAAACCCTATTTATTGTAAGCGTTGGCATCATGTGACGGACTCTGTAATTGTAATTCCACTGTTTGGCCACTACGAAAATTGGTTTTAAAGCCCGGCACACTTTCTGGAGGCCTGATGTATCCGTGACAACGCACAGAGCTGGCCATAAACAAGGCTGCATGTTGCAGACTGCAGTAACAGCCCTCGACGAGACACATATTCCAATGCGCTGTATACATGTCTAAAGAATGCTCCTAAAACCTGAATGATAACGGCATATCCCACATGTCTTAATTGGAAAATACAATATTTGGAAAAAGGCCTAATTCGAATATCCAAACAGAACATGCTGTTTACATGACCTGCGTAAAATTTAGAATATTGTCATATTCAGAATAATAGTGGAATCACAGTGGAATAATAGCGTGCCCACTGTATTGCCAGAGATCACTTCTTCTCCCCAGTGATGTGGCAGAATCAGGCTCGGTGAGTGTAGCAGTACATGTGATATAGCTGTTTTGTGTGATGGAGGAAGGTGAAAGTGAATCCAAGCATTCCTCTTTGCACTCAAAGCCCACTGTGAGAAAAACAAGTGCCCTGAGGACCCTTCATGTGCAGACATGATATCTATTGACTTTGACATGTAGAAATCCGTCTGTGCACACACATACAACACATGTAATAAGCTACATCTACCATAGTGTAAATACAAACAAAATAGTCTGTCAACCTTAGACCTAAATTCAATTCATACACTGCCCCCAGCTGAAATAAATTTCATACCACTCAAATCGATCATTTTCTTGGGAAAGTTAATGAAACATATGAGAACACAGCAGTTGAATCAATGAGTGTATTCTCATGAAGGTGTCTCTACGGCCATACAACAGAGACTGTCCATATTCACAGCTCTCCCCCCGTAGACAAGACGAGGCACGGCATTGCAAAAAGCTTGTGCAGCCAACTAATGCAACTTGTCATTCACGCCAAAGGTTGTTAGGTGCACTTTAACCTAACGAGGTCCAGCTGGAACAATGCCTAATCAGGTCACCTTTACGGAGAACTTTTAATTCCAAGCTGCAACAGAAAGACTATGCTGAGTCACTTTCCTGTTTGTTCTGGAGCTCTTTGAATGTGGGATGGTAGACATGACCTCCTGTCTCACAGTGACCTATAACTTTATCAAGACCTTCAGGAATGGTAAAATATCACACAGTAGCACATTCAGATGCAGAGTGAGTCAGTTGCTACTAGGGATATCAACAGTTAACCCTTATACAGTTAGTCACCAAGAATAATTTTGAACTATCTATCCAAGTCAGTTTAAGGAGGGTGATGAAACCATAGTCGAATAGGAAACACCCCCCGGGGTCTAGACGCTGGTGGTGGTAGAGGTCATGAAGATGAGATGAGAGGAAGATGGACAAGTGCTGGTGATGTGGATGAGTAATGAGGAATGAGCCTTTGTTGAGCTCTTCCTGGACTCTGGATGCGATGGCTGGAGGTGAATCGGGTGGAGGAGGGCGTGACAGTTCTGCCTAAAATGATGGCTGACAGCAGCAGACGAGAGAGCAGATTTAAAATTTTGCAGTAGCAATTGGCTGATTGGCCGATAGAGATTGTGGTGAAGTTTGACTGGATGACTAGAAGAGTGAACACCCATAGTCAGCTGATCAGAGGAAGCAGTGGGAGTGGGAGGGAGAGAATTGTGATTGGATGAGCACAAAGAAAGTCTTCCTGATTGAACTTGCGTTGAGCCACAAAACCCCCTTGAGCATTGTTGACTTTGATACCACCGTCAGCACTGCTACTGGTGCTAACATAGTAAACAATGCTAAAAGAGATTTGCAGTTCAAAATGAAGCTGCTTACTCTCCGGGGCGCGGTGGGGGTAGACTGTAGAGTGGGCACAATGTTTCCACAGGAACTCGTTCCGCCACTGTGATGGCTTTACCAGCTGTAATCGCCAAATGAGTGGCACTCTTAACAGTGCAAGATAATGTTAGCTCCATCCAGACCCGGGTGGTATGCAGTGCAGAGCGGCCAAGAAACCAGTGGAGACCGGAGTTTGGGCAGCTGGCCACCCATTAACATCACGAAACATTAAAATTTCACCACCTCTTATTGGATGGCATTTTGAATGCAGCACTAAGGCTCACCAAGTCAGATATGCGGCGGCCCAAAGGAGAGGCCTCTTGTGCTTCACTTTTTTCTTTAAAATTTAGCAGTTAGTTAGCGGTTATTGGGTGTCAGCCTTTCGAAAGCAAAACAAATCAAAACTGACATCCCAAGTTGACTTTCATGACATGTTTGGCGAATGAGAGCATCCTGTTATAAGGAGTGCTCCCATGTTACAAAAAAATTGTTACTTACTTAGCTCGCCCTGTAGGTACACTATATACATGGACAAGCAACCTAAAATTAAGCACAGCGTTAGTTCAGGCAGGAGTCAATGTCAAGTTTAGCTCATATCCCAGCTACACCAGCTGATCTCAAACAGCCCAATCAACTGATGGAGCAGCTGATTGATGGAAGGGAGTCAGCTGATAGATCATATGATTCCTTTCTATGCAACCAATTTAAACTGGTCTGGCCTGCCTACTGCTGCTGCTTCCTCTGCAAGCCGCTTTGCAACTCGCCTCCACCCCAGCTCCTCCTTTTCATGCTGTGTCTGACTTATCAATGTTATCTCTGTTTGTCAGTGATGCTGCTCTGTTCTGTTCTCGGGGGGTCTTTGCTGCTGCTCTCCCTGCCTTAGGCTTTCCATGAAGGCACATTGAAGGGCAGATAGGTGTGCTCTCCCTACCTTAGGCTTTTCATGTAGGTGCATGGAAGGGCAGATTGGTGTTCTCTCCCTGCCTTAGGCTTTCCATGTAGGTGCATGGAAGGGCAGAGAGGTGTGCTCTCTCTGCCTTATGCTTTTCACGTAGGTGCGTGGAAGAGGCTTTTGCGTAGGCCTGAGGAAAGGCAGAGAGGCCCCAGATGAGAGCCATAGTGCCAAATATAATACTGCAAATGGAAATAAAGTTTTCTTTGACTAAAGTGTTCCTGACTGAATTAGCAATAGTAATTAAATCACATATTTCTAGTTGTTAATTAGCATGTTAAACCACATATAAACAAACTGAGCTCCTTTTAAATTGAACTGAATCAATTGTAGTTGTGCTAATATTGGATTTTATTTACACTAAACTGCCAACAATGTTGTTTTGCAGAAATATCAGCACTGGTTTGTTGATGCTTCAACCGTTCTGTCTAGCAAGTTGGAGATATTGCATACTGTCAGAAATTTCATATTTCTGATAACAGCCGCCGGAGACTGGTGTGACTGTTTTTCCCCCTCAGACGCTCAGTTTTACAGACAGTGCAATATGACCTGAATGCAGCAGACAGTATGTGCTAAATAAGTCAATAAGTCGTAGCAGTAAGTGGTGGTCACTGTTCCTGCAGGATGTTTTTAATGCTTTGTTAATGTTGTTCCTGCTTCCTTGCTATTGCTGTGCCATTTCATTTTCCTGTTGGTAGGTCTTTATTGCTGCTATTTATGGAATTAAAGCGGAAACAAAATGTGTATTTACACTGGTTTAGAAACAAACTACAGAGTGCATACCTCTGCCAGCACACCAGTCATCTAACAAAACACTGAACCACCCATTCACACTGATATAATGCCAAACAATGCACCTTTGACTTATATACTCTGCCTGCAGTGCTCATATACTCTGCCTGCAATGCAGTGCACTTTCATATCAGCATAGAGAAGGCACCAGTTAATCCACAGGGTTATGATAGTGAAAGTCCTTCTTTATCCACCTTAAGATGATCCTGCTTTTGCAGTCCTGTGCAGCCCAGATATCAGTCAGGAGCGGAGGAGAGAAAAAGTACACGAGTATGTGTAGAATGTACATCCTGAGGTCTGCAAAGGGCCATGATGGCTCGGCCACAAACAGTATGGAGTTGTTCCACCTTTGTGATCACTGAGGGACACAGCAGAGCAGCACCCAGGTTGCAGCACTGACAGCAGTATAAACACATATTGATGGGGAAGTTTAACAGTGTAGCCGCAGCAGAGGCTGGAAGGAGCAGTTTCTAGCCTCTCTGTTGTGTGACTACACTTAATAAGGTGGGCAGTGGTAAGACAAATGGTCCATGTGTTTGTGTAAAAGTTGCAGACTGCATAATTTAAAGGCCCCCTGTGGAGTTTTTGACCATTAGTAGTGCTGTGGAGCAGTGTTTTCATGAGTGAATCCCTGTTTCGTATGTATCGTACATGTTGAAATTTCAGCCAACTTGTATGCTGTTCGGCTGATTGACAACTGTCTGCGGTAACCTGCAAAGCAAAATAGGGAGGCATCATAGACAAGGAGCAGAAAGAGTGCAGTCTATTAAAAAGGATATAAACCCTACACTGAATGTTTACAGAGCCCCTTTATTCTAGTGTAAATCTAAGTGTTTGACGAAAATATTAGGTTTAATTAACTTTTAGTCATTTAATTTTATTAGTTCCAGTCTGGATTTGCAACGAGACAAAACCATTTAGAACATTACAGGGAAAAGTTGCCGCATCTCAGCTCGTGTGTCACCTGCAACTCAGCGAATAAAGTCACCAGTGGCTGGTTTTAGAACATAAAGCACATCACCTGTTACAACAGCCAGTCAGCTTGTAGTGAAGTCAGCTGGTCAAGTCAGTTACTGTCAGCCAGCGCCGCCACTATAGGCACAAGCATCACATGCTGTGCTTAGGGCACCTGTGTCGGAGGGGGCAATATGATCGTCATCAATCATAATCATGTGTATTGCATTAACTCTCTAGGTTAAGGCCCTTTCAGACACAACATGGTTTGAAGATTTTACCATGTGTTTGTGTGTGTTTGTGTGTGTGTGTGTGTGTGTGTGTGTGTGTGTGTGTGTGTGTGTGTGTGTGTGTGTGTGTGTGTGTGTATGTTTGCCTGTTCTATAGTTACCTCTATATTGTAATATATATTGTAACTGTGGGGGGACACAACAAAGCAATTACACTTAGGACAACCAAATGGCCAGCAGCGACCCTGCTGTCAACAGACAGCATGTTTGCTTCCTGTGGCATTCTCTCACAACATCCCTCCGTTCCCACCGAGCCTGAGACCATTTCATTTACATCCTCCGTATGTTGGTTTCCGTCCTCACTTGTGTCGTAGTCAGACAGTGCGTTACTGCTGCCTCTGCTCGCTGTATGTGTGCATGTCACACACTTAGAAAAGCAAAGTAATTTACAGTTAATACCTGTACCTGAAAAGTTTGAAGTTAGAACTGAAGTACAGAGAGACGTTGCTGTAGAGACGATACACAATCCTGTCTCGTCACATTGGTGTGAAGTGACAGGTCTGAGAATGTTGCAGACTAGCACATGACAGTTATGCTAGTTTTAACTTTTCTCGTTGGTCTGAGCTAATCGTGGAACTCTTATTCCTTTAGACAGCAACACGAAAGATAGCCAGCTCAAAGTACCACTAACATTACATCGACATCCACACATGATAATGTTACATTAGCTTACCTTTGTGAAAATATCAACATGCTGCCTGCATGTTCTCATAGTTTGCTGTAGCTGATTTGTTGCTGGTTCTTGTCTAATAGATGATTTTTTCTATAAATCTGTTTATTCCAAGAAACGGTAACATCAGAAAACATTACTGATAGAAAAAAAACATTATTGAATTTAGGATGAAAGGCGATGCAACAGGTCATGCAGCAAAATCAACTTCTGAACTCTCAGAGAGAACAGACCTCCACCAAGGCCAAATGCTCCATCTCGCAATGTTAACGAAAGACAAAAATAATTTGTGTATCTGCCCGGATTTATGGATCTGCTCCAAACTTCAATAGAGTCTTTCTTGGCCCACACCACACCCGACCACTGAGTTTTATAAACACTGGGCCAGTATTTTTCTGTAATCCTGCTGACAAACAGAACTGAAAACATAACCTCTTTGGTGGCAGTAACAAGAGATATTTTTGGGTGGTGGAGATACTGTTTCACTTCTCGTGAGTGGGCTACAATGTGTGAGTCCACAGATGCATGCAAGCCTTTAAATAAGACTTTGGATCAAAACAAGAATTAGTTCATCCATCCATTTGTTCTTTCACATTGTTGACTTAATACAATATGTCATAGTTGTCGTCTTCAGAGGTTGCTTTTTTTAGTTGTAGTCTCGTTTTCATGGTGAAAAAACAAATATTCTTTGTCGCAGTTTGCATTAACGAAACTGCTTTCATATATTGGAGTTTAAAACCCTCCCTTTGCAGGACAAGCTTTTCTTACTACATGTGTGATAAAACCCATCAGTCACTATAGTCAGAAAAGAAAAGTATCAAAGAGGAAGCACTGCTGCTGTATACCATGTGAAATATCACTTTTCTGAAATTCCGATTTACACAGTCTGTGCTCAGGTCTGAGTGAGTTTTACCTCCAGTGCTGCCATTCAGAGTTCACTTCCACAGTGCATTGATCCTGAACTGCGTCTTGGAAAATAGCCAGTGCCCAGGGAGCAGGACGAAAACTGTTGAGTAGCATTTCCAGAGATGTACCCCCTCCTTAAAGAACTGCTGACATCATCTGCATCTCTTGACTTATATGGCTCTCATAAATTCAAATACATGGTTGGTTAAAACACATGAATGAGAGGGAACAACTCAGGTGGAATACAAATAGCGAGGCTTTACAACCAAATCATGAAGCGTTTTCCCGGGAAGCAGAGCACTTGAGTGTGGACATCTCTCTTGCTATCTCTTCCTTTCTCTCTATCTCTGGCTGCAGCGTGAGGCTAGCTATGGGGAAATTACCCATGAATGAAACAACTGTTGACACAAAGAGAATTATTTTTTTGCCCTTGCTCCACTGTACGGGCAGTGGATTATGAAATCCTGTGATCCATCCTCAGTCCTCAGGCCTCGGTAAACATTAGCTGACACATGGGGGAAAGGAATCCCCATAGCCTCAGGGCTAGATTGCCTCTTGCCAAAATAAGCAGCACCACCCCACTACATTGTAAGAGAGGTAATGAAGCCAGGAGGTGCCAAAAGAGCAATTATCTTAGATATTCAGGTATTAAGGACCTTAGCATGCCTTGAGGTTGTATTGAATGAAAGAGGAACTGAAGAAATGTGGCTAAAATACAAGTAGAAAGAGATATAGAATATAAATGTGGTATGTATGAATATATGTAACCTTCGGACTAAAATGAATGACTCTCTTTACACTTAGACCAAGAACACCATTTCACCATTTTGACCAGAAATGTCTAATCAAGGTGGTTCTAACCTAAAGATTAAAGAAGCTGAGTTTAAACGACACCAAAAACAAAGCATCGGTTGTTTGTATGAATTCCAAATGCGACTTTATATTTACCTGACAAGGACCTCTAGTGGCCAGGAATATTATGACTGTTGTCCATCATAAGCAAAGGTGGAAGTAGTGTAACATTAAAGAAGCAACAGACAGCATTTTTGCCTATATATATCATTATGAATATAATGTGGGTTGCACAGGGTAATATACACAGTAAAATACATATTACATAGGTTACTTGGTGGTTTTGCAATCTTTGCAATAAGCTTCTGCCACCGGGGACGAATTGTTGCGGAAAAAATCTGCTTTTACGGCAGGAAATGCGTCATGTATTGCCAAACTGGTCAGTCAGCCAATCAGGGACTGGAGCTGGTCCTTGTTAGGAACTGGCCAGGGCATGAGATAGTTGAGTCAGGAGCACAATGGCAGACGGACAAAGTTTGGAGATAAGTGAAAAACGGCCTCCCAAAAGAAAACGAGCTCCTCTGTCTGAGGAGGCCAGGATGCACAAAAAGGAGAGTGATAAAAGAAGAGGAAAAAGAAGAGTAAACCTCAGTCAGGCGTTCAAGAGACGGAGGGAGCTCCGTGACCAAAGAGGCTTCAACACCGTTGTCCAGCAAGCTTTCTTTCTAATGGATCAGTAAGTAACACGGCCAAATGTTAGCTAGCCGTGAGAGGACTGTACTGTACTGGCTGCTAGTTCATTCCTAGCTGGCAAGCATCGCAAATGCCAGTTGTAACATTTGAATGTTTTAGTAGTAAGCCATGTTCTAAGCGGGATAATGTATAGTGAGCCGGTGACTGTTGAAAAATAACTCCGCTGCGCGTCGGGGTTCCATTCCCCTGTCGGGAGTTATTTTTCAACAGTCACCGGCTCATGATACATTATCCCTTACGTGTCTACTGTTGTTTGTACTGATACTGTACATATTGGTATCATTTCCTGAGAGTTGTTTGTACTGGTATTGTGCATTCTGGTATAATTATTTGCATTACTATTTGTTTTTTTTCTTCAGATAAATCTGATAATTGTTGCTCGGTCTCTTTACTCATTTATTTAGTAGAGTATCCACACACCTTCTCATTCTACATATACATAGAGGTATACTGGTGGCTTTACAGCCTACATTTTATTGATTGTCTCTGATCCCCACGGTCAATTTGGTCTTTGCGACAGTGCGAGCAACACTGCTGATGCTAGGTGGCGTCAAGCCAAAAAAAGGTTTTAAGGTGACTTCTGAAAACCTCAAATTCTTGGATGTTAGCTGTTTGTTTCCCATGTGCTAACACCACTCAACGCTTCTTCTGTAAACCATTACAGCAAAATTTCCCCAACCTTAACCAAGTAGAGCTTCCTTTACCCATTACCATGATTGTCTCTTAACTTTAAGGGACAGTTTACCCCAAACCTTAACAGTGGTGCTGTTTATTAGTCCAGGTTGTTCTGGTGTGAGTCACAGAGGGTTGAAGATGTCGGCCGCAGAGATGTCTGCCTACTCTCCAATATAATGAAACTGGCACTCATCAGCAGTGTTGGGCAGTAACGCGTTATTAGTAAAGCATTACAGTAACGCCGTTAGTTTTGGCAGTAACTAATATTTTAACACGTTAGTTTTTAAATTCAGTAACTTAGTTACTGTTACCAAACAGTGCGTTACTCCGTTATTTTGGGCCAGGTTTTAAAACTGCGTGCAGCATGCAGTATTCCTTCACAAACTGAAGTTCTCTTTCACTATAACATTTAGCCCTAAACAATAAAAGAAAGTCAAGTCAGATAGAGGTATATGAACAGTTCTTACCAGAGCATCTTAATGAAACACGTCTCTCACCATCTCTGAAGTCACTGTCGACCTGCTGGCCTCACCACAGTGCTGTAACGTTACATTAAGCGGTAGCGTTTCTGTAGATTTTTAGTCCCAGTAACATTATATCCAGTGACGTGATATCCATTGTTATCCCGAGGAAGCTTTTTTTGTGGACAGACAATGTCTGCGGTGGGCGACAGACTCGACATCATCATGTAGCTCTTCAAATGTTCTCTTTAGCTCATTTTCTCAGTAACACATTACTTTTTGGTTTAAGTAACTGAATTACTAACTGAGTTACTTTTTAATGAAGTAACTAGTAACGGTAACTAGTTACTATGTTTCAGTAACTAGCACAACACTGCTCATCTCATATAGGAACTATGTTCTTTCTTCATCTTCTTCTAGGAGCTATTTTCTGTCAACCGAACTACACCCACCAACAATGTTATCGCACGGGAAGAGGTGTGCATGTACTCACGGATGAGAGGCTCGTGCTTGGGACGGCACAAGATGCAAATATTAATGGCTTCCTCCTCGGTTGAGCTGTAACGTTAGCTAGCTCAGTGGTGCTAGGGGAGCTAGCAGTAGATGCACGCTTCCTTCTGCACAGTGATGCGGTTGGTGGGTGAAAGAAAAACAAAGAGGAGAAGGAAAGAAAATAGTCCCAACATGAAACTCCTTACAACAAGGTATGTGAAATATCTTGGGTGACCGTGTCAATGTACTTTTTTGGTGCTGTGAGCACCACAAGCCAAGCACCATCTAGTTCCATTATATTTAAAAGAAGGCAGACATCTCTATGGTCAATAAATCCAACATTTCGCAGCTCACACCAAAAGAGTCCAGACTAATAAACAGCACTACAGGTGAAAGGAAAATGCATAATTATTGCACTGTATTACACGGCAGGTGGTGGAGACACTATTAATAAGCAGTTCTTACATTGTTCACGTTACCACACTGTCACACACTGCTCAGTACAGTTATATCACGTCTCAAAAGAGCACAGCATGCAACTGGCAACCAGAACCCAGTGTACATTTGACCAACGCTGAGCCAGTGTTATAATTGAATACTAGAATAGAAACTGATGTAAAGGCCATTTGGTAAATTGTTATATTAATGCATACGTAAAAGATAAGGCTTTATATGTCGTAATTCAAAATATAACATTTTCCTCTGACCTATAGGAGGTGCAGTTTGGTGTAATTTTTCCCCTTTGCATCCCTGACAAGATATTCTAGATCTTTAGATATAGCCTAATATTTTGTTTTTAAAGTAAATGTTGCTTAAGCTCAACCTAGAGCCCTGTTTACCTGTGTACATGCTGCAGCTGTCACCATCTACCCTTAACACAGTCTTGGGTGCTGTACAGTAACTACAGTAAACCTGCTGTAAGAAACAAGGCTGTGTTGAATTTATGGTTAAACTGCATTAGATTAGAATAAACCTACTGTACCTTTAAGGACTTGGTGCTTACTGCAGTGGAGCCTCAACATGTGTCAGTTTGTCACCATTTCTAATGCCCAGAGGAAGTGAAGAAAAGCATCAGAAGGCAAAGCAGACTCATCTCTCAGGCCTGGGCTTGGTTCCATTGGGCTCGTGTAAAGATTACAAACTCTTAATGTGTTTATTTTAAAATGTTAAGGACCTCCAACTCTCCATGGATCAAAAATCAGCATGTGATGTTAAAATACAATCTGCTTATCCCAGACCACTCCGTACCGCATGCGCAATTAGTGTATACTAAACAGCATGATATGCCTTTCATGTGCCATTTCCTTAATCCCACATTGCACAGAGGGATATGAGTCTCCCAAGGAAATCAATCCTCCTGTATCCCTGCGTTTTCTCTTCCTTGGATATCTGCAAAGGGAACTGCCACCTTCCTGTAGCACCTTACACCACCTTTAACGCCAAAGGCTTTGAAGACAGCTAATTTCCATACTAATTTCTTTCTTTTCTCCCTCCCCTCACCGTAATTCCAGACCAGGCACGAGGCGAGAAGACATGTGTCGCTTGATCTAATGGCAGAGGACTAATTGCATTCTGGGATACATGCCTGGAATTCAGAATGTTCGACAAAAACCATGTTGTGCAGGCAGACCACATACAACATCGGGACAATTAATAACCCTCCTTCAGGGGAGAAAATTTGGACTGTCTAACCTCCCAGAGGACTGCACTGCTGCCTTTATTGATATCTGTGGCCAGATAGAGACAGGCCTGCCATCCCTAGGCAGCGTGACTCCACTTGGGCTCCACTGTGACTGGACTGTTATGAGGCCAACTTAGCCAGCCTGCTCCAATCATAGGAGCACAAACAAGCCCCTAACCACACTGAATGCTAAGCCAGATCAGTCTCGGGGGTGGTTTGTCAGGTTTTGCAGGGATAACATAGCATGAGATTATTTTTTTCCTCTCTCTCGCTCACTCTCGCCGTCTCTCTCCCTCTATTTCTATCTCTGTGTCTGTTATTTTGAATTCACATCTCTCTGAGGAAGTGAATGCCTTTTCAACACATGCTGACACGCACACACGCTCGCATCCATACATAGTGGCGTAGACACAAATACGCCTGTGTGCTTACACCCACACACACTCTCACCTCCTATCTCCTCTCGACACAGGCAGCCAAAGTGTTCGAGGTCTCCATTTATATGGTTCAGATGTGGTTCAGCGGTGAAATTAAGATGAGGTGTTGACAAGCTAATGCAGAAATAACAAGACCTACTAATTTGTGGCGAGCCTTATGGAGCCTGTGCCATCAAATGTTGCTGGAGCCCAGTATTAAGGTGATGAAGTGTAGCATTTTAAACTGGCACAATCATAGGGCAAAGTCCTCATTACCATGAGGACACTGGTGGCACATTATGAAAAGCAATAAACATGACCCCCCTCTCATGCGGCTGCATCTATCACACAGGCAACATATGGGTGCCCGCAGGAGTGGCTGTGCTTACCCGCCTGGGGTTTGCTAACAACACTGTTGTCATGGTCAGTGTAAAAGGAAATGTCATTTTCTTAGCAAAACCTAATTTTTCACCAGTAGGAGGTCAACGTTTTAGACTATAACCTATTTAGTAGTATCACCGAGGTTTCCTGTCTTACGTGAAAATGTGATAAACTGTTTTGCTAGGTGTGTTTGGGAGATAGAAAGAGACAGTGGCAGGAGGAGTGGATGTGTGGAGGGAGGTTATCCCCTGTGAATATAACCTCGTTCTCTCATTTTACAGCACGCAGCCCGGTCAGGCTAGTCAGGATTTAGAGTATTACCACGGCTAAATCAGCCACAGCCGCTTGAAAAAAAAATTGTATATTAGATTAGACAGACAGATTAGAGAGGGAATAAAAAACCCAACAATATGTTATCCCCGTCTTGGATCCTCAGGTTATGAATACAAAGATCAACAAACACATTTACTTAAAACTGACACTCGTCACCAAGTTTCAAATGCCGCTAAGCATGGCCAGGCATGCGCCAATCCAAGAGCACGGTGAGAGGTAGTGACCATGATGTCTCCGTTCACTGCTTCACTCTGAGGGGGTGAAAGAGGCACACAGCCGCACTAATTTGTCTTGACGAGAAAACAGCTGTAAACACCCCCAAGGGGGGGCGACGAGATAAGCACCATGTTGTGGAGATGGTATCAGATGGCAACAATGTCCCACCCAGACACCATACTACATTTTCAGGTGTTCTATACACCATGTTGTGCCTATTAATCAGAGCTGACACTGAATAAACACAGCAACACAAAGCTAATTGACCGTACGCCAGGTGAACAGAAACTTCTGTGTTCACAGATCCTGTCTATTGTCTGTTCAGAGCCTTGGGTTTGTGTGGCTTTTTTGTCTTATTTTTATTTATTTTTTGTTTTTTTGACAGACCCAGGCCTCCAAACAAAGACAACTGATTTTGCACAGCAGGATAATTAGATCAAAATGAAATCTCTGGCCCGGTATTGTGTCCGTGATTACACCTATTGTGCTTCATGCTATGGAGAAGAAATGTGAAATATAGTGGTTTAAACAGTCAGGCATTCAAAAATATGCAGCTCCAAAATCTGTAATCAATATAGCAGACTCGGTCCAAAACGCCCCTGACTCAAAGAATATTTTTTACTGGCCTAGGTTGCCTAAAGCATTCATAGCTCATGGAAAATGTTCGATTTCCCAATTCAGGTATGTTTAAAAGACTTCTGTTCAGAGGTCAATCCTTTTCAGAGGAAAATGAAATGTGTTAAAAAGTGCACTTTGTTGATTTGGAAGAAATACAACTGGAAATGTCAAAAAATCAGGAATGATGTGAGGCTACAAACAATCTGTAAAGCATGTTGTCTCTTTAAAATAGAGCCCTTGCAGGCAAAGAAGAGAAAATCAACGAGGGAGTCAACATTTTCTTGATATGTCCCATATGGTACAGTTTTTCTGAATGTATAATTGTCTCATTAATTATAATGATAGTTGTTTGTATTATGTTTTGTAGCCACAATAAACTGTTTTGCACAGGAATGCATGTGTACTAGGGGTGTGACAATACATCGATCTGTGAAAACATTTGGCCTAATTGCCAGAAAAATGTTGGCAGTGTACATTTCTGCAAAACATATTTGCACGTTATTATGTAGCAGATATGTTAGGCACAAAAAAACATTTGGAAAATATTATGTTGTGGCGTAAAATACCTGATTTGGGGGGCACAAACCTGGCCGGAAACCCAGTGATTTCTTAGTAAAAGTAACCACTTTTCTGAGCAGTATTACTGCCGACAGGTTGCTACAAAACACCCACTATTGGAGCCTAAAAAGCATATAAAGAAATACGGACAGGTCGCTACATAACACCCACTGTTGGAGCCTAAAAAGCTGATGGAAACACTCCAACGGGTCACTACCAAACACCCACTATTGATGCCTAAAAAGCATATGGAGAAACACTGACAGGTTGCTACAAAACACCCAAGTTTGCAGCCAAAAATCCTATGGAGAAACACGGACAAGCTGCCACAAAACACCCACTATTAGAACCTAAAAGCATATGGAGAAACACCAACAGGTTGTCACAAAACACCCACTATTGGAGCCTAACAAGGTGATGGAAACACACCAGTGGGTTGATACAAAACACCCACTATTGGTGCCTAAAAAGCATATGGAGAAACAGACAGGTCACTACAAAACACCCACTATTGGTGCCTAAAAAGCATATGGAGAAACACTGGCAGGTTGCTACGAAATACCCAAGTCTGCGGCCAAAAAGCCTATGGAGAAACACCGACAAGCTGCCACAAAACACCCACTACTGGAGCCTAACAAGGTGATGGAAACACACTAGTTGGTTGTTACAAAACACCCACAATTGGTGCCTAAATAGCCAATGGGAACACACCAACGGTTCACTACAAAATACCCACTATTGGAGCTTAAAAAGTTGATGGAGAAACACAGACAGGTCACTACAAAACACCCACTATTGGTGCCTAAAAAGCCTATGGAGAAACACAGACAGGTTGCTACAAAACACCCACATTACAGTGAAAACACAGCAATCACTCTCTATATCTCAAAGATTTTTGTTGTTTGATGGTTAATCAGTGGTCTGCAGCTTGGCAGGTGTCTCGCCTAGATGTCACACCATCCACCATCTCTCCACCTCCTGTTCAGTTCATACATTACGTCACTTTTGAAATTTTGATATGATACGTATAAAACGTGCTAATGTAACATATGTGGCTTGCAGAAATGTACAATGCTAACATATTCCACTGGTGAGTGGACTAAAACGTTGATACATACGGTCGTCTTTAAAATACACCTCTATTTGGAAATTCCCATGGTCCCATTCCCATGCCTCCATCCTAAACAATGGTACAACGATGCTAGCAGCCTACCGCCAGGCAGACAGTGGCAAGCAGCCAAGAAAAAGACAATAATGATATCTACTAATATCGTTGCATATTGGTCGCAGACCCCTGAATTTAACTGAATCGAAATTGTGTCACCGCAGACTTTGTGATATCAGAAAATATTGTATCACTGTCCAAAGAAATAATATAATATTGTATCATGATGAAACTTGTGACCACAACCCCAGTGTCTACATTTAAATTACAGTAAAAATAAGAAATTAAATCAGAAAGAAATGAGCAAACTATCTATATTTCTTAACTTTTTAGATTTAATTGTATTGTACAATAAATTCAAAATGAGGATATGTAGCATTTTAAATAAGGCACAATAAAGTGCTAATGTCCTAAAATTGTAATTCATCTTTGAAGAGTACTTTAACAAATAGCCATTTAGAGTTTAAACTGCTATTTATCATAGAGACATTCAAAGAGAAACAATGAGAGCACATTTGGCTCTAAACATGAGAGGACTGTACACGAAGTCTGTTAATTGCCATCTAACAGCATAAATAGCTAAACCAATTATGCACAAATAGAACAAGCTTCTCTTAAACATGTTTCATTTCAGAAGCAAATGGGTCATTGGGTTACTAATTATTAATTGTTTAACAACAAACTGCATATTAAATCAATGCAGCTCTTGATGATCAGGAGCACCACCAACCACGCGACTTCAAACAGCCGCATTTAACAATTCTTTCATTCATTTGCATCTGTATGCATCAAGGTCCACATCCATTCGAATACGAGCCCATCCGCATCCATTTCCTGCACGTGTCAGGCAAAGCGAGGCGAGAGCAGTAATTCCATTAAACCTGAGGGAGGCTATTCAGGAAAACCTTTGACATTTCTACTAGAACACATCAAATCAAATCTGTGAAAATCAAAAGCGGCTCTCATGCTGGTTAAAAGAGGACACATTTGTTCCTAACAAGTGCGTCATCAGCAGCCATGAGAAAAGTTAAAGTTTTCCTCTATGGTAACACTCCAGTAGATAAAGGAGGAAAGTGCTCAGAATGAAACAAACACAAATACTTCCGATTTTATTTCCACTGACTGATTCACAGAGAAGTGACGGGGAGAAAAAATAAATGGTATTGAGTGGTATTAACACTGATTGAATGGCACAAAGCCGAGCTGTAGCCACTGTACTCTTTCCTCTTCAACTCAACCACGATGGGAGTCCCAGGCCAGTGCTTTGGGGAAATTAGGATTAAAAACAGGATTAAATTAAAAGTAGCACAACAACAACCAACAGCACAACAAAAAAAATAGTTGGTGAAGTGCAGGAAAAAACAGCCCACTTTGCTGCTGAATTGTACTTGCAGCCATGTTGAAGAGCCCAGGGGACTCTGTGAACCCTCAGATGGATGGTGAGAGTTGATACTAATTGATGTATCATGGACAGGCACAGTGTGGAATGGAGTGGAGGGCGTATCGTCATTGACGAGAGGCCCATAGATTAAGCCTGTCAGTTCCCCTTCCTTTTTATGCCTCTGGCAAGGGGTGCTCAGGAGAAATCAATTTTTTGAGAAGCTGTATGGATGAAGACCATAATAATAACGTCATCTTCAGCTCCAGCCAAAATAAGCGTGGCCATCTCGCTCATTCGGAATCAATGCACCACTGTCTGTCTCTGCTGTCTCGCGCTAGCCCCTGTAAGTCCGTGTTTGTGCATGGGCCGAGTTCCAGTGCCGGGCAGGACATCGGGGTGATAATGCCAGCATCTGTCAGAGGAGCTTAGATATTCCTTTCCAAGCAAGCAGCAGGGACAGACTACAGACGTGTGCCATTCTTTGGCAGCAGAGAAAAAAAATGATATGAAATAAAATCAGTCATTCTCTGTGTACTTTCAACTGCACTGGTTCAAGCTTTCCACCACAAATGCTTCAAAAATATGTTCAAAACCAGTGCGAGGTTGTGAAATTCCCATGGACTTAAATAGCCTAGCTCTGCCTCCTGTCTTCAAGTTTAAGAAAGAGCCCGTTGCTCAGCCTTAAAGCGCACAGTGCAGTGCTGCATATGTGTCAGGGAATATAAAGTAAAGAAATATTACATCATGGTGCTAAGATTACGTTGTTCTACAAAATATAAACCTTTGGTGATGGACAGTAAACACAAACAACATCGAGTATGGACTTCTAATAATCTGCCATTCATCCATTTTCTCTCTGTTTCTCATCAGCTTCAGTGGGAGGCAGCTGGAATTACAGAAAAACACTCAAAAGCTCATCAAACTGCAGGTGAGATCACAGTTTTCAATTTTTCTGTTCTGTGATTTTGATTAGTGTGCACAGTTACAAGACATGTCAGTAACAAATATTATTATGGATTTTTTTTCAGTAAATATGTAATGCCTTAACACCATCTTCTTTGAGAGTACAGTAGCTCCTGTATATTTAAGCAATTCATTCATTCATTCATCCTCATAACCTCTTATCCTTTTAGGGGTCGTGGGGGGCTGGAGCCTATCCCAGCTGACATTAGGTGAGAGGCAGGGTACACCCTGGACAGGTCACCAGACTATCACAGGGCTGACACATAGAGACAGACAACCATTCACACTCACATTCACACCTACAGGCAATTTAGAGTCACCAGTTAATCTGCATGTCTATGGACTGTGGGAGGAAGCTGGAGTACCCAGAGAAAACCCACGCTGACACGGGGAGAACAATAAATATGGAGTACCCAGAGAAAACCCACGCTGACACGGGGAGAACAATAAATATAATATAAAATGTAAAATAAAATATAATATGAAAATATAAATAAGATTGAACATGCAAAACTGCACAGAAGGGTTGCCCGACCCCAGGTTCGAACCAGAAACCCTGTTGCTGTGAGGCAACAATGCTAACCTCTGCACCATCGTGCCACCCATATTTACGCAATATTACACACAAGCGCTTTGGTCCTGCTGCAGTTACCAAGAAAATAAAAGATTTCATCAAAATGTATTGTAAAATAAACCACTTTATGCTGATGTTATCTTGGTTTCCATGAAAATAAATGGGGTCTGACTTATAACTGGAAAACGATCAGTCATGTCAGTAGAGTCCTATTTAATGAAACCTAGTTTACTACTCCAGCATGTAGGCCGACCCTTAGTAATGACCTAGCAACAGAGATGATTTCTTGTCCCTTACGAGTCAGTCGGCCAACTAGAGCTAATGCATCATAGAGATTGTGGGATTTCCCAAACTGAATAAATACCACACACATAGACGCAAATTTGCCTTGAACTTGTTGTAAGAAACCTGCTGATTTTTTTCCAAGGACAGATTTAGCTAACTTTGTAGACTTTTTTTTAAGATGACGTTATTGCCGTGTCATTGACGAACTGGCACAACTGATGTGATCCAAACATTTTCCGTTAACTCCAGATTGTTGTGAAGTCTAAAAGTCAAAATCGATCGAAAAAAATTACTTTTTTAAATCTTGTGTAATATTCTGTGCATATTTGTTGGCATTTAGCCTTTCGAAAACATTTTCACTGCTGTCTCTAAACTGTTTGCTCTACAGCTTGTTGCACACGAGAGTCTAGCTGGAGTCTAACAGCACCATAAATAATTCAGTAAAGAAAGTTGATTTAAATCAAAATTAACAACAAAAGGATTCATTTTGTATCCGTGTTGTAGCCCTCTGTTTTTTTAATTAGCTCTGGAAGTTATAATGCTGCCATAGAAATGGCAGAGCAGTATTTTTCGTGGTAAGGACAGAGTGCTGTCATGCTGATTTGATCATGCTCTAAATGTCCAGTTGACCAATCAGATTGCCTGGTCAGATCTACTTGTTGTATAGTCATGACTATACTGTACAATGCTGAAAAACAGATCTCAGGCCGGAGCATAAAGTGTGGTCAGTCAGACACTCCTTAGCTTGAATAACTGCCAGTTTAATGAATCAGTAGACGAGTAAACACATTACTTTCTCACAATCACTTCCCCTCTTCCTTTCACCGACCAAAATGATGGCATTGTAAACAAACACTGATGCTGAGCAGTGAATGCACCACCACTCACGACAGAAAATTCAAGGATTTTAACGCGCTAAAATCAATAAAGGACACAAAAGAACGTCAACAGCAGGAATAATATTGAGGTAGATCTTGGCTCATAAATGAAATATGCCACCACTCTCTGAGAGAGAGAAAGAAATACATTGTGGCTAAATTACTGTGCTATAGTTTATGATCAGCCCTGCAGCTCAAGGCAGTGATGTCGCCTTCTTTCCCCCCACACTGCACTCAACTGCAGGGGGAAGAAAATCTGCTACATTTTTTAACCCTCTTAGCCCTTATCAGACACTGTAGCCCTCCAAAATATTTAGCCCTCACATTGTACAGTTAACAGCTGATGTCTCAACTCCCTTTGACATGAGCCAACTCACTGTCTTAAAGGTGCAGTCAGCGATTCTAATCCAGTACATATTTTTGTCCAATTCACATTCATTCAAATACATCTCCTCACGGACCGCTAGCTGTTCATTCTGTGTGCTGAAAAAATCCTGGAGTTCATACACAGCCCCAGCTCTGTAAATAGGGAGCAAACAAAGTGTCTCGGACTGAGAACTGTTCCAGCCATCAGCAACAGGGGGCATTCATGCTCGTGCACATGGACAGAGAAAAAGAAATAGGTAGTGGGAACAAGATGGACGCTTGAGGAGGTGTATTTGTTTGGGGATTAATCCAAATATCCACCCTCCAGACTTTCGTCGTATGTACTGCGACTTGTTCCCGCCATCTCGTCAAGTCTCCAAGAGCATGAGAATGTAGTAAAGCCACAGAAGCCGCTGTTTGATGTCTGTTTTACTTGTTGCTGTGGAGCTTATACTTCTACTATACCTGTGCCATGATGTGGTTAAATATTATCTCTGGCCTACATGATTTAATTAACATTTAAATAAAGTGATTGTTTTACACGTTCATAACGAGTTTGTTTTGTCTTTTTAGGTCCCGATCAGACAGAGCACGTTTTGCAGATGTCATATTGCATTGCACACCGCGCTGCCTTTTTTGTTGAAGCCTGCCCTGATTACACAGAGTGCTTTTTGCCGCTTGCTGCATCTGTTTTTTATATAGTTGCTAGGCAACCACCGAATCACCTGTCCTTAGCTTAACTACTGTTTTGCTTTGAAGAAAACTCACAGATCTATCTATACCTTAAAGTCTGCATTAAAAATTTACAGGCGGAGGGCACTTGGGGACTGGACACAAGGAAACAGAGATCGGTGTGGATATGAGACCAGAGAGAGGATAAATCAGGAGTATGACCAGGAGCTTCACTTGCGTGATGGTCAGTTCAAGGCTTGTTTCAGGATGAGTCGGGGACACTTTGACAATCTGCTGCCGGACCTGATTACGATTGATAGCACGTTAGAAAGTACTTTAGGCAACAGTTTGTTCAGATTTGTCTTGCAGCTTGCCAAGAAGGGCGACGATAAAAGTTACGTATAGTTAGCTTGACACTGTAACCCACCACTTGTTGTCATCACCACCTCAGCAGGCTGATTGGACAATGAATTGTGGATTTGGACGGCCCTCAGCACTCACAGACTTCCTGCGAGCACGCCCGCAAAGTCCACGAGTCTGCGAATGCGGTGAAGTCTGGACATTTAGTTTCGGCCTTGGTGCTGAGTTCAAATGTCACAGTCTTTCTCAGAATCGTTGACTCTACCTTTAACCACAATATTAGTCACATGAGAACATGAATAACAAGACACAATAAGTCGCAATGCACATTTATTGTCATTATACAAGCAGTTTGGTCTCCTGATCATTCACAGACATCATGTGACAATAAACGCACACTTTATCATTTGGTGCTTTAATTGACACTGTAACCAGGGAGAACTTGCACCTGTTCATCTCCGACTCAAGCAGGCAATGCAAGCCTCTGTAACACCACCTCAGACTGATAGAAATACAAAAAACATACCATGCACTAAGTTGTACATACAGCCATCAGAAAGCCCCGAGGACCAGAGAGTCCCCTGCCACCGCCTACGGTTGTTTAACTTGCTGACATTAAGAATTTATGAGTTTAAAGATTCTTCTGGCGCTCTCCTTATGCGACTGCAACATGTCTTGAGAAGTGTTACAGAGGAGCAAACAAGTTGCTTTGTTGATACTTGCTTGTTTGTTGAGATATGATTGCATTATGCAAGAGAAGAGGAGATATTTTCACTACAAAAATATCACATCTCAGGCATTTAACATGGATTCTTTTAGGAGGTAGCATGGCTTTATCTTTTTTATATTTCACAATAGTATGATTCAGACATGCTGGTGAGTGATTGTGCACTCCTCTTTGCTCTTGAACCCTATAAGATATGTAACAAAGGTGTTTATGTGCATTTATTATGAGTGATATAAACAGCTTTATGACCTTCTGCTACCCTAAAATATGCCCAGTGAAGTTGCTGCTATTCATCCTCAAGTGTTTAATTGACTGACACAGTTTGAGTATTTGTAATAAATAAAAACATAAATAAGGTAAATTACATGTCCATAATGCACAACATTGACCTTATTCTCCTTCCCATACACAGTTCAATCACTCCCGTATTGATTAACAATGATTGGATATGGCTCAGAACTAATTCACCTCTTGGACAGCATATTAATTGTGGTCAAACTGCCGACTTCTCCTCCAATATAAAGAGGAAATTGATTTGCCAGTGTGTTTTCATTGTTATTCTTGTGGCACGCTGTTGTTTTTCACCCGGGTGAGAGAAAAAAAAACAGTCTGGGGGTAAAAAAAATGGACAAGCTGGAACAACAGCATCGAGCTGCGGCTGCGGACGCTAGGTGTCACCCTTGTGACTTTGAAATCGGCCTGCCCTCCACAGGATGTGATGGCGGCTGAGGAGCGCGCGGGTGAAAGAGAGGCAGGCAGGCTGCATGGGAGGGTGTGTGTGTGTGTGTGTGTGTGTGTGTGTGTGTGTGTGTGTGTGTGTGTGATGGACCTGCTGCGACCGACTGTCGCTTCAGTCTGCATGAGAAGATTTCAGAAAAGGTGATGAGAGAATATGTGCAGAGCAACTAGAGGAACTTTACATCCTCCCTCCTCCTCCTCCTCCTCCTCCTTTTTTTCTCTCCCATCTGCAGTTTTCTTATGTTGCTGTCTGGCACGTGACAGGCGTAAATAGTTAACGTCACACCGAGCCTCGCTGCGATGATGTCGACCTGAGTTACACGCAGACAAGTGAGAAGGGACGCACGGAATAATAGCTGATAATTGATTTGTTGTTTCTTTTCTCATGATGATTAGCGACAGGCTGGAGGTCAGAGTCCACCCACCTCATTATTAACCTTTATAAATGTGGACTTTGCAGCTGACAGACACAAACGATTTAATTACAGTGAAGGCAGTTTATTATTTTTCATAGGATGGAACTATTCTGTTATTAAACCTGCTCCCATTATAGGCCTGTGTCTGCTGCTGTTCATCCAAAAGAAAGCAAAACTCAATTTATTAGCTGTCAGTCATTAATAGAAAGAGGTGGTGGTGACCTTACGTAAACCCACTGCCCAACACGTGGTCTGCCCATTTTGAATAATACAATATATGATATTTAACTCTGTGTGTCCCATGGGGCGGGGTGTAATTGATATGGAGGCTCAAGGGCAACATTTAATAGGAAAAGAGGTTTTATTTTGTGACGTGTACGAAAAGAAAACGTGGGCTATTGTGTATTGATTGCGCCTATGGCAATATTTCCTCCCAGCATGCTGCTACATGGAAACCATAATCTATAATGTTTATTCATGATTGGAAATCGCCTCAGCATGGTGCCTGCTGATGGTTAAGTTCAGACATATTGCACTGGAGAGCCAGGTTAGGGTGCAAATGATGTAACATGATGCGTATAGTTGCAACTTAAAACTTAAATTATGCTGCAGGAGGAAGTGGGAAATGCTACTTTGGCTCTGTGGTAATGCTGTTTGCTTTGGCACAAACTTTGCCATGTCACCGGGGGTCAAATAGATCCATACGAGTCCACAATAACCCCCAGGATCCTCATTGAGAGGATCTGTGTTGTAAAATATGACTTGTTACAAACAATTGCCTGTTGCAAGAGAAAACAAGGTCAAATCAGTGAAAAGTTATCCTTAGCATCTCCTCTGTGCCTCCGCTGGGGGAAATTAGTCTGCTCCTCTTTCTTTTCCTCCCTGTAGCACCCATGACACCCTCTCAAAGACCCCTGTGCGTCCCCCAGTCCCGACTTTTGGACGCGCTCCTCCATCGATCATCTAATACACAGCTCCGTGTCTCAACTTGTACGCTGTAATTGCCCGTTGAGTCGTCCATCTGCAGAAGAACAGGTAGTTGGCCGTGTTTCATTGCTGTACTTTGCCCCACCCACCAGCAGCTCCCAGCCCTCCTGTGTAACCCCTGATTGGCTGAGGGGATTGCAGGTCCTGAGACTGAGCGCTCAGCTCGGAGCTGCGCGTCCGCCAGTGTGCACCAGTGAAGCGAGAGGAGCGCTTGTTGGAGTCAACTAGACAGCCTACTGGCAACGAGTGGTGATTTCTTTTTTTCTGCCTCAACCAGGCTGGATATAGGCTACTGTGCTTCTACTTTGCTGCAGCCCAGAATGAAATGCGTTTTGTACATACAGTAGGCATCGTTTCCTCCCCACTGGCTACATTTTCAACGGATTTTTTAAAATGTTGCATGGACTCATTACCGGGATATGTGCAGCCTTTTTACCAAGTGAGACACGAGGAAATTAATTAGTAAGTAAAAAAGCTTCAAGACTTGCGGCCGGGGTGAAAGACTAAATCTGCTGGAAATAAAAAAGGTAATCGGGACTTCAGTGATGTGATGAGACATTCCTGCAATCGCACCCATGTTCTTTAGGCAAAGATATCCGGACTTAAGCTGTTGAATAATTTTGTGACTGCAGCTGCTTTTAGCTTTTTTTCCCCTCTCCATCAGATGTGCAGTTTGAAAGCATATAGCCGAAGAGGAAATTCTCTCACTGCTTGTAATATCTCACACAGAGCACAGATGTTTATCCAAAATGCGACTTAAATCTTTGCTGGCATCAAGGCGGAGAATCGAACACGGACTTTTTTGAACCCCATGACTTCATCTGCACGGAAGATTTAAACATTTGTGGACTTGGCTCGCAGGAATTCACATTTATGCAGCATTTTTTTTGTACCCCCCCTCTTTTCAGCCCACTTGAAAATGGACAGTTCATCATATGAGTCATGTGTAAGACCAGTTTTGCCGCTTGAGAAGAGCTGCACGGATTTACACGGCTAAATCACTGTTGTGAGAAGATTCAGCATGTTTTCACAGATCTGTCGTCCCCAATGTTTCGCCCGCTGCAGTAGACCGGAGGATGTGCTCTGCCCGAGAAGAGTAAAATAGGCTGAGGCACTTGTTACAATTATAGCTTTCGCACCATGATATAATTTGCATACACGAGAGCTATTCGTCACCTAAACACTTTTTTTCTGGACATTTGAATGAGATGAGTCATTTGGAACATTTTTCCTGTTTTCTCTGACGTGCGTACTTGTGCGTAATTATCAAGCTCTTTATTAGGGAGAGAAAAACTCAACAGGTACAATGCAAACCAAGGAGATGGAATTAATACAATTAATAGCTGTGTTCCTCATATTTTGGGTCGGGGCTGAGGCTGTTATCAACCTCAAGTATGGAATAAACGAGGAGATGAAGCCCGGGTCAGTGATTGGAAACGTGACAAAGGACGCGCTAAAGCAAGGATTTCAGATTGCGCCGCAGCCCCCGTACTTAAGGGTTATTTCCAATTCAGAACCACGATGGGTGGAACTCAGTCCAGCCGGAATCCTTACAACCCAAATGAAAATAGATCGGGACGTAGTTTGTCGGCAGAACCCAAAGTGCATTATTTCCCTAGAAGTGATGTCAAACTCTATGGAGATCTGTGTCATCAAAGTTGAAATTGAGGATTTGAACGATAACGCACCCAGATTCCCAACGAGCCACATTGACATTGAAATCTCCGAGAATGCCTCCCCTGGTACCAGGTTTCCCCTAGAGGGGGCAAGCGATCCGGACTCGGGGATCTTTGGAGTGCAATCATATTCCATCACCCCAAATGAGCTTTTCGGACTAGAAATAAAGACCAGAGGGGATGGGTCCAAAATTGCTGAGCTCGTTGTGCAAAAATCGTTAGACAGGGAGACCCAGTCCCACTATACATATGAAATCAGCGCAGAAGATGGAGGAGACCCTCCTAAGATAGGCGCGGTCCAGTTAAACATCAAGGTGATTGATTCTAATGACAACAACCCCGTTTTTGACGAGCCGGTGTATACAGTAAACGTGATGGAGAACTCCCCCATCAACACATTAGTCATAGACTTGAATGCAACGGATCCTGACGAGGGCACTAATGGAGAGGTTGTGTACTCGTTCAACAGTTACGTCACCGAAAAAACGAGGGATGCGTTCAAAATTGACCCCAGAACCGGGATCATCACCGTCAACGGTGTTTTGGATTATGAAACGGCGCAAATATACGAGATCGACGTGCAGGCCAAAGATTTAGGTCCCAACTCTATCCCAGCTCACTGCAAAGTCACAGTGAATGTGATGGACACTAACGATAATCCACCTGTCATCAGTTTACTCTCACTGAACACGGAGATGGTGGAAGTGAGTGAGAACGCGCAGCGTGGATATGTCATTGCGCTAGTGAGGGTGTCAGATAAGGATTCTGGGGCAAACGGCAAAGTGCAGTGCAGGCTGCAGGGCAATGTTCCGTTCAGGCTGCAAGAATATGAGAGCTTCTCCACTATACTTGTTGACGGCAGGCTGGACAGAGAGCAGAAGGACACATACAACCTGACTATCCAAGCGGAGGACAGTGGCATGCCTCCTTTACGCGCCACAAAGTCTTTGGTAGTCAAAGTCACAGATGAAAATGACAACCCTCCCCAGTTCCTAAAGCCACACTATCAAGAGATGGTGATGGAAAACAACCTGCCCGGCTCATGTCTGCTGGCGGTATCAGCAGAAGACCCGGACCTGGGGATGAATGGCACAGTTTCCTACTCCATAGTCCCCGGTGAGATTAAGCACATGGATGTAAACACATATGTCAGCATAAACCCATCAGGCCGCATTTACTCCATGAGATCATTCGACCATGAATACACCAGGACTTTTGATTTCAAAGTTTTGGCCAGAGACAACGGCAACCCCTCTTTATCGAGCAACGCCACGGTGCGTATTGTTGTCCTGGATGTCAACGACAACACACCTGTGATGACAAACCCTCCGCTGGTTAACGGCACAGCGGAGGTGTCCATCCCAAGAAACGCAGGGGTCGGTTACATGGTCACCCAGGTGAAGGCTGACGACTACGACGAGGGGGAGAACGGGCGGCTGACCTACACCATCTCAGAGGGGGACAGGGCTTTCTTTGAGATCGACCAGGTGAACGGTGAGGTGCGCTCCACCCGGATGTTTGGAGAGAACGCCAAGTCCACCTACGAGATCACAGTGGTGGCGAGGGACCACGGCAAGCCCTCCCTGTCCGCCTCGGCCTACATCGTGGTGTACCTCTCACCAGACCTGAACGCGCAGGAGCCTATTGGACCTGTCAACCTGTCCCTCATCTTCATCATCGCTCTGGGCTCTATCGCAGCCATCCTGTTTGTCACCATGATATTTGTGGCGGTTAAGTGCAAGAGGGATAACAAGGAGATCCGGACGTACAACTGCAGGTACTGAGTCAAATCTCGCCTGTGTGTGTGTGATTGTGTGTGTGCGTGTGCATGTGAGAGAAAGAGGGAGAGGGAGGGAGAGCGTGCGCCCGCGCGTGTGTCCGCGATCGTGCCTGAAACTGCGAGTTGTGAGTGCATTGCTTTTGTCATGCAGCATGTAGAGGCCCGAATGTGAGGACTGCAGATTTTTTCTTTTCTCCCCCACAGATTAAACGGAGGCAGAAAATGAACCCGACTGCTTTAAATCAGACACATTATGCTGAGGCCCACTGTTCCGTGTTAAGGAAACGTGATTGATTGATTTAATCCTTCCATTGTAGCCAATTGACTCATAAATATGACGGTTCAACTGTCATGTTCAATTTGCGGGTGTGTTGCCGGACAATTAACGTCCCACTGGTTCAATAGCAGTCCCAGACATTTATTATTTAACGTCCACCATGGCTGATTGGCTGTTATCAGCTTTAATCCAGTGTGATTATGGACAGTCCTCCAGGATCACTCAGATTCGCCTCTGCGTTCTCTCTGCACCAGGGAATATCTGGAGCAGTGAAATGAAATAAAAATAAATGAAATAAAAGCATGTAAACCACATCATCATTAACTGTTTCCCCAGTTCTTCCAGGAAAGGAGCAGATTATTATTTTCCGGACCTTTGAATATTGAACACTCTTGTTGTGTTTATCAATCTGAACATCAGCTCTGGCTTTGATTTCCCTGTGCCACATTACCACTATAAATTTACATATAGATTGGATTTGAGAGTTTAACCTGAAGCTATAATCATATTTTCCTCCAAACATAATTTTGTTAATTCGAAGTTAACTCGGGCCATTTTTCAAGCATGTAACCATGAAGAAATATTCTTAAACTCTCCCTGAATTGCTCAGATTATTCTCTCAGTATAGATTAGAGAGCGTGTTTTTTATTTTATCATTCTCATGTGACATTTGGTCATATTTTTTTAACATTTTGTGAAATGCAGAGCTATAATTTCTGCCTTTATATTGTTAAAAGCAAGAGCCCACATCTCCTCTTGTCACAGGAACACAAAAAACACTCCAAATGTTGTTATTCAAACCTGATTTGATATAGAAAGATACCACCCTGTTGACATCTCCACCACAACAGCCACTTCATGCAGTATCATATTTTTAATGGCAGTTCTACATCCTGTTCAGACGAGAGGCAATGACAGACAACCACAAATTCCAAATTCCAAACTGCTCTCAGTACTTTACTCTGCTAGTGTGAGCCACTCTCCCTGCTGGGTGCTTTAATCAGCACTGATGTGTTCTGCTTCTCAGTCGCCACCTCGAATATGAGGAGCAGTTATCTCCAATTTATTGCTTGTCCTCTGTCAGTCTGTCTGACTCTGAAGATTTTCCCCTCCCTCCCTGATTTCAATTTGGGCACAGGGTGGAGAGACAACATGTTAAAATGATAAATGAAAAAGAGATGGAGTATTTTCTACTCTTGCAGCTGCCCATTTTCTTTCCTCTGAATCAAGGGGGAGCAGAATGGGGGGAGGGGGTGGGGGTGCAGGGAGCTGTTTTGAAGATGCAATCTGAAAGAAAAATGAAATAGACAAACTGCAGATTTTTCGAAGCAACAGAGGATTAGAGCTGCGTTTTAGTGAGGAACAGAGGCCAGTGGGGGCTAGTGTAGCAGAGACATTGAAGAAGCAGGAACAGAAACAGATATCGCAATTTCATGGGTAACTATAGTTTTGTTGTGGGCTTAAAAGGGAAAAATAAACCATATGGTCTGTGCCGTAAGGTTAAAAATGGCCTCCTCCAGAGTTTGAAGTAATGCAGATGGTGAAAAAAACCCATCAGAAATTATATGGAATATGTTAAGTGGAGTTTGTAGTCATCACTATAGAGAACATAGCATCTGTTCTCCTGTGGAAAACTGCGAGGCTGTGCGAAGAATGGATATTTCCCCCCAGTCTGAGGATCCTTTGATAAAACATGGCTGTGTTGCTCATTTGCTCTTATTAAAGTCAAAATACTCAGTTCAAGTTTGCAGCAGCCTCCGAGAGCAGCTAAATGAATTTCAATCTGCAGTTCTCGTGCACGCCGTGCTGCTCGTGGGTTCGCTTGATAACGAAAGGAGAAAAAAAAAAATGGAATTAGTGTGGGTTGTGTGCTTTGAATATGATTGCATATACCGGTAGTGCTGCTCAGTATCATTGTGTTCTTTTGCTTTGCTTCTGTGGTTTTGGCATGTTTGCATATTGCCTGCCTGTTTGTGACATGTCGATTGTTGAGCATGCAAATGCAAACAAACAAGGGATAACAGCTCCATTGCAGGCCGGGAGTGGGGAGTCACTTTAAATGTGCTGTTCCACCCCTGGGCACGGCAATGAGCAGTTTGTCTGGCCCCCACGGTCGAACAGCGCCCTAGCTGGCATGGCAAGCGTGCTTTTTGACCGTGTGGACGGGGAGGGGAAGGCAGAACACTGCTTTATTGAGTCTGTTCAGTTTCTTCTACTTGCGCAGGGTGGCGGAGTACTCATATGGCAACCAGAAGAAGTCCAGCAAGAAGAAGAAGCTGAGCAAGAACGACATCCGCCTGGTGCCACGCGACGTCGAGGAGACAGACAAGATGAATGTGGTGAGTTGCTCGTCTCTCACCTCCTCGCTCAACTACTTCGACTACCACCAGCAGAGCCTGCCACTGGGCTGCAGGCGCTCCGAGAGCACCTTCCTCAACGTGGAGAACCAGAACTCACGCAATGCAGCTCCCAACCATGGCTATCAGCACCCGTTCACTGGGCAGGGCCACCAGCAGCCAGACCTCATCATCAACGGCATGCCACTGCCAGAGGTGAGATACAATCCGCTGTGCTCTGTGCTTGGCTGCTTTTGGTGTTCACATGCAGGAGAAAAAGGGATGTTTTGTATTAAAATTAATTCTCATGACTAAACGTGAAGAAACGGTCAGCTCCATTAGATTTCCCTCTTCATTAATCATCATTAATAGGTCTCCTCGATCACGCTGAATCCTTAGAATGAGCTGTATAGAAGCATAGCAACACCTTTCAGCACATCTCAAGGTCTAGTGATATTTAGCATTCCACCGTACCACAGATTATAATGTCAGTGAAATGTCTCCCTGCTATTGATGGATAGCTGAGCGATCTGAAATGGCACGTGTGACATTCTGTCAGTCGATCTGAGTGGAATCCTTCAAGGCATTTCGAGGGGCCGAGACACCGAGGCTGACCTGTGACTGGGAGCGCTTTGCCAAGCAGAATTTGGAGACCTGACAAAGTGGATTATTTGGCCTCCCTTACTCCACTTGTTGTTTTTTTTCCTTTATTGTATTTGTCGGTGCTGAGCTACTGCAAAAAAGAAACAGGAGTTTGAGCACCTGCCAGATGTATTGACCCCCCTAATCAGCTCCACCACACGTCATTTCAGGTGCGAGCAGAAAGAATAATCATTGTCTAAACTCTTTATCTGTGTGTTGTCCATTTGGCTGCAGTGTTAGCGCATGGCCGCTCTGCACAGTCAGCCATTGAATTACCCTGACATACCATGCATGGCTCCAGCAGAGCAGTGAAGGTCTGACTTGAAAGACTATTCAGGCTGACAGAGTGTATGCAGACCGGCTGATCTTTAGTTTATAGATTTTTTGTACGTATGAACTGCTCTATTGGATTCTTTTGGAAACCCTCCTCATGACCCACTTCTCCTTGATCCCACAGGAGAAAGGGGCATTTATGTTTGTGTGTGTGTGTCAGTGTGAGTGTGTGTGTTTGTGTTAGAATGTGTATCACTCCTATAGACAGCGGCAAATAAGCTCCAGCTCCATGCACACACACTCTCTTGTAATTGATGACTCCAATCTCTGTTTGACATTCAGTGAGAGGAAGGTGGGGGGTTCGGAGCGCGGGTCTTAAAACAAGAAACACAAGATGGATATTGATGTATTGACTGGATGATCCAGAGAGATCCAGGCACCGGTGGATCCTGAGGGGTCAATGAGACCTACTTACGGGCATGCTGATTTACTGGGCCTGTCTGAGCTGGTTCTGACTGAGTGTGTGTGTATGTGAATAACACAGGTGGAGGGACTGAGGAATGTTGTATGCGGGGGGAGGTTGTTCTGTGGCGTTATCCGGTCAGTGGAGGCAGAGGTGGGGGGATTCAGCAAGTACACGCAGTGACCCGTGTGCTGTGATTGTATTTGCTGGTAGGCAGTGCTATGCAGGTCACCACCAGCCTTTTCCTCAGCCAAGAAAATGTGGGTCTCTGGCTGCACAAAGAAATCAACCGACGCTGTAAAAAGCTCCAGCGAGCATCCTGTCTCTGTGGCTTAACCATCCAATAAAAGCACATTTGCCGCAGGATTAGGAGAGCCTTTATTTGTTTCAGCTAATGAAAAAGTGAAGAGGGAGACAAATAGGGCTGAAGATTGATTTAGATGATTCCATATGCAAAGCTTGGAGTAGTCTTGATGGAGCTGTGTGAGGGCAGATAGAGAGATAAGAAGGGAAGGAGTGAGTGAGGGTGAATGAGTCTCAGTGCCAGGTGTCTGAGCCCCGACCACGTTTTCTCATTTGCTTCGAGGCAGTTGATTGGCTTGATAGAGGCCGGGCCTGTTTAGCATGCAGCTTCCATTGCTCTCCGCCTTGCACATGATGTTGACAAACATCTCTTTGACCCGGCCTTTGCATATTTTTCCCCTGGACTGAGAAGAGAGAACGTGTGTGTGTGATGGAGCAAAATAGCGGTAGCAAGAGCACACCTTATACCCTCCAACAGAGTAACCCCAGCACAACAACAGTTGTCATTGTTTTCTTTCCTCCCCATTGTGACATTTGCAAGAGACAGAAGCTCTACAGTACGTACAAATGTTGCTCTTAAATAAAAAATGTTCTCAGTATAATTACAATGCCATTTATAGCACAAACAAACAGCAGTGAAATGACTGATAATTGCTTTGTTACAATGAGCAAGCTTGGGCTTGAAACCACTTGACTCCACAAGTCCTCAACCCATATCCCATTGACTGGCTAGGACACACGAGTGGCTGCACTGTTGTGATTACTGAGGCTGCTTTGTCCCCAAAAAATTGTTTTCATCCTGAGGGCAACCTCATAATTATCCATGATTCATTTATCCTCGGCGGAAGAGCTTTTTGTTTTTACACCAGGGCACTGTGATAACTCTGTGTTTGTTTATTTTCCAAACATGTAGATTAAAACGATCATCAGAATGTGGGTTCGGGGTCAGATTAGGGTTTGCTAATGGAGGTAAAGAGGATATGTTCTCTCGTGTCTGTTTGTAAATTCTGTGTTTGATCGATGCAAAGTTCTCCTCCATTGTTAGTTTATGTGGGGCAGTGAACATCCTGCTTATGTCAGAGCAGCTGGAGTCGAGCTTTTCCTGCTTCAGACAAAGCACGCTGGCACACACACACACACACACACACACACACACACACACACACACACACACACACACGTACGTACGCACACACAAACACGGCAGACTTGGCCAAGATAACAGTGACAGGTCTCCCCGAAGGCCTCATACCTGCAATTGCATTGTGTATATTGCATTCTCCCTTGTGAGAATGTGTACCAGCATATATACCTCCCTGAACATCGCTGTCCATTGTTTTGAAAAGCATCAGCTGTGAGATGTTTGTTAGACCTGCCTGTGGTAGCACTAATATGAACACTCACAGGAGAATAGAGCTGTCTTCCATGGCTTAATTATAGTGAATCACTTGGAGGGGGAGACAATTATACAGTAAAGGAATGGCCTTTGGCTAGAATGTTTTTTAATTTGTAATGTGTACTAAGGCTTCTCACACCTGTGATTCCAGATAATGAGCAGAGCAGGAAAATAAGATATCTTACTTTATTGATTATTCAGGTAAGAGATTTTTCTTTCACACATATGAATAAAAAAAGGAGATGAATGCGTTTATAGGAGGTTGGACTTTGCACTACAGGGTGTAAAATGTTCAGTGGCCAGTGCGCTTCATAAGTTTAGTTAATTGATAATCGATACAGTCATCCTCCACATGCTCTCTGCACTGTTTCCTCAAAGGAGCAGTGTGTAAGTTTAGGGGGATTTAGTGGCATCTAGCAGTGACCATGCAACAAGCTGAAACTTCTCCCGGTTCGAATTCTGTCAGTGTTCTTTGTGAGGAGGTTTTTATCAGGAGCTGAATTATCCACAGAGGTCTCTTCCCCTCCGAAACAAACAAACATGGGGTCCCATTTATAAAACAGCGTGTAGCATCCATACTAAAAATGTACATATGGGCAAAAGCTAAAATGGCGTGCATCAAAAAATATTCTAGTTTCAGGCTTCCACCTCACGATCTGTGTCGCCAATTTCCGGTTTCCAAAATGTTCATAAGCATGGGTCAGAGTTTTTCCCATCAAGTCTGTTTTTATAGATCACAAATTTTGCGTGGGAAATGGCGTACGCCTCTTTCAGGCCTCATTTTGTGCATACGCAATGTTTTAAAAATGAGACCTCATTACCTCATTTACCGCTGGTAAATCACTGAATTAAGCAGTGTCATGTTACAAATCAGTGTTTCTACTGTGCTGTTCGGCTTGTCAGAGACATTCCGCTAGCCCAGCACCTGCTAACGCGTGCTCACCTTTTATCTCTGCTAACTTAAGATCTGGACGTTAACTAGGTTTCTATTGAGAGTCGAATTATCCTCAGAGGTCTCTTCCTCTTAAAAACAAACAGACCCGGTCATTTAAACCGGTAAACACACTGAATAAAGCAGTTTCATGTTACAAATCAGTGTTTCTCCTGTGCTGTTTGGCTTGTTCTGTTAGCCCAGCACCTGCTAACATGTGCTCACCTTTTCTCTCTGCTAACTTAAGATCCAGATGTTAAGGAGGTATTTATCAGCAGCCGAATTATCCTCAGAGGTCTCTTCCTTTAAAAAACAAATGGACCCAGTGATTTAAACTGGTGAAAACGCCAAATAAAGCAGTTTCACGTTTCAAATCAGTGTTTCTCCTATGCTGTTTGGCTTGTGAGAGACGTTCCGCTAGCCCAGCACCTGCTAATGTGTGCTCACATTTTTTCTCTTATAACTTAAGATCCGGACATTAAGGAGGTTTTAATCAGGAGCTGAATTATCATCAGAGGTCTCCTCCTGTCAAAAACATTTTATCTTATATTATATTCCATATCTGCCTGTACACCCCCCAAAGCCTACACACTGGACCTGTAACACTGCAGCTACAGGAGTCTCAGTGATGCTATATTTTCATGTGCGCCACAGTGTCAGGTTCAGATTCTGACAAAAGAGAAATGGATGTACATTTTTGTTTGTTTGTTCAGTTCTCACAGTCAATCAAAGGAGCCTAAATGAGAAAATGAAAATTGAAAAAAGGGAAAGAAAGCAACGACTGACAGGGTACTCAGAGCACCAGTCTTGCTGTTTCTCCCTGTTAGTAAAGAAGACGTTTTGATATTGATGTAGGAGAGACAACAGGGAGTGGTTTCAGCGAGGCTGCACATCCCTCGCTATCACTTCACATCAGGACAGTATGCATGGGAGCATTCAAACGTGTCATATTGAGCATGCAAAGTAGATGTCATGCTGTCAGCGCATACTACACATCTGTTGAAACTGCCAATCTCCCCACACACGCGTACTCACGAATACACACGCACACACAATATTTCTTATGGAGTGTCACATTTATTTGAAATATGGGCTGTGACATTATCATTTACATCATTATGGCCGACTCAGAGAGGGAAAAACAAGAGGCATAATCCAACATATTCGATAATCAAACATTGTTGTGATTCTGCATTTAAAGTACTCTTTTAATGTTGTTTTGATATTGTCCTCATTCTCTGCTGTTGAATATATGCTCAGCTCTAAATGTTGCTAATAAGATTTCTGTAATAGTTTCTGTCATTGCAGTGTGAGATTTTATACAACAGCTCGAGTGTTAATGAAAAATGTACATATTTAGTGCAGTTGCTTACTGTTTTTTCTCAGTGTAGGAAATTTTACAGTATATGATATAATCCATATTTTCCCTTCATCTTAGCAGTATCTCATGGAACAGTGAGAAACGTCTGGAGGTCTTTTTTAGTCAGGCGCAGATTTATATTGGAAATTCTAAAATGTCTCTCCACAGACTGTATCTGGCAGAATCATTTAGCTTTTGTTTGTTGACTTGCACACACTGTGATTGACAGAAAGTAGAGAGCATCAACAATTGGTTGAAAGTGTAATTGGGAGATGACAACACGGAAAGCAGAGAAAGCACAAAGTGAAAGTAAAGCTCGTCTCAGCTCTCACGTTGTTGCTGAATGCACACATTACTGCAACAGAAGACTCTGGCTGCAGCTTCTTTCAAAATGTAAAAGTTCATTGCCTGATTTTATTTTAGCAGTGTCTGACAGTCAGCTTTGTATTCACAGTTTTCAATGCCGTTTGGAAATGAATAGAAGTGAATGAGTCTGACATTTTCAGCAAAACTAATTGAAAAATATCCACAGTCTATGCATTTAAAACAGGGTGAACATGAGACTTAAATGAAAGAAACCTCCTGTCATTTGCATGTGTACGTGCACAATGGTGGCATCAGTCCCTGTCTGCTCCCAGGGAACCAGATCCCTGCTTTTGAATACAAAATAAAAATTAAAGGTCCTGTAGACAACACTGAGCATTAATACAGCAGCAAACAACTATTTGCCATGCAAAAACATAGTGGAGTAATAGTGTCCTGAGCAGAGAATGAAGTCACGATACCTTTGTGTGTGTTCAAAATGGAGCTTCTTTTTTGTTTTTTGGTAGACAGTCAGGCTGTGTGCGCATGTTAGTGCATGTGAGTGTCTGAGCGTAGCTAATCGCCACCTCTCTGTACTGCACTCATACGGCTGTTACCACTGATATCGGGACAGCGTCGTGGCAGAAGCATAGCGCCACCCTTCAGTTCTTTCTTATGTTAACACTGTTAGCTCTGTTAGCATTATTGCCGTTGTTCATAGGTGTAGATTCTGAGGGGGATGCAGGGATTTGTCTGCCCATTTGAAAACATGACAGTAGCAGAGAATTTTTATTAATATTAATAATTCATACATAAAAATTCACCAGAATGCAGGAAAATTTGCTCAAAATTTCCTGAGGGTTAACCCCCACTCCCCAAATTTCATATGTCCCTCCTCAGTTTTACAATGAAACCATAGATCTTGTAGTTGTTAGCACCACTGGCATTGTTAGCACAGTCAGCTGCTAGCCGCCAGCCCAACACCTCCATGTTGAGAGCTGTGTGCAGACAACCTCTGAATCATCGTTACCCGCTGTATGTCGTATACAGCACCTTTAAGATTATTTTTTTGTAAATGCAGTGATTAAGTGATCCCTTAAATCAGTCTAAATTCAGTATTTAGCACAAGAATTGTCTATGACTAAATCGAAGACATTTGCACCATAAATTAAAGCAGAAAAGGTGCAACTTTATACATAAAAATTCCCCAGAATGCTGGAAAATTTGCTCAAAATTTCTTGGGGGTAACCCCCACTCCCCAAATTTCATGTGTCCCCCATAATCTTACAACAAAACCTAAGCCCTTGTTGTTTTAGCACAGTTAGCTGCTAGCCGCCAGCTTAACACCTCCATGTTGAGAGCCGTGTGGAGACAACCCCTCAATCATCGTTGCCCTCGGAACGTTGTACACAGCTCCTTTAAGATTATGTTTTTCAATAATGAAGTGATCAATTTAATCAGTCTTAATTCAGTATAGAGCACAAGAAGCTAAAATAGCATTTAGTCTTGTCAAAAACCTTCATGAGAAAAAACAGCCAGATTCTCCAATGGTGGAAAAAAAACCTCTTTTAACTGTGAATAGTTTGTCAAAGAGATAGACAGACTAATCGTGTTGGAAGAGAAACAACAGATATACAGATATTGTGCAATAAGGGAAGGGATACATAACTGCTTGATCTTAAAAGCCAGTGTTGTTGTTTTTTTATTTATTTTTGATGCGTTGGAAGAGTGGGAGGTGTATGTTGCATTCTTTAAAGTCTCCTCCTTTCAAAGGATTTGAGAAAGAATCGTTTCATCTCCAAAAGCTTCAGATGCGCGCTGATTGAGTGGCAGATGAACCTCTTAATTATTTAGAGAGGTTATTTGTAAGGCAGAGACTTCAGAAATGCTCTGCTTTTCAAGTATCAGTGTTTATAAGGTGAAATAAAGCCTTGTCTGTCAGAAATAAATTAACAGAGTGGCAGTGATGTACCCGGCGCCCTCTTTATTGCATTCCTCAGCTGGCTCCTCCCACCGTGTTTAACACACACAGCCGCTGAAGCTGTAGGGTGATTTTGTGACATTACTCAACAAGATGGTTTTCACTCCATGCACAACCCGTGCTAGTTTTACACTTGGTTGGGTTTTTATAGCCCTGACCCCAACCCGCAACACCCCATCACTGCACGTCATTCTCGATGTTGCAGAGGTACAATGAAATGACATAACAACCCCAGGCAGCCAGTCACAAGCAGCCGGGCCCGCCGGGTTGCCACCCTCTCGTCGGGATCAGAGCATCCAGCCAAAGAGCTTAAGAGTCAAAACACATGAGTGACGGCGTCTGATGTACACATGTCACTGTATGTGTCCTTAACCACATGTGACTGGTGCGGAGCATGCAAAGGGAGTAATACTGTAGAGCAGCGGCGAGGCCTGGAAAAACGAGGAGAGACAGAAAGGAAGAGAAGAGGGGAGAGAGGTCTATTTATAGAATGCCAATGATTTTCCTCAACCTGTATTGCTGCTGCCTGAAACATGTTATTTTTCTCTGTAAAATGTGGTGTTAGGATGAGGAAGAGATTTTATTGCACAAACCATATCAGCCTCTACAGAAAGCAATAATGTCTCTTTTTTATTGTCAGTGCAAGATGTCTTTTTGCTCTGGAAAAAAAACAAACAACAACAAATATTATGATTATTTCAACGTATCTGCAAACAAGGTGTTATTAGCAAAGGATAGTGGTTCCAGTATAAATTTTCCACCAACTCTATTTCCTTAAAATCTTGACAGTCCGTGATAAAATCATCAAACGGCTGAACATCTTGATAACATCAGCAAACTATATGCGACAGCAGACGTCGTGCTTCAAGCTGTGCGATACACCAGAGACACACAAGCGCACAATCACATCAAAATAAAAAAGTCAAATCATATGGTACTAATCAACTTAATCATTCATCCATCTTTCAAGATGATTTTGCTTGGTTCAAGACGACAGCACTGAAAGGGAAAATATATTTTAAATGACTTTAAAAGCTCCATCATGTGGAAAGAATTAACTTTCTTGTAAACCTATTAAACCTCAAAGGAAGGTTTTTTTAAGTGGAGCCAAAGATAGGCACATAATGGTATTAGCCATCCAACGATTTATGTTAAAAGATTTTTACTGGAGACATACCTAGATGCAAAAAGGGGGTATAATGGCATCGGGCTTATGCGTTGATGGGTCCACACGTAAATGAGAGAAGGCTAAATGGAGTGAAGGAAATGGACGTAGTGATGATGTTTATCGCTGGGGAAGGGGACATCATTACGCACCTTGTTAAGCCCTGCAAGCAATGCTGCATGGACGTAATTACCCATTTAAATGAGTTTCCCGCAGCGTTGTTTTTTTTTATTCCTCAAATTAAACCCTCAGACACAAATATGCAGCATTCTGTTTTCTGTCATGGAAATCTAAGTCCAAACATGCAGAGGACGGCAACATGGAAATTTACCAACAATCATGAGCAGCCTCTCCTCATCTTCTCTTGCAAAGTTTACATGTCAGCCCCCTGCAGATTTTACTGCAAAGTAAAACTAAGGTGGAGAAAACTAATAAAGCCAAACAAGTCTCAGGAAAAGTCATGACAAGGGAAGGCTCCAGGAGAATAAGAAAAGAAAAAAAACCTCCCATCTCTCATTAATGCAGATTCTGCAGCCCGTGGTTGAAACTGCCTGTAGTTACATTAATATAGAATAGAAAAGGTCATGTTTAAAAACACAAACCCGAAGACTTGTTATGGCTAGGAGTGAAATCTATTTGCAGTGGAAGCTCACAATACTATTTGCTCTGTCGTATTCAGTGTATGTCAAGACGAATGTGCACGCCTCCGTCCCTCTGGCTCAGAAATATTAAAACAATCATTTGTACGATGTGTATTGGCATGCAGCGTTAGAGAAACATCAACGCTCCTTCACTGTACTTGTCCTTCCTCACAGATAAGAATAACAAGGGACCCATCAGCCTTTGGTGAAATTATTATTTTTTCTTTTCTGATCTGGTGTGGAACAACAAAACTTGAATGTTTTTCAGCAAGCAGACGAAGTGAGAGAAAAGTAATTACAATTCTCTGCTAATGACCATTATGATTTGAGTAGGCCAAAAACTAATTTCATCCAAATGTGCAGAGAGAAAAGGTAATAATTAAAATTCATGGGTATCAGGTTTTGCGCTGCCCTGCTTTGGATGAACCTCAGGCCTGTTGCCACACTGTTAAGAGAGTTCCCAGGGCTTTCTCCTGAGTGCTGATGCTACACTTTCTGAGCGACAGGGAAGTGGGGGGAGGGATTCAGTGCAACATAACAATACTGGTTGTGAAAGGAAACTTTTCCAAGCAGCCAGCTCTGACACCAGGGAAGAATGACCTTTCCAAGTGTCCTGTTTTTTTTTTCTTTTGGTCTAAAACAAAGCAGGAGCAGGAGGATGTTAGTTAGCATTTCCCCCATCAGATTAAATGTCAGCTTCTGCATGCATAATTGTAGAATGGAAAGTGAGGAAGACTTGAAGTGAACCAATTTGCTGGTGGATAGATGAATCCTGAGCGGAGTTATTCACTGCATTGCAGATGTTGTCACGATACTTTTATACCGCCGTCGCCTGCCTCCACTTCGCGGTCTTTATTTTTGTGATCTGTATGTCAGCACCTGGCTTCACAGTAATTGCAACATCGGGTGAAACTTAATTCATCTGGAAACAAAAAGCATTATTCCTTTGTCACTACCTTTTTTTTTTTAAGAGTTTCAAGAAGGCAGACAAAAGGGAGCCGGCGTCATTGTATTACACACACAAATGCTGCATTATACCTCTGTTTTGTTTGCTCCAGTGGTTGAGCAGTCTTTCCTGTTTCTCCCCTCCTTTCATTTCGGCAAATTCATACAGCGCTTTTGTTTCTAGACATAAACCTGGATGCGCATTAGGGAGCGCATGTATGGGATGTTTGATGAGCACGGAGGCTGTTGGCAGGCGAGCCACTATAGCAGCAATATCGGCCGCCTCAGAGGCATGCAGCAGTATGGCTGGAGGAGCAGCAGGGTAGCGTAATTGTGCATTGTTCATCCACAGAACAGAGGCAGAGCATGTAATGAGCTGTAGCATTTTCACCCAGCCAGCCTAATGGGCTATGACCGAGTATAGGCCTCTCAGAGCCCTCGCGCTCCCTCTGCCCTGTGTGGCCAGTGTCTTGGGCCTCTTCTTTTCTTTTCTCCCATTCTGCCCCCTCCTTTTCTCTGCCCGATCAGCGTCAACCATTCCTTCACCCCTGTTATCCCCCTCCTTTATCTCCGCTCCCCTACCCATTGTCCCCCTGTCTGAGGAGATGGTGGGACCCCTAATGTGTTCAGTGTGTGGCTCCTTTTCTCATTCATGATGTCTGTAAAGCTCTAAGCAGTCAGTCTGATTCAGGCCGACATAAATCAGAATAGCTCATTGATGGAGCGCCGTGTGCAGTGTGATTACATTAAAAACCCAAACACAGCATACAAATAAAAGTTCAGGAGGAGAATTTGCTGATGTTAGGTGTAGGGGATTTGTTGTTAGAAGTCGGCTTATTTTTTCTATCAAAGGCTGTTTTGCATTTTGATTATCTAGTTTTCCTGAAAGCAATTCAGGTGGGCCTGTTTCGCTCAGGTTTGTTTTCCTGGGATTAGGGCTTTTCAGAAAGGGCCCAGGCTTATTATTTACGCCCATATCTAGTTTCTAGGGAGGTGGGAAACCATTTCTTTGCTCGAGTGATACCAGGTCAAGTTGGAAAGACAAGAATGTGTGCCAGGGAATAGATTAGATATCCACTCTGGGCTGAGCTCGGAGGATGAAAACACTACTAATGATAATAGTTATGATTGCCTTGCAAGGGAATTGATAACGACTTCGCCCGCCTCTTTGTGCTCTCTTATGGCATCAGAAAACAATATTCAGTGTTCAGTCAGTGTCTGGCTGCCGAGCACAATGGGACGTCAGTTTTGACTTTCCCCTCACGTCCACCGTTTGACATACCACAGCATAGACAGCCAAGTTAATGAATGAAAAGCACTTGGCCTGTGTCAGACTGCTCCGAATGCAGCGCTTTCCCCGGTAACCTCCTCAGTTCAAGATTACTCTTCTGTACCTGTTACTCTGTTTGAGAGCTGTTCCCAGTTCAGTCTTACAGGGAGCCAGTGAGAAGGCAAGGCGGCATGTATATACTCGGCAAAAGGAAGATTGCTTCTAATCTTTGTGCTTTAATAAGAGAGGCTGACTACTCTGTCGGGGAGCACGGCAGGAGGGTCACTGCGGAGCTGAGTTCGAGGGCCCTTATCTAGTTCAGGCATTGTTACATCAAAGTGGGCTGTATGATACATGCATGCACACATGGGAGCAAGAACACACCGTTAATTTTAGAAAAAAAGTCTTTAAGATTCTTCTCTGTGAGCCATTAAGGGAATATTAATATGGCTCATAAAAATTACAATAAGAAAATATGACATTTAGGAAATTAACTTATTTGCTTTTTTTAATAAGAGTTAGATGAGATTAGAGCTAACAATTATTTTCACTGTCGATTAATTTATTAATCTTATTTTCTTGATGAGTAGATTTGCTGTTTTGTGTGTAAAATGGCAGAAAATCCCAATCAGTGTTTCTTAAAGCCCAAGATGAGGACATTAAAGAAGCTGGAGTAAGAGAAGTTTGACTTTTTTATTTAAAAAAAAAAAAAAAAAAAAAAAAACTAAAACATTTAATCGATTATCAAATTAGTTGGCGATTAATTTAATAGCTGAAAGAGAGTTATTAGACGCACATTAAAAAACAGCGTCAGTAAAGAAAAGAAGAAATGAGTCCTTTAATTGGGAAATAAGTTAGCATTTTAGCACTCCCAGTTCCCTCGTCTTAAGCCCAGTCAGACCAAAGATTGGCAATGAGACAAGTTGAAACAGGCAACTACTTGCAATGCGCCGTTCTGCAACGTTCTAAAAACCTGCCGGTTCACACCAATGCAACTAGATGAGACTGTGTATCATCCCTATGCAACAACTCTCTGTGCCTCCGTTCTGATTTTCAGCTTTTCAGGTTTATTTTCTGGCTGAATATAATTTGTAGCTTCTTAAAATATGAATGAGGATAGTTCTTAAAATATGAATGAGGATAGTGATAGTGAGATACTGGCTACAGCTGCATTTGTGGTAGTGATTTAACACCACTGCAACTTTTCTCTGCAACATTCTAAGACATTTTCGTCTCGTAGCAAATCATTGGTTTGAACCGGGCTTTTAAGTCTTTGGGTTTTTGGTTAGATGCCTGAAATAACGTCTGTAGTTACGGGTCTTATAAAAATGCTGTTGCTATCAAGTGGCTAAATGAAACTGCAGAATGTCATCACGCCGAACACGGATTTACAGCTTCTGCCGATTGCATTTACGATTTAAAAATCATAAAAGTGGAGGTTATTTGTGAAGATTAACTCGCTGAACAAAACCTGCAAGTATCATAAATGTTTGTTTGCCACCGAGCTTATTTTTTCGAGAGAACTAGAGTGATGCTAACTTCCTCTTAGCCTACAAATAAACATCATACCTGCCGCAGTCTATTTAACTCACAGATATTAGAGTGGAATTGATCTTCTCATCTAACTCTCAGCAAATAAGAGTATTATTCCCAAAATGTTGAACTATTCCTTTAATTTATTGCTGCTTAAATGTATGTTTTCCTTGATTAAATGTTATATTCTAGCAAATTGGAGCTTTGTTTTCTGTCAGTTTTCAGCATTAGGCCTAAATATTGTTCATCCTAAATGTTACAGTGTGGCTGCCCCCTTTTTGTTTGTGTGCGATAGGACAGCAGACGAAATACCAAGGGTGGTGGGGGGGATGACGGACATGGGAGTTGGTGTTCTGACTTTTCATTTGTTTGCTACCCAGTAATGATTATTTTAGCCTCTAAGCCCCAGATTTGGCCTTGTTTTGCTGTGGGAAGCAGCATCAGTGGGGACAGAGCAGCCTTGCCCTGGCTGAGAAGCTTGTCTGTGGCTAAGCTGGTTGGCAGTGAGAGTCAGGTACACGGCATGGAAGACATTTTGAGTGCAGTCACGGGAGGTCAGCCGGGAGCAGAAGGCAGAATATTCAGTGTAGGTGAGGACGGTTTTGGGTTTTGTTACTACGTGTGTTCGCCTGGTGGCTGAGTGAGAGCATTTTCTAATTATAGACCTCCGTCGTTTGCCTTGTTAGTAATGCTGGTAACAAGCCAGTCGCCAGCTTGCATGAGCAACTGCAGAAAGCTGACTTTTGGTTTAATTTGGAGGACTAGCTATAATCCAGACTAAGTCCCTTAAAGCTGAAGCCCCCCCCCCCCCCCCCCCCCCCCCCCCCTTCCCCCACTACTGTTGGATTATGGGAGTCTTTAAAAGGATAAGGACCTGCTTATCACTGCTTCCCTCAACACTTGTTTGGGACTTCAGATGTGGGGGAGGACGGTTTCATCGTCACCCGACGTGGCCAGTGCGGATATGAGTCATAAAGATTAGGCATCTGATGACTGAGATCAATGATAATCACAATTTATGGTTTTTAAACCCCCACAGTCACAAAGGCATATGGATCTGAGCATATGCCTGCGCTCCCACCCCAGTCATTTTCATCAGTAAGTTGAGTCTAACTGAATGAAGCAGCTAAATCAGATGTCCTGCAGCACTTTATGCTTGTTGCCTTTAATCATTTTCACACAGACATTCATGAACTGTTTGACTCAACAGCTCCAGCCTTTGTTGCAGGGAAAATGTGGATCTGAGACCAGGCGAGGATCAGAAATCACTGATCAAAGCTATGATGACTGAAACCTGCAATCAGCCTCGATTTAACATTGTTTCCATGTTAATCAATTTTCACAAAATAAGAATAGTAGACAGAAAATGAACCATCTCAGTTTTGAATGGGTCTAATAATAACATTAAACATTAAAGCATCATACTAATGTTTCTATCATTAATCTTTAAAAGGAATTTAAAGGAATGGCTTGACATTTTGTTGTTGTTGCCAATCAATCAGCTCAGACTCCAGTTCACCACTGCCCAGGAAATAGTCCAGTACAAAGCCCTCGGTAAAACCACAAGGTGCTTTTTTTTTTTAACACCTCAGGTTTTGAACAGACATGATACAATGTGCAAGTTTATTGGTGAAAGTTGTTTCTCACCAGTGCGATGCAAAAATGCGGTGCAAAATTTCCATGCAGGTGACAACTGTGCAGGCCTGGTGCAGCGCTAATTTTTCACATTGCTGTGTTCCATTTCCATCAGAAAGTTTCCTCCTAAAAAGTGCCCATGTCCACACCTAACATCAAAAACCTTTCCAGACAGTGAGTTTCAAAGGGGCTAATAATCCCACCCAAAAGTTGATGCTAAAGCTAGCTGCTGCGGCTAGCACCATTCCATGTCCAACATATCAGCTACATTAGCATCGTCATTGTATCCCAGCTGAAGACGTTCCCCCTTTTTAGCGGCAAGCTAGATATGACCTGAGGGTAGACACCAGTTGGAACAAAGGTTTTCTTGGGGCAAACATATATTGTTCTGCAAGGCTGTGCAAGCAATCATAAGAACCCACAAGATCAGTTTTTATACATTTCGGTGAAGAATCAGTCCTTTCTGTGAAATGGCTTTTAGAGGTGCAGTTTTCACCTTGGACGGAGGCTAAGCTAAGCTAAGCTAACTGTCTCCTGAGATATGAGTGGTATCAATCTTCTCGTCTAAGGCTACATCCACATAAGGGAGCGATCACACCGAGATGAAACGCTAGAAACGCGTCGCCAGTAAAACCACTGTTTTCCTATGATACGGCGCGTCTGACCGGCATTCAAGCGTCTTTTTAGATGGGCGTTTTTTCCGGCGTCTTTTTAGACGTGCATTTTTGTAGATACACGTTTTTAGACGCGCGTTGACGCTGAAAAGTTAAAATATTTTCAACTTTTTTGAGCGTCAGACGCCAGTAGCTAGCACGCATTGAATAAGCGCTTCCAGCGTTTCAAGTGTCTTTGAAGCATCCGTGTTTCTAGCGTCTCATTGATGATCACCCCCTAACTGCTGCTACGTTTACTCCCACTGTTCACACTACTCTTGCATTTCCAGAAACCTTAAAAGGAGATTTTTGAAAATGTCTTTGACCCAGTTTTAGTATGAAAACTCGGGAGCTGCATTTAAGGGTGCTTTCACAGCTGCCTTGTTCTATGTTTTGTTTACTTCCTGGATTTTTCCCGCATGGAAATTCTGACCAATCAAGAGCAGCTTTCTCATGGAAGGCATTTTATCTGGTCCACTTGTAAATGCTGCCGTGAGAATATGAACCAACTCTAGGCAATTATGTAACTTTGAAACAAAATTAGTCCCTGATTCAGACCAAATCAAGTGAACTCTAGGTCTGAAACCACCCTGGGCACAAATGGAGACTTTCGATAATGATGACGCAGACACCTACGCATTTGCTTTGCAACTACTTTCAATCTATGATATCAGCCACCTTGACTGCATTATACTCGTGTTACTTATAGTAACAGTTCCACCTCGTCGTCAGTCCAAGCAAATAAATCTTACTGATTTTACTTTTTACCATTGCTGTACTTCCTTCGTCGTATTTTCTGTACCTAAGCAACCAACCACATATTAAACTCTCTGCTGCCTGTTTACATCGAAAAAAAAACCCCCAAAACTTAAACAACGATTTTGTTTAAAACATAAAAACAGTGATCTGTAGAGCGGCTGCTTCACGGTTCAGGTGACATCGACAAAGACAGGAGCCACAGAGCCATAGGTTTGTCCTACCAGTTTGAGGCTGTTTTTATCACTCCCTGCTAATGAAGTGTTGTTGGGGCGGGAGGGGTCCGTCAGTGTCACAACAGGGAATAGAGACCAATCTAGCACACATAGGCATATGTGTTGTTTGAGATGCTATATTTGAGTGTGAGTCTGTTACTTATCTCATCGGGGTGTGATGGTGGCGAGGTGAGGGAGCCGAGTGAATTCCTGGTGGGATCCAGGCTGTGAACCCTGAGCTCTCATCTCGGGAGCAGACTGGGAGTTACAGAGAGAACCAGGCCACATGAGGGAGGAGGGGGGTGAGTGTAGAAATAGAAGTACCTCTGTGTGAGCACTTGTTTACCTCAGTGTCAACATTTTTGACTCAGCTCATTAACCTGTGCACCTGGGTGAAGCAACACATCTCTCGCTTTCTCTCCCTCTCCTTTTTCTCACAATTAATAATGATAACTAAGGGTAAGCATAAATACATTACACGCGAGCTAATGAACAAATGCAACAACAACAGGGTGACGGGGCGGCTATCACACCTCAAAGGCGGCGAATCGATTTCAGCTGATACCAGTTCACAGATACACCCTGTAGCACTTTCCTCAAATCTAATCACGGATCCATTGAAACTACGTTAGCCGGGAGTCTACTTGCCATTAAAATGGGTTTTCAATTCCTATTATTTTGAGAGCATTGGTTAAAAATGAACCGAGTGCAGAGGTAAAGTAACAACCATTCGTCTTCCATCTCTGAAAGATGGAAAAGGAGAAGAGTCTCCACGTTCACCCGAGCTCTCCCCTCCTCTTATCGCTCCCCCTCTCTCCTTCCTATTACCCATGCAGCCAGCATCCTCTCTAAATTGTTTTGCATGACCTTTGCTACAGTAGCTCTAATTATTACCATCACACAGGCCCTGTAAGGCACACAGCTAATTATACTGGATTTATCTGAAGGGACATTGGTGCCATTCTTCATAGGCATGTCTTGGCTACCGTCAGTGCGGGTGATCTAAACCCAGAATAAGGTTAATTTGGGTAATACAGTAATAGTAATTAGAGTCACAATAATTACAAGCATAGTTGTAATAACAATGAGGACCAGGTTATTAGTAATAGGGGTCCAAATTAACTCGCTACATATGCGATACCTTATGTAATTGAGAAGAAGTGCGTTGCCAAAAAAGAGCGAGGGTGAGAAGTGCTGTGCAATATGCATAATGACGTTATTATGTTGCCGGCTCCTCTGAATCGATGTTTGACAGTGGTAGTTGAAAGATGTGTTTTCAAAAGCATTGTGGGATTACCCGTTAGTGTAGGTACCAGGACCTCTAGTCATTGCATCTCATAAAGAGTTGTTACTAGAGGAAGTGATATTTTTCAAAGCTCCAACATGAATGAAGAGGGGCAGTTGGAGCCGTCTTTTGGCTGGCGGGCAACTCATGTAATGAGCCTAAGAGGGTTCCAATTATTCCACTTGCGATCAAAAAGGAGAAGGGGATTACTTCTCTTGCCTTTTTTTTCTTTGACATTTTACACAGTAACATCTTTTGATAGGGGCTGGGGGAGAGAGGGAGGAAGAAAAAAAAAAAAAACACGATTGCTAGTGAGCGCCTGATAGTCTTGAACAGGCTCCAGCAGTACAGTCCTCTCTGTCTGCTGAAACAAAGCAATGCTCTTGCAGCATATTTTTTTCCTTTATTTTTTTGGATGTTTTTGTAATAAAACTACTTTTTCCCACTGCATGGTACATTAGCTTCCTCTCAGACCGTGTCACCTGCACAAGACAGAAAGGGAGCTTTCATATGACCGCAGGCTTTGGCTACAGCAGACTTGATGGCTGATCGCTGCCATATTTTTCCACACAGCTATTGTAAATTGTGAGGAGGCATGTTGGGTACTCACTCAGTCACTGCAGTTGTTTTCCTCCTCTGCTTAACAGTGTAAGTCATGTTCCAAGCAATGCAATGGGGAGTTGAATTATTCGATTGTGTACTGATTTTTTTTTTCTTCTCCTCCTCATTTATTAAATTCCCAGATTACAAGTAAAAGCACATTAGATGCCTGGCGGTAACTAAAAGGATTTCTCCACTATAGGATATCAAACTATATCAGCCTAGGAGAAATAAACGACGAGAAAAAAAAAAAGACAAACAATATTATGTACCACTGCACTGAGACAAAGAGAACTCCAATCTGCATCAGCACAGATAAACATCCACCCCTAAGATATGTTCTTGGTAGATAACAGCTTAGTGTGTGTGTGTTTGCAACACGCACACAAACAGACACACACAACTGCGCGGAGCTTTGATAAGCACGAAAATTACTACGTGTTGTTTATGGTGGCAGAACAAAAGGATTCAAGGTCTTCATTTCAAGAAATCAAGCTGTGGAAAGGTGGATGCAGGGTTTAAGATGCATTTCAATTGGATGGGTTTGACTTCATAATATAGACATAATTAGGGGGGAAACGAGATATGCGCCGGAGTGTTTGTGTGTGCATGTGTGTGCCGGGGGTTTGAGAATACAGTGCCATGCTTTCCCCTGTGGATCCACTGCAGCGTTGGAAGCAGAGATCCACCGTCTGTTGCTGTTTTCCATGACCCCGTATATCCCCCCGCAGTGAAAAACGATGTTTGCCCCCAAAGACGGCCCTAATACAAATTAAATTAAATGAAGTCAGTGCGGCTAATCCCTGTGTGTTTCAGCTGCTGAAACACCCCCCCCCCCCTCCTCCCCTCCCTCACGACTGAGTGGGTCAAGCCCGCTGCATCTGGCCCCCTCTCCATTGCTCTCAAGCTGCTGGGCTCCCAGTCCCTGACGGAGACGACAGCAGGCCCCCACTCCCACTTTCTGCCCCACTGCGACTGTATGAGTGTGTTTGTGTACGAACACGTGTGCCTCACTGTAAATTTGCCTTGTGTTATTCCCTTTCTGACTCACACACTGTTTATTCCCGTTTGCTTGTTTTGCTTTTGCGCCTGCGTGTCTGCATGTGAGCATTTCTTCAAGAAAGATTTATATTTGTTTGCGACCGGCTTACACATCTCACACATATTTCTTGTTTTTGCAGGGGTTTAGAATCTTTTTTTTTTTTTGTTTTTTTTTTTTGTAAATTTACAGTCTAATGTAAAATATAGAGGACTCACATGTCCACATCTCTCAGACAAAGCACTAAACAGCAGTGTAATGGAAAACAAACAGTAACGTCGGACCACTTAGTGTTGTTTTGTTCTGCCTGTGCCCTGATGGCAGCCTGTCACAGCCCTGTTAACAAGCTGGATTTAAAGATGCGGTGGTGATGTGCAGGCAGCTAATACTCTGCTGTCAATCCCGGTGCTGACAGCTGCCTAGAAAGACCATCTCAAATATTAGCACCAGATGTGCTTTCATGAAAGCGGCAGCAAACAGGATCAAAAAGCTAACTAGGCTTCCATAGCTGGATCGCTGATAGGAGTAGCCTTGTTGTGACGCGAGCTAAAAGATCTCGTATGCCCATCTGTTTAATAAAAAGCCCCTTTCTGTGATACGTACTTTGGCATGGAGCCCGTTCGTCCACCCCTGATTTGTGCACCGGCTCTGATTTGCGAGACAAAGTGCACTGACTGAGTTCCAGCAGCTGGTGTACACCGATATTGTGTTTAGGGGGTTGTGGGTTAGGAGGGCGGGTTGCTTTTTTGATGAGCTGGAGTCTGGAGTACATGTTTGTGTGTGTGTGTGGGGACAGTATGTGCATTTGTGTGTGTGCGTTGCGGATCTGAGCACCTGCACACATGCCCTTTTGAAAAGCTCCATCACCCCTCCATCCAGCCAACACGCAGTGTAAACATGGTTTGTTTGAGCGAGTGGCCTGGGGTAGTTGGATTAATGAGCGCTGATGAAGTTCCACTTGTATCCTGGGTGCTGCCTCCCTATTTGCTGGAGTGGCTGTGATGTGGTAGTGTGTCTGGAGGCGGTGACTCATTCCCTTTACCCAGTGTCAGATTAAGGCATGTCAATAAACAGACCCACTCAATCCATCTCCGAGTGACTGCATCCGCTCACAGAGCCTCCCAGTCTGTAATGAGCTGCTGCAAATCTCCATCCAACTAAAATGTCTGGAAAGATGCCTTGTCACAGTGAGCGGGAGAAAAAGGAGAGAGGGAGGGAGACTACAGCAGCACCGATGTGACTGGCAGCCACCTTTAAGCTGCTGAGAGAAAATGTATACCAAGCGTCGCGCTCCACCATGTTGCAGAGTGCAAACTTCATCAGCTCCCCCTCGCAGATTCCTCACTCCTGTCATCCCCGTGTGTATCGAGTTAATCAAAAATTAATTCTGAGTTTCCTGATTTCAAAAGTGACTCAAAGTCGTGCTGTTTATTCACTCGCTGCTCTCATGTAAGCATTTAAGGGGAATGTGTTTACATAATCTGCTGTGTCTCTGAATGTGTATTTTTAAGGCCCTGCCCAGGGGAGGTGGGAGAAACCTTTGGGAATTCCTCGTGCGCTAATTCAGCGTACCCCCTCCTCCCCCTCAACACTGGCTAATATAGGGCACAACCGAGAAGAGAAACGCTATCTAGTAATTCCTAACAATTAAATGACTGTTAAAAACATACGTTTGTAGTGCTTATTCCCAGAGGCTCCGCAAAACAATACCTGAATTAGGTGTCAACATTTCCGGAATCTGTTCATAAAATTACCACCTACACCTCTCGCGTGGCGCCATACACACATTAATGGATTTTGGGATGAGAGGAGTGTGAAAACTTTTCGGTCTGACATCCAAATTAAAGAAAATCCCTCAAGACTCGCCTTAAGGGGAAGTGCCTGCTATTTGAGTTTGATTAGGCTCCGCAGGCTTTGAGAAAAGTAAGCCGATTTCTTTTAGGAAACAGCCCAGATAGTCAAGTCTTTTTCCTCCCTCCTCCCTCCTTACTATGTAAAACCACGAATCTCATAGAGATGCTCAGGTTTCTTCTCTGACTTGGTGATAGAATAAGTCTGGAGACACATGCAGACCTGAACAGGTGTTAAATGAAACTCTATCCAGCCCCATGTGCGCACCGTGACGCTGTATTCATTCCAAGCAGACACTATATCTCCCATCTGAAAGGCTTAAAAGCAGCAGCCTTGTCTGTTAAGACAAAGACAAAACAAAAACAGCGACCCTGGAACCCACACAGCCACCAACAGTTTGAAACATGTTGGTCCTGAGCAGTGATACTCTGGTAAGACAACAGCTCTGACTTAAGCCTCTTTAGCGTCAGCCGACTCCGCTGGAATGCAGACGTCTGCAGAGGGGGCCTATTATTTAAAATCTTTTCATCATGCTGAAAGGGAGGGAAATAGCTTTGACGTTGAGAAGCTCATGAATAATGAATGTTGTTTCTATCAATGTATGTATAATTAATCACATCTCTACTAACTGGACTTCTGTGGAGCCTGTAGGCCTGAGTGACATGGAGACTGGTCTGGACTATTGTCTCTGTTTCACAATAAAAGACAGCCGCATTATCTTCCGCAGTTTCCTACATGGGGAGGGGGGGTTAATACACAGGTGGAGCAGGCAATAGCTTTAGTACTTTAGCCTTTTTCTCCCCCCTCACTTTACGAGAGCAGGGGGTGATTGTTTTGAGTCGGAACGAGCAAATATTTGTTCGATTTCACACGGAAAGGCAAGAAAAATGAGGAGGAAGTGCAAGCAGGAAGTGCTGTTGTATTTACGTGTCTGTTTCATTGTGTTTCGGAGGAGCTGTTATTTAGTTTGCTCAAACAATACTCAACACTTAACACATGTGGTCAAGGACACAATTGACCCCATAATAATAGCATTCAATTCGCCCAGCTTATTTATTTTTTCGCCCGGTCACAAAGACTGCCGAAATGTACAAGCTGCAGTGGAGCAAGGGAGCTTTTAAAAACGTTTTCACCACAGAATCATTCACTTTCATAACATGATTGATTCCCAAATGGGCTACTGGGTTTGGGGTGAATTGATGGGTGATGAAGTGAAATGATGCAGAGAATGTGGCAGGTTATTTGTCACACATGTACCCTTCTGTCACAATTGATTGTGTATAATTTGAGTTTGCAGGGGAGCCAGTTGATATTAAATGGTAACAACTCTCTGTATTCATCACGGCAGGCCCCCTTTAGCAGGCAGAAATAGAAAATGTAATCTCATCCACAACCATGGCTGTGCCTCAGGCACTCTTTCACCCTTTTTACCGCTGATCCTCCCTTAGGGGCCCTGCCCTCTATAAAGGAAGAGGGAAATCTATAATCTAGCAGATGGCAGAGGATCTATGGGAAATTCTATAATCGGGAAGAAGGTGATGATGATGATGATGATGGTCGTTGGGGTAGAGGGCAGCGAGGTGGAGGGTTACGACACCTCAGGGGGGCCAAAGAGCCTTTCTTCCTCCCCACATAAATGATAAACAAAACACACAGCCTCTCCGAGCAGGTGCCTCGGTGGTCTGTGTCTTCGTCATGGGTGTCACACAGACTGAATGTGAGCTGCTTAGAGGTGCTGCTGGGTGCAGACCCAGAGGCGAGGTGGTCGGGCGCCAGCTCAGCCCTGCAAGTCAGGGATTGTTGGAGCAGAGCTTTTGTAGGGAAGCGGAAAGAGAGTCTGTGTGTGCAAGAATGTGAATGTGCGAGAGGCTCAAAGTGAAGCATTTCTTTTCATAGTCAGAGTGTGGAGGATGAGAAAGTCACCTGCACACACACACGCACACACACACACACACACACACACACACAGGGAAACACACATTCCTCTGCATCCTCACTGCAAAATTACATGAGGGGAATACATGCATTTGTAAACAGGCAGTAACAGACACTGACCATCCTTCATCCGCTGGAGTTTTCCCTCTAATTTCCTCCTCCTTCTTACTTTTTTCATCACTAATCTTTTAACTTTATCACAAGCCGACCTGGGCAGGATAATGAAGCCTTTTTATTTTCTAATTGCAGCCGGCTTGCCCCGTAAACCCCCTGGATCGCTCTCTCCTCATCTCTTCCTTTAGCAATGGGATATCAATAACAAGGCACATTATGTGTAACATTTCCTTCCGGGACCGAGGGGAGTCCGCGGTGCGAGCTGCAGCACCGATAAACGAAGGCTGAGGCACAACCTCAGACTGCTCAAACGCAGAATGAAGCAGCAAAATTCGATCTGACAGTTTTAATTGATTCTGTCTCATCTGTTGTTCTGTATGTTGAAACCGTGCTTTTCGAGCGTGGCCGTGAGAGCGTTTTGTATCCACAACAAACGTTTCTTGATGTTTGTCGTCAGTTAAATTGACGACATTAAAGAGTTGCATCCATGACGGACATGAAACACTCACTCCTGTAATCAATTTTTCTCCTTTTAGACGCTCGTTTTTTTTTTATTTTTAAAACACAGTCTCGTACAGCGTGCCCCGCCCTGCTTAAATTACCTTCTGTTTTTAAGCAGCATTTAATGGATACAGTTTATCTCAAATGTTATCTTTGCTTAACAGATTGATTGTATGCATCTGTGTTTGAACAAGGTTTAATCTTGTAATTTGATAAATGGCAATTATTCCAGACAAAGATACAGACCTCTTATCAAAACTGCAGTTTTCTGCTTTCACGTCAGTTTGTTTTTCTGACTGTAAATGTAAAGGACAAACAATCCCTTTAAATAAAATTCTTGAAGCAGATTGCTGATCATCTCATGCATCCCTTTCTCAAAATAATTTGTTATCAGTGCATGTCGCTGCATCTGTCCATATTTTCCTAGCTTGCTTCTCTGTTTAAATGTTATTCTGTGCTGTATCAGCCTCAATAATACATACAGTAGGGCAGCTGTGTGACATTTTTTTTCTCTCTTTTTCTCTCCTATCTGTGTGACATCTGCTGAACTTGTCGGGTGTTTACTGGTGTAACAACTGGTGTCTTCACTCCCCCGCCCCTCCTCTTCTCTCTGGCGCTCCCCATGCCCCCACACAATGAATACACTTGCATCCAGACTACAGAACCAATTGTCACGCTGGGAGGAAGGCAAATCAAATCTTACGGCAGCAACTAGGCGAGGAGATTGCTTTTCCTCTCAGTGGCAGAGGAGCGAGCCCGTCGTCCCTGTGCCGCAGGTTTTACTGGAGAGACAGAAGCAAAGGGTGAAAAGGGGAAAGCTACTGGGCTGCAGCAGCTGGACCGCAAGTCTCCCGCAGGTCAAGTCTCACCCATTTCCTCCCATCTTCACCCTCTCCACTCTCTTTTCCACTGCCCTCCCCACTCATCCTGACACTACCTATCAGTCACCCAGTGACACCGGGGACTACATTCCTCCCTCCAGCCCTCCAGATGAAACGGAACAATAATTATGGGGATAGAGTGGCTCGGGCCGCCAAACTGGGGCCGCTCAGATCACAACAACACATTGTCCAACCTGATTAAGTAGCCATTTGTGGCGTCCTCGCTGTAGTTAAGCAGTCCTCATCCTCTTGCCTGAAACTTGACCTCTGAGCAAGATATATTGACATGTCCTCCAATTTGAGGTTGCTCAGAAATGCGGGGGAAGACATTACATTTCTTTACAGGAAGCCTGGCCTAATGCATCCGATTCTGCCTCAGAATAGTCCCTCTTGAGTGACTCAACAATGCCCAAGGTTATGCCCTCACATGTTGGGTGTTTGTTTATTTCTACTGACAATATGATAAATAGAGGAAATGTGGTTATCTCCACTCTTCCTTTGATTAACGAGCACCTGCTGCGTCGAACATGAGCTGCAGAAGAGGAAATGGGGAGAGCAGAAACATTGAATGGTTGAATACTGTGAAGAGTCTCCTTTGGTTGAACCTACCACACACTTAAGAGAGCTCCACGTAAAAAAAAAAAAACCCTGAGAGGGAATTGCATTATAAAGAGAGTACAGTTCCATTTCTGGGCTGGAACAGCTTGAGAGCCGGGGCATACTGCCTTCCTCTTCAGGCCGTGCTTACACAGAACCTGCCATCCAAACCAATTACAGGCTGCAGCCAGAGTGACATTCACAAGAAATTTTCTATCTTGTCTTTTAAATGAAGTTTTCCCCCTTGTTACTCATGCCTTGCATTTTCATTAGTCTCTCACTGGATGCGCAGCCACTGTAGAAGATGAGGCAGTTTAATTCGTGTTCACTGGGACCAAAGTGGAGCTCAGGAGAATACACACATATAGTTCATGTTTGCTATAGCAGAACAGCATTATTGATCAACATCACTGATCTATAATGGGAGCGTTTAACACATACATGTATGAATCTTTTAAAGGATGTAGTGGCATCTGGCGGTGAGGACGCAGAACTGAAACTTCTCCCATGTGCCAAGCGTGTAGGAGAGCTACAGTGGCCGACACGAAAACACAAATAGCCCCTATCTAGAGCCAGTGTTTGGTTTGTCCATTCTGGGCTACTGTAGAACAGCATGGTGGACTCAGTGGAAGAGGACCTGCTCTGTGTGTGGATCATGGATGTACAAAGAGAACTGGATACAGTGTCGTTGCTCAGTGATGCATGAAGCCAAAAAAGTTTGACTTCCTGGGTGTAAAATTACTTGGATCTTCCACATCATTTGGCCCATAGAGCAAATGCACTAAAGGCTAACTTGAATGGGTGTATAGAGATTAAATCATGCAGCATTTCTAGACTTTTGATATGTTGTCAGACCAAATTAATCAAATCCAGATAAAGGAATCATTTTGCAGGAATTGTGATGTAAAAAATGCTTCCACTCATTTACAGACATCTCTTTTTCCAATGAAAATCTATGGGAAAAAGTCTTTTTGGACCTCATGGCATCAGGTGACAGACCTGGAAGTTGTAATTCCACTTTTTGGCCACTATGAAAAATTGGCTTCAAGGCCTGACGCACTTCCTGAAGGCCTGATGTAGATAACTTGAATGGGGATAAGATGATTTAATCGCATGAATAAACTTTTCAAATGTTATCGGGCCAAATGAATTCAATCCCGATTAACAAGTCATTTTGCAGGGGCTGTGATGCCCATAAAAATGTATCTACTGGTTTACAGACAACTCTTTTCTAATGTAAGTCTATGGGGAAAAGTCTTTTTGGGCCTCATGGCATCACGTGATGGACCCAGAGGTTGTAATACCACTGTTTGGCCACTATGAAAATTGGCCTCAAAGCCCACCATACTTCCTATGGGCCTGATGTAGATAATTTGAATGGGGATAAAATGATTTAATAGCATTGATAAACTTTTCAAATGTTATCGGACCAAATGAATCAAATCCAGATGAATGAATCATTTTACAGGGGTAGTGAAGCTCATAAAGATGTATCTACTGGTTTACAGACGTCTCTTTTTCCAATGTAAATCTATGGGTAAAAGTCTTTTGGGGCCTCATGGCATCACGTGATGGCCCCGGAAGTTGTAATTCCACTGTTTGGCCACTATGAAATTTGGTTTCAAAGCCCTCACACTTCCAGAAGGCCTGATGTAGATATAAACGTCCCATGACAAGGTAACACAAACACAACAGTTCCTGTTCTGATGTGTGATAAACTAATTAAAACACAGTTATAAATATTATATTCCCATCCTGCCAATAGCTGCCCTGAAATCCTACACACCAGACCTTTAAGAGAAAGATACTCTTTGATAAAACACCACATACACGTCTTAAACATGGCATGATTTATAAATCAATTGAATATTACATGTTAATGATTAATTAATAACAAGTCTGAGTTGCAGCATGTTGCCAGTGATACCTTTGATATTTAATGGAGTCAAGCTGAACAGGAACAAAAGGAGTCAGGGGTAATACAAGAGAACAAACATGGCGTGCTCCAAATTAAGAGCTAATAATAAAACGTTAATTAAATTCCCTTTTATGAATTATCTGCTCTGTATTAATGAGTTAAAGTTTAATTAGGGGTAAATGGTAAAGGGAGACGGAGTGATGTTAACCTTCAGCGCAAACACATTGCATCATAATTTAGCGAACCCCAATCAGAGGCCTGCCCTTGCATTGTTGCTGATCATTATACAAGTTTCCTGCAAAAAATAATTAGGCGTAAAGGAGGTGAGGTGGCAAACAACAGCTTATCTCCTAATGACTGAAGGGAGACCTATGCACTTTGGAGAATACTGAAAGATAACTACACCTCTGACATACATATAAGTTCCTTAAAGTTTACAGCAACTAAAGAGCAGAGAACAGCAGATAATAATGCAGCGCAGCACATATGTCGTCTTTGAAGCCACAAGAGAAATGGCATCAATACCAAGAATCTAAACAAACAAAGACATGCATTTGGTCGCATTAACAAGCTCTTATATTTTTCATAGACTGCAAACAGGTCAGGCGCTATTTGCCAGAGGTAAACACCACACATTGGCTGCTGTGATCTGCCAGCATCGCTTTTTATTTATTTATGAATATATTTATTTCTATCAAACGAGATCCAAGAAGACTGGGACTAATGTTTGACATTTCCACTGCTCCCCCCCCCTTCCCTCCCCTCCCCGCCCCGTCCTCGCCGCTCACACTCCTCGGCATTGTGGTTTCACTTCCACGCAGACGCCGAAAAAGTTCAAAATGTTCAACCTCATTAACATCTAATAAGGAGAGCTCGCGCACAGTCGCACACTGAGTTTTAATCCAAATCTGTTTGGTCACCATGTATGACAGCTGTGCGGGGCCGCTGCTACCTCAACAGCAGGCCTGTGTCAAATGTGTAGCTCACTTGATAATCAGCAACTGTGCTCCAGTGCCTGCATTAACCTTTCTTATCATAGGGGTGACTCTTTTTTTTTCAACAGGGCTTTGATATCGGTACTGTAGGCTTCCCTCGGAAGTCAGCCATTGACTCGCAGCCTCTTTTTATCGGGATACAGTATCTGCGCCGTGGAATTTTAAGTGAAGGCTCTGCTTTCTTTCTGCAGAAAACACCTGCATCTTATCAAAGTTTGTCGAAAGGGTCGTATCCTGGCTTTTCACGGGACTGGGGAAGTCCTTTGAGAGGCTTTGATACCCTTTGGCCCTCTGACATCTTACAAAGTGTGAGAAGAAGCTTGGCAGACGCAGGAGGGGCTATACCTGCTCAGTGTACACTAACTCCTCTGCCCGTGTGTGCTCACTCGTCAGACATTCTCCTTGCTAAATAAATGTTGAGAAAAAAAGAATGAATGTAGGATGCCTTTGAACTGTGTTCTCTAATGTGGGTCAGAGATCTATCGTATGCATATTCTGAAAGCCTTTTCATCTGCAATTGCGGAGTTAAGATTCCCCTGGTACACTCTTAATTTCATCTACTTCTCTTGCGGTTATTTATTTAATATTTCTACATTAATGTCTTCTCAAACATGGTAAAAGTGAAGAGTTCAGAGGAGGAAGAAAAAAACGGGAAACTTTTCTTCTCCCCTCTGTCTGCATGATAGTCTGTCCGCCCTAATGACTCCATTTTAAAGACGGTGGGCTGACCGGCAGCGGAGGGAGGGAGCAAGGGATCGAGAGCGGGGAGGGTGAAGAGGAGAGGAGAGGCTGCGCTCACTGCAGCACTCTCCTCAGCTCTCAACTCCCAGTCAGCCTCTCTGTGTGTGTGCTTTGAAAGAGAATAGGATTCAGCCCTTTGAAAGCCGAGGCTGCTCACCGGGGCCTTTGTGTAAAATAACATTTCAACTGAAAGCCAATTACTGGTAACATTATTTTGGTTGCTTCCATTATTAAAAGTACCTCTCTCTGTTGCCCCCCCATCATCCCTCAACCACAACCCCCACCCCACCCACTCATCACCCACCCCACCCCCTGCATCGTTCTCTTGCAGACGGAGAATTATTCCATTGACTCCAGTTACGTGAACAGCAGAGCCCACCTCATTAAAAGGTATGTGTTGATTAGGAATTGTTACCAGCACCTCGTTACCATTGTTATCTGTAATTATTTTATCTAATGAGTGCACCGCTACCGTTGCAGCAGTTTGCATGTGTTCCTGCATGTTTCTCATTCACTATAATTGCAAAGGCAGGATAAGATTTTTGGGGATAAATAGCATTACTCCACAGTGCGTTTAGCAGGCATTTTGTCGAAATGAGCCACAAAAACTCGCAGTTTCAGATGATTAGATCAGCACACAGCAGCAGGATCAGCAAGTAATGATTTTCATATTTACAGATAACCTTGTTACTCGCCCATAATTCGGTTCATTAGCAGCACGTGGCTTGAATTGCATCAGGTTACAGCTTAAAACAACTACTCGGTGATTAAATGATATTCAAGAGATGTCTCAAGTGCTTCACTTCCACTGTTTCTCCAAACATGAAAAGCTTCATGAATAGTCAATAATTTGTTTTTCTTGAGGTGAAGAGAGGATGTTTTCATTGTGCTCTCACTCCACCTGAACCAGGATATGAGATAGGGGGTGTGGGAATGCAGGGTTGTGGGGGTCATATAATAATTCCCTGCAGCCATGGATTTGTAACCAGGCTCACTTGGGAAACCACACTTCTTCCCTTTTTACCTGCAGCTATGGAACATTCCTGCCTCCTCTTTTGTTTGAGGCCATCCCGGCCTTTTGAAAACCCATTATGGCAATTTCCCCCCCAAAAGATTCCCGGCATTAATGTAAACAAAGAGCATTCAAGTGTGGGCCTCTGCAGCACACTACAAAGAAATCCCCTCAGGAGCCAGTGAGCCTATGGTCTGGGACAGGTGCAATTACAGTGATAACATCAGAGAGCCAGCATTACCTGCAGTCCTCTCTCCCAGGCTGGAGAATGTGAGGCTTGAGGCCTGGGAATGCAGCTACCTTGTACTGTCCTTCACTTCTTCTGCTTTTCTTTTTGTTTGCACGCATTTGTTTACTCTCATTTTCTCCCTCCGTCTATTCTTCTCTCTCCTCCCTAACCTCCTTTCTGACACGGCGTGAACTCATCCATATATTTTTTCCTTCCCCTGCAAGAACACATGTTCATATATTCACCCCTATTTAGTGTTGTTTGTAAAGCGGAATTTGTTCCAGTGGGATGGAAATCAAATGAAGGGAAATCATGCTGTTACTGTGCAGCTGTTGATTGTGCCCCCCCCCCCCCCCCCCC
>NC_065509.1:29563735-29621162 GCF_006386435.1 Epinephelus moara
CCCCCCCCACCCCACCCTCTTTATTGACTGTGAGCCCCAAACAAGACAGATGCTCAGTTTGTATGCTTCCAGCGTTTCCTACATCCATCTTCCTTCCAGGAATTCCTGATTACTGCAGTATTTGTTTGATTGTAGTGAGTGAGTGCCTCCTGTTTGCTCGATGCGATGTCCTTGAAGTCATTGCATCCATCCACAATGTCGCTGTCTGAGGCACCCCATAGCTGCTATCTGTGAAGTAAAAAAAAAAGAAAAAGTGCACTTAATCCAAAAAGGCTCTGAAGAGATTTAAACTTCCTTCTTATTTCATGGTTACTGCAAGCGTAGAAGCTGGATGAGGCTTTGTTCTTAGCAGAGGCGAAAGTATTTAACTACAGCGACAACAACAGAAAAAAGAAATCACTATTTCTGTTTTGCATTCATGGAAATAGACGACGTAAAAGGGCAAAGAATTCATAGAAAGGACAAAAAAGGGGACACGGAGAGAGAGACGGACAGCTCGTCACAAACCATCAGAGACGCGGGGACGAAGGAGAGCGTGTGAAAGAAGGTGATGTGACAGTTAATCAACATTTCCCTCTCCTCCCTCCTGGCCCCCATGTAGCACATCGACATTCAAGGACCTGGAGGGGAACAGTCTGAAGGACAGCGGCCACGAGGAGAGCGACCAGACCGACAGTGAACATGATGTCCAGAGAGGACACTATGTTGACACGGCTGTCAATGACGTGCTGAACATGACTGTCCCCCCCAATGTTTGCCAGCTGCCAGACCAAGGTAAGGAAATCTGTTGCTTGTACGTGAGTGTGTGCGCTGCTTGTGTGTGTGTGTGTGAGGAGGATAGCAACATCCTTTGGAGTCTCAAGATAAGACCAACGTGCATTCATGTGTGACTCTGTTTTTATGCCACGAGAGCACCTTATGAGGTGCATTATGCCCATTGCAGGCTTCAGATGTATGGACATCACCGTTTTTTCTTCTTTGTCTTTGATGTCCTGGAAGAGCAGCTAACGTGAAAGATCTCTGACAGCGAAGGCTACCCTTTGATACGGGCTTAGGCAACATTATTGACTGATAGTAGCCATGTCTGCTCTTGAAGTAGCGCCGACTTCAGATGTGCTTGAATGGCAGCAATTAGGCTCACAAAGGTAGAAGGTGGAAATCTACATATCTCCACGTGCCCTCATCCATTATTCAGCGGGATCATTTAGCAGGGAATTAATGTTGATGTTTCATTTCTGACTCACCGTTTAAAAAGACATCCACTTGGTTGGCAGAAGTCAGCGCAGGGGTCATGTTCGTTCTTAACTACTGCCAGTCAGACTGCGGAAGAGAGTGGGTCAGTAAGAGGGAGAGAGTGCAGGAGAGAGCTGTCTGGAGCAGACCGGGATGTTACTATATGCACCTGAGGGTATTTACCCAGCTCAAAGGTAACACAGCGTGCACAGGTGTAACAGCTCAGCAGAGCACGGGAGTTGGCGCGTGTGAAAATTGCAGACATTTTAGAAAGACCAGCATTAGCAATTTTACTCTGAGTGAGGTGGAAGCGCCGGACATTTTAGTTTAAAAGCACACTCCTGAGGATGGCTCTCACTGATATCACTCGCAGTATCTGAACTTACATTTGAGCTCTGCTCCAATTTGGGAACTTGTGCCAGATGTAGTTTTTTTCCCCTTCTCTCAGTTAACGTCGACATAATTTTGGTTCCTTTTTACTAACACTGCCCCAGTAAGGCTGTCGACTCCCTCTCAGTACTCGACTTTCTTCCTCCCCGGCTCATATAGGGAGGAAATTTTAATGAGCAGGAGATAGCGAAAAGGAATTCTAGTTTGTGAAAAGACATAAAGGAATGAAGAAATTATTTATCTATTTTTATCAGTGGACTGTGAAGTGTGTGGGTGTGGTTGGAGGAGCAGTAATAGACATGTGGGGCTCTTCCTTGTCTGGTCCCTGGCACGTTTCGCTAACCAGATGCTTCACTTGGAGCAATTTGGCTGTTGATGTTGTTTGACTGGGGAATAATAACATTAGGCAACATACACTTTATGATAATGGCGTCATACAAATGGATCTGCCTATATATTGTAATGACTGAGCTGCATACAGCTGACGTATAGAAGGTCAGGAAGTGCGGTGACCATTAGGATAAACTTGTACCAAGCGCCATCAGATGGTAATGAACAACGAAAAGTGAATTTGCTGACTATCGGTTGCCAGCTGTAATTACTTCACAACCACAAAAAAAAAAAAAATCCTGTGCCTTAAAAAATGCATGCTGACAGGTCTTCTAGTAGTGGGATCTCATTATTGGAGACAATTAGAAATGATGTACATGAGGAATATTACAAGTGGGGAGAGCTCTCTGAGGCAGTTCTTTTTTCATTAACACCACCAATGATTGTATCTGTTTCAGCAAAATGGATGCATGCCTCCTGAATGTGTAATGCAGCACCACATTGCTGGTAAACAGAACAAGAGGCTATTTCACAGTGCTGTCCGTTCTTTTTGACCAGAACGAATAGATGATAACAAAGTATCTGTTTGGAATTACAATTAGGCCGTTTGTTATTGGCTTTTTTTTTTCTTTTTTATTGCAGTTGGCTTCAGACTCACTTTTGGCCGGCAATTTCCCTCAGTAAGGACTTAACAAAATAGCCTCACTGGACACTTCCCAATCCATGTATCATTCGTTTTGTTTTATTTTCAATAGGAAATCCAGAATCAGAAAATGTAAAAACAATGAGCCCTGTTTAAACGATCTGAAGTGGCTGGCGTAAGAGCATCCTGCTTGTTAAATGTTGCAAATTATGGGCACAAAGTGATTAATCATAGGTGGTTTTTGAGCGTAACATGAATTCAACCAATGACAGTGTCAGGTACACCTACTACTACTACTACTACTACTACACCATAGGTCCTGCTATTTACATGGTGGTTTAGTCAAGTTGGAGAACCAAGTGGATTCCTGCTGAGAATAATTCAGTAAGAGCAGTAATGTGATGGCAGCAAATATCGTGCAATATTTAATCAGCAAAACTGTGACCCTGAAAGAGGTAACCGTTCTAAACCTTTAGCTTCTGAAATAATACAGTTAGCTGCTTCTCGTGCGTCTCTCTCATTAATGATCTCACCCAACCACAACCCAGTAGCAAACCTCTTTGTGTGTAACAAGCAGAGAGTAATCGTGTTGTAATCATATGTGGATGCATCTAATCTGAAGAATGTGCCCTTTAAATAGCTGGAAAATACAATGTATGTGACTTTAGACCAGGTTTTTGTCGGTGGTTTTGTTGATTTTGTTGTTTCTGCTGCCTCAAAATAGCCAACAATGCACCTGACCACACCTCATTTTCACAACTTCACGCCCATGTGCACACAGATGAGTGCAAGCTACTTACTTACTTTCTAGTCATCTGACCACAAGTCACATTCACAAACTGGTGGCTGAGGCTACCATACAAGGTGCCACCTGCTACTCTTGCATTGCTCAAAGATACCTCGACATGCAGACTGGAGGAGGATGCCAACTGTATCAATCTGATTCTAGCACTGACAGGCCGCTCTGTGCCAGCTGTATGAAAGGGCCGAATTCATTTTTTATTAATCCAACTAAAAAAACAAATTGCAGCTTGTGTTCTTTTGTCTTTTGTACTTTTAATTTCATGCACAATTCAAAAATAGGAAATAGAAAAAAGGAGCCACACACAGAATTTGATTCTGATGTTTAATGTGTCCGATTGTGTGACCATAAAGTGCCTGTCTTGCACTTGATAAACTTGCAGCAAAAACAGTTGGGCAGTGCGCTGCCTGATTTAATGTCATGAATTACAGCTGTTTTTTTCCTTCAACAAAGTTTCATGGGCAAAAAAACAAAGCTCAATTTGCACCCAGTATATCCTGTAACTCACTGTAAGCGTAGGAATGGGAACAGTTCTTTAATATCAGGGTGATTCAGTGATAGTTGTCAGCACATTCAGTGTTAAGAAATTATATAATAAAATGTTATGAAATGCAAAAAATGAACTGTTATTAGTTTATTTGGTGAACTTCAAATTCCAAAATGTACACAAATATAACCAGGGCTCACACTGCTGCCCACGGTCTCACTCACTGTATCCATGGCAACGTTATACTTTCTGTTTCTTCTAAAAGTTTATCTGTTCACACAAGTTCAGACTTTTAACGTGACATTTTCCAAAATACTTTGCTGAAAGAAAAAAGCCTTATACTGATATTTATCACACTAAATAAGGAAGCACCATCGCTCCATCGAGTGTATTTGCCACAGAGTGAGGCCATCAAATGCCACACACGAAGAAGTCAGCAACTTCCTGGTCACACAAATCAGACACATTAATTATCAAAATCAAATTTGGTCCGTGGTCCGTTTTCTCATTTTCTACTATCAACGTAATAAAAGGCATAAAATTGAAGTATGAAAAACAAGCTGTTACTAGTTTTTTTTGCGTTGGATTCGTAAATGAGTAAAAACGTAACGAATCGCTTTTAATTTTCCGATTTTGGTTTCTCTATTAAATGAGAAAAGAGCGGATGATCCGCGGCGGCGTCCCCTCCTCCTCCTCCCTTTGTTTTGAAAGTCAGTCAGCAGCAGTGGTCACACCAGAGAGTAATGAGAGGCTGTTCATAATTATTAAATGAATTGACCAAAGATCCTTACACGTGCAGAAATGTAATGACATAGCAAATGAAATCGTCCCTCCATTACCATCTCAACGGTCTAATTACACAGTTAAAGGGCATGGTGGGCTGACAGAGATGGGCAGATTCAGCATGGCGCACAGTCGAGTCTGTCTCTCCTGCTGTATGAGGATTCTACATCATCAGGGTTTTTTTTGTGGCGCTTCTCAGGAGAACACTAGCTTCCTCTTTTCCCTCCTTCATTTTCCTCTGTTCAAACTCACTTGAGGACAAAGGCAGAAATAGAACAGTCGAGGTTTGTATAATATGAGAGCCGCAGCGGTTGCAGTCGTGTGACGGCGTGGTTTCACTTTGAGCTCATCTGTCTTAATTGACAAAAAATGGACACTATCTGCGAGTGCTATTGAGTGAATGAAGGGAATTGTCAGGAAACAAATAGGCATGTTCACTAAACACCCCGCTGCTTAGATGTCTTCTGGGACTAACTCTGTTGTATGGCGCGCCTCTCCTGCCAGCTAAAGCAGAAAACAAGTTGAGAGACTGCAATTGCCAAAGGACAACAACACACACAAGCCGAGGATAGAAGAGCCTTGTTTTTTGTGTGTTTTTATTGTTCTGTTTTCTTGTGTTGATAAGTGCTGAGAACAAAAGGAAGCTGGAAGGGAGGGAAGGAGGAAGGGTTAAACTCTCGGGCTTTTACAGTGCAAATGTTTGCCGTTCCCAGTGCCATGTAAAGGTGTTGTTTGCCCAGGAGACAAGCCGTTACCTTTACACAAAGACCCCACATCTCCATCATGTCGTGGGGCTTTCATGTGGGAATGCTATTGTATGACGAGATGCAGCTGCTAACTAGCCCAGCTCTGAATCACAGTGGGCTTCTTTCCCCCCTCTCTGTATCAGTTTGGGAGTTTGATATTTTGGCTTTTGTCCATCGGTGTTCTTCGGCGATGCGGTCTCAGACAGCGGCCGTTCATTATTCCTGCACCAGCCAACACCAAGGTAACTTTCAGTGAAGTGCTTGTGGAGAGATTTTAGACTTAAATCTGAGCGAATGCCTCTTTGTTGAATCCCTGCCAAGAGTCTAAAGAGGCGTGTGTGCTCTTTTTGAAAACCTGACCTGAAATATCCTCACCCAGTGGATTAGATTAGGGAAGTATCTGAAGAACAAATTACATTAAATCTCTTAAAATCTATAAAGGAAGGGCTATCTTTAACATGTAATGGCTCCGTCGTATCTGCCAGTAGAATAATAACGGATGATATCGCTGTAACTATAAACTGAGAAGAAGGGGAGCTATATAAAATGAATTCGTCTTTATCTTTATAGGCATGTCTGTGAAGTTAGGGGGGGATTTGGTTGAAGTGTGCGACATGCTAGCTTTGGCTCTGTAGAACCATTAGTGTCAAGGGAGAAGCGAGGGAACAGACTCCGAGGGGGCTGGTGACAAAGAGAGCTAAATCTATTTTTTTTTTTTTTCGACTTCCTTTGATTGTCATAGCTCACACTTTAATTCCTCCCGGATATGGATGAGCCATGGTTTTTAAGGATTTAGATTCATGTATTGTTAAATCGCTCGAGTTATCTCTGCGGGAGGGAAAGGAGGGGAGCACGGTGTTACTTCATCATGTCCGATGTGTGAGTTTAGAGGTTTGTGGTCTTCGTTTTGGAATTGTTTCCAGGTCAATGTGTAAGTGCTCTTCCAAAAACAAAAAAAAGCCCTTTCTCTTGGCTTATTAGACTCAAAGGGATCCAAGACTGCTCAATTAGCCAGAACAGGGAACAGGCCTCTTTTATTTCTGACATATTCCTCGGCCTCCACCTCTGGAGAATATCTCTCATCTATCTGTTAGCTCCCTGTGGGTGTGTGCCTGAAGCTGGAGCCCAGGAATGGAAGCCCCCTACGTGGGACGCAGACTTCGCCATATTCCCTTCTTCCATCAGCAGATCCGCAGGGTTTCACTGTTCCTAATTGATTTCAGCCCCCACCACCATCGCCGCCGCCGCCGCCGCCACCTTTTCTCTCTCTCCCTCCCTCCATATGTCTTTCTGTCTTCTGTTTCCATCGACTGACTGCAAACATCTCCAACCCACATCTCCCAACTTTGTGCCAGTCAAGCACTTCCCTTCCCCTGTTGAATTAAAGAAAGAGTAAAGGCACCTCACATGTTTTTCCGCTGCAAACTTGCCCTAAATTCAACACGGGAACATTTCTAGTTTGCAGTTCTCTGATCTACTAACGAAAATGCTGACAGGTGTCAGAATCAGGAAGGCAACAGGAACAGGGCTGTGCTGACAACACGAGAGAGAGGAGAGAGGAGGAGAGAGAGTGTGTGTGTGAGGGAGACAGAGATGGAGAGATGAGCTGAGAGTCTAGTAAGCAGTCTTAGCGAGGGGAAAATAAAAAAAAGAGGAAAGGAGGAAACAATGTCTGTGACAGGTAGGAGTGATTTTTTTCCCTCTCACTCTGAGATAACTCTGTGAACGTGCCAGAGGATTTGACTGATTCTCAAACAACATTTGATTGAATTAAGCGCCAAAACCCTCCTTGTGATTCGGGCTGGTGACAACACATGTTGCGTTATGATATTTTATGATTAGATTAACATACAAACTCCATACTGGGACCATCCATTTTGATTTGGATTTGCCTAATCTAATGTGTAACCCATGGTGGAGGTAAAATGGCTGACAGTGACAAAGAGCTCAGTGCAATACAAGCATTAAGGAAGATAGAGTGCACACACACATACACACACGCACGCACACACTGCAGGCTCAAACACACCAGAGACTGCTTGCTAGCAGGTGTAGTGAAGTCTGTAATGAACAACCAAGATGCAGATTTTGCCTCGGAGATGTAGAGACTTGAGGAAGTACTGTATAAGGAAATAAAATGTCATTTCAAGCTGAGTCCATCTGTGCTCATCTCTTTTATCGTGCTTACATCGCTCAATGAAACTGTGTGACTCAGTGAGCTCTCCGGCTCTGTCTTATTGAAATTACACCTCATATAATAAAAAAAAGAGCTGACCGATATTGATTTTGCCCCTGGTAAGATATACCTCTAACACTTAGAGGGACGATGTGGATTTTTTTGCGCATCTCACTGAGTAAAGCGAGCCAGTTTCTGCACAAACTACACTGCTTTTATGTCTGTGCTAAATTAAAATAATTGGCCGTGGCCTCTTGGTAGTATTTGTTTGCAGTACTTGCATAAGTAAACCAACAAAATTCTTTAAAAATAAATCTTATGTGAGCCCATCCCTTTAGTTCTTTGGCTAATTCCACCAGGGAATAAGTTAAGAGATGTGAAGAAGCGCTTAAACAAACTTGACATGTTTTGATTCTGCTAAGTTTTTACAAGCATCGCCTCTAGCTTGCTCTTCCCCAACTGCACACAAGCAAAAAATGCATGCTAGAGGTCTTCTTCTCCAGCCCCAGACTGAAAACATATGTTATAATACTATAATGGCATCCCCTGAACCCTCATTCTGCCAAAGCTCTCCTGAATATACCCAGTGTATTTAATCAGCTCAAGAGGGGACTGCTTATCTCTCTGCACTTGTCATGGATAGCGTATTGAACATATCAGAGAGAGAAATGGGAATAGTTCATTATTTTCTAGGGCTCACAATGAGCCTGATGTATCTCATTGCAGGCCCTCCACTGACAGCTCATTTTCTAGACAATCCTGGCATTCAGTTCACAACGCGGCAGGGCAAGAGAGAGAGAGAGAGAGAGGAAACACAGAGACGGAGAGAAAATAGGGCTCCGGATCTCCATTGCTTATTCATGACGCTGTGGCATGCTAGGTGTGTTAATAATCTCCGCAGAAACCAAGTGAATCACAGTTGTTTGTTGAACACCTAGCCAAGCTGGGCCCCAATCGACAGCAGATGGGAAAACAGGGGGATCAGGATGATCCCAGACAGAGGGAGGGAGATTAAGAACAGGTAATGTGCTGAAGTTGATGGGGGCCGAGTGTGTATTAAAGCAAGAGGAGAAAGTACCTGAATTTTAAATCTTGTCTGAGAGTGTGAGTACACAGTATGTGGAGTTTGTGTGTGTGTGTGTATGGCTGCGAGTGTGTGTCTTTAAAGGTTAATCAGAGAGGGGAGGGGTGGAAGAGGAAGAGGGAAAGAGGGAGGGAGATAAAGAGATGGCACATGAGAGAAATACTATAGAAAGGTGGAAATAGAGTGAAATTCAAGTAGCAGAGCTGTAGAGTTGTCTCCGGTCTACTTGCCTTTTGTGGCTCCGATTGATTCCAGTTCTTGTCTGAAGAACCGAGGCAGCGGCCATTTTTCCTAACCAGGCTGTCGTGATTTTAATTCTTTGGGGTCACTGCGTGGACACGACCCTTTACCCACTGCAACACAAAGCAAGTAATGAGACTGGGGGGGTGATAAAGACAGCTGTATGGTGAAGAGGACTGCAGCCTCATTTGTGCTGAAATCATCCACACGTTACAAATGTGTGTCACTTTTATTTCTAACAATTATTTGTTAATCTTAAAAGGATAACTTAAAAAACCACTAGCACACACTAACGTCTGGATTTTTTCCTGTCTTTTTTTATTTATTTAACCAGAAAAATCTCTTGAGATTAAAAATCTCATTTTCAAGAGTGTCCTGGTCGAGACAGGCAGCAACAGAAGTTACAGACAGACAACATAACAAAATACAGAATAAAAATGTAAAGCTCTAAGACAAGCAATATGGAACACAGAATAAGATTACTATGAAGAAAAGCCAAAAAGCATGTTAACATATACTAGAAGTCAACCATAAAAACGCAAAAAAGGGCAACTACACATGATTACAAAGACCAGCCAAGATGTAGACACTGACATATAGAAGATTTTGTACAAAAATCCTGCAACACTGCTTTGAGACGCAACTTTAAGTCCAACTTAAAGTCCTTCTGCACAAGATTCCACATAGAAGGAGCTGCATACATAAGTGCTCGCTTCAGTGGCAAAGGTTACAATCGACACTCACCCCCAGGGCAAATGACTCTGCAGTAGTCACAGGCATTTATCGGCTCCAGCTCCAGTCGACTCTAATCGGCAGCAATAGAAATACAACACAGAGCAGGACGTGCTTATTTTGGCCCCTTTTCTTCGCAATGCAGTGCAGGCTGCCACAAAGTACCGCTCGTCTCCATACAATCAGCACCTGAACATTATTTAGAATTAGTCTGCACTGAGTTTGAAAGAGAGACTGAGTAAGTAGATACAAAAAGAAATAACCACCATAACTTTTTCACTCGCCTCCATGCACTTTCTACTGTTTACTAACCTGTTCTCCAGCATGTCTGTGATGTTCCAAGGGACACGGAAAAAAAACTGAAGGGCATACTCATGTACTGCAGAGACCTGTACATGTTTCTGGTCTACTGGCAATGGGAAAGGAGTCCATCACTTATTTTTATCGGGTCTTTCTGTGTTTAAAAGAGCCACATATACGTGCTACACAGTGTTGGAAACGGAATCTCATTGGCTACAATCCTAAATGACTGACTTGTTGATAGCCAATAAGAGCTCTTTCTACCACAGCTGCAAAGGTGTATGACGCAGCCTTTCACACTGGTAGCATGTTTTACTCCAGGGCGTCCTGGGGTGAAAACTAGAGAAACTTTTGAAGCCGGCAAGGTAGCAAACAAGCATGTCCAACAGCATGGTGCAGGCAGAAGAGAAAACATTGTCTGTGTCGGTGGTAGTGCGGCTTTTTGTTTGTCTGTTTCCTGCTCAGGGACCACAGGTGTATATTAGCTTATAGCTAACTCTGGCAGGGCTAAGAATCTGTGTATTCAAGAAATAAAGAAATTAATACATATACGTCACCTACATCACCTCCACCTCCACATTTAGCCGTTTAGAAATCATATATCTTTAATGGGATGAGGATCTTGCACCTCCAGTTTGATGCGGGCTTGCTGCCATAGATTCTAATCTGAACACAGTTTACATTTAACAGTAATAATCTTCTCTTCGTGTGATGTAAATTCAACATAATGAGAGGTTAACAAAGCCTCCTCCTCCACTGTGTTCTTTATTATACGTCCTTCCCACCCACAAAGACTGCGAGTGCAGAGGATGTCTCAGGCAGCCATATCATGACGGGGAAGCCGAGGCAAATTATTTCTCCTTCAGAGATGCTGATACATTCGATGTGTTGCTGCATGTCTGCTGAAATTTCACATGTGAAATAACAATGAAACCAGGCCACTAACTCCAATATACTGAAATTATGCAGTAGTGAATTACATTACTGTCTCCCTGGTAATTTAATCACACCAACATTGTGTCTTTTAGCACTTCATTCCCAGCACTCGGACATCCTAATATCTCCGAGTTTAAGTGGAAATGAGGATGCCTGATGACTGTACTAAAACTCTGATGTCTGCTGGTCAGCTGAGGGAAAGATTTCTATAGCACTGCCGGGGAATGTGTCCCCGACTGATTAGCCATTGTTGTCTGTCTTGTCAAGAATGTAATTTGCGTGCGTGCAAGCTGGCCACCAGAACCGCTCTGCCCCGAGGACAGAAAGCAGCAGATAGTATAACTCCAGACCCGATCCTGATGCTGTGGTGACAACTTTCCTCTCAAGAGCCCCTAATACGCCTTTACAAAAAGCATTTCTTACCACAGCCTTGTCGCTGAAATGGTATGACTATAGACTGATACCATGTGGAGTAAACAACCTGATGAGGACATACTATACACATAGACTGACTCAAAGGAGCCTCAGTGTGTGGCTGGAAGTGGCCAGGATAGTCACAGAGTGACTGCCAAAGCAAGGCTTGTATTACAGGGATCCCAGGATATCAGACACCAGGCGGCCTGTGCTCCCTCCAGGCAGGGCAGAGTCTGGCAGCTGGCCCGTAGCCCAGATAGCTATAATCAGCTCCATTACCTGTAGCACTGACTCCCATTTATGAGCCCTCATAGTGGAACCATGGCTATACTGCAGGGATTAAGGATGCTGTGGAAATTTAAGAAAAGTACAAATAGCATGCAGTTGCACATGCTATAGCTACACCTGCTTCAGACACACAAACACACACAGGGATGATTCGTAGCTGTGCGCCACACAAACGTGTAGTGAATGGGGAGAGATTTTCTGGGCATTATGTGTCTTGGCACGAGGCATTTGTTTTATCTTCTCCCTCTGTGAAAGGAAAGATTAAGAATATACTCTGCTCTGTTTAAGGGGAAAATCAGCTGTCTTCTGACAAGTACATTGTAGCCCGCAGTTTTCTGTCCAGAATACAAAGAGACATTTATCACTGCAGCTGGGGTAACGGAGGAAGAGCGAGAAGGAGGAGGGGGGGGGGTCTCCTCTGCTGCAGCAATGTGCATTTCTTTTTTTAACCCCTATTACTTCCTTTCTGTGGGAAAAAACACTATACCTCCATCCTCTTTAATCCATTAGAGATTTCCTGCATTCTGTTTTTCTCTCATTTCATTGTCTCCCCCAATGCCTTTGTCATCTCCCTTTTATCTTGGTTCTCATCACCTTGTTTCTCCTGACAACATTATAACTCAGATGGAATATATAGCGGGAATATGTAAAGTTATGTCGTCCTCCTCAGTTGTGGCAACAAAAGGTTACTACCTCAGGCGTACTTCTGTAATATTTCCATATTCTGTCCTCCTCATGTATATTCAGTGGGAGTGATTTATTCTGTAACATTTTATAGCCGTTGAAATGCTGAATTTCTCCCTCTGAGAGGCTGCATATGCTGTGAAACATGGCATGGCAGAATGTGCTCTTTGGATTTGTACTCGGCAGAAGTTAAACAGAGGTTAAAGAGAAGTCGTCCAAACCACCTCTATCATTACTATCTTTCATTCACCAATTAGTGTCAGTGATCCCTCGCTGTCCCCTAGATGACCTTGCAGGGGATGAGCTCACTATGTTGTAATTCAACATTTTGAGTAGGTCTCAACAGGGGGAGGCACGTTTTGGCTGCCAGTGACCCAGATTATAAACTATTGATGAGAGAGTGAAGGCGCAGTAACAGAGAGGAGGGACCCGTTGAGGTGTGTGTGGACCCAGGGAACACCTCCTCCCTCGACCTTCTTGTGGCCACCAGTCTCCGCAAGACTAGGCTTGGATTTTGTCTTTCAACACGTCTTCATATTCGAGACCCTCCCCAGTCTTTGAGACCTCTGTCCTTATGCAGTGGATTAACAGGCGCACTAGTGATTCAGATAACGGAAACACGTATTGCTACAGAGTTTATCTGAGGCCAGCTTTACTCCAAATGACTTTTCAAGCAGTTTCTCTGTGACAGACACATTTCAAATGTCGGAATTAAATCAGGAGAATTTTACCTCAGTTGGTGAGCCCTACCGTGACCTTGATCATTTGGTGTAAGGTCAGTCTTTATGTCAAGTTTTGTCAAGTTCGATGACATGACAGCCACAGCTGAGCTCTCTCCAGCACCAACAAGAAGCAGCACAACAGGTAGACAGTAAACATGGAGGGGACTGCAGGGAGGCGCAAGAACGTCAACAAGTCTCGGTTTCTGGAACTCTGGGGGTTTGTGACCAGGAGTCGGTGTTTAATTCATCGTGTATCTGATCCATCAACCAGCAATCATTTTAGTTCGTCCATCCATCTATTTTCGTAACTGCCTATCCTCTTGAGGGTTGCGGGGGGGCTGGAGCCTATCCCAGCTGACATTGGGTGAGAGGCAGGGTACACCCTGGACAGGTCACCAGACTATCACAGGGCTGACACATAGAGACAGACAACCATTCACACTCACATTCACACCTACGGACAATTTAGAGTCTCCAATTAACCTGCATGTCTTTGGACTGTGGGAGGAAGACGGAGTACCTGGAGAACACCCATGCTGACCCGGGGAGAACATGCAAACCTCCTGGGATTAAACCAGGAACCCTCTTGCTGTGAGGCGACAGTGCTAACCACTACACCACTGTAATTTTAGTGAGAAATCTCGATTTTTGAAGAGCTGAGACAACAAATACAAATGTGACGTTTGTGCCCAAATGCAGTTTATCCTCTTTGGATTATAATGATGCAGAATTGACAGGAATACTTTAAACTTATGGCACCTTTTATCTTGTGTTTCTGGAGTTATGTGTTTTAGGGCAGTCGTTTCTAACTGGTCCAGCCTTGGGGTCCAGATTTCTCCTTAGTCATTAGTTCAAGGTCCACACTAATACATTTAGCGTCATACTTGCATTTGGCCACGTCGTCAAGCTAGTTTGCTGTCTCTGTTAAAGGAGCTATATGTAAGAAATCTAAAGCAAACAGTCGTAAAATCGTCCTAATATGTCACAGAGACTAAGGAATAATGTTCATATAACATACTGATCTCACCGACAACAATAGTACAGCCACAATATTCGCATTTGAAAAAATATTTTACGGTCCGCAAATCATGTTTATGTTTTGAATTTGTGTTTTGGCCTGTTGCGCCACCCACCGCCGTCTACCAGTCACACAGTCAGTAGAGTCTCAGCATCAGTTACAGTTACGACTGAGCTACAGCAGCACGGCAAGCAGCATTAGCAGTGTCCCAGTACATAGCATTAGCAGCCGGCTCGTCCTCAGCTGTATCCCGGCAGCAGCGTTAGCAGCAGAGAAGCTGGACTTGCTCGAACAGTCCACTGGAAAACCAAAGATCAAGGACGCGGCGACGCAGCCCTGCCACGGCAGCCGCCCGTGGGCAAGCAAATCAGTCTCCAGCGTGCCGCTGTCCAACAACCTCGAATCTGTAGGGGAGGGGGGGCGGACACGACTCGCGGCAGTATTTTGAATTTGAGTGCAGTAACCGTTTTGGCCACATTCTTACATACAGCGCCTTTAAATAGCTGTCCGTTAGTCACTCAGTTTATAGCAGGAAACTGCACCTAAAAATAAATGCTCTGTGCCAGAAATTCACTGTACCTGAAAACAAAGTATGTTCTTTACAAACCTGACACGTTTGTGAGTCACTTGTGGTCCATTCAGAATGGACCCATGACCTACTTTTGGACCGGGACCCACCAGTTGGGAACCACTGTCTTATGGGACAGTTAAGGAATTGTTAATATGTCATATTTGCTAAAGGCAGTTTGGTGTAGTATTTTGCACCAGGAGCAGGATGGGAAATAATCTCAAAAGGAATCTAGTTGTAGTCTTTGAAGTAGTGATTGTGCGAGATTTACAGTTTTTGCAAAATGTTATAGTGTGTGATTAAAACCTCACGTTGCCTTTAGATGTGAGCGGGTCGTCTAGTATATGTGCATTAGTTCAGTTTCAAGATCAAAATTGCAACATACCTAACCTGTACACCACATTGAGTCAACTATTCAATGTGAATAACTGTTATTCACACACTGCAGTCGTATTGCTGCTTGTTTTGACTCTGTTCGTATGTGTGAAAAGGTCAAGAGCCGAACAGGACGCAGAGTGGTGTTTCTGCATCGTGGCGTAGCTGGTGGTGGTGGATAATCAAATTAAAGTTCATCAACATTAAAAACATTATTCACAAAGGCCCTCCGATTGTGTATTGTTCTGCTAATAAGATGTTTCCTTTAGGCTACCACTCATCTTTCTGGGCATTAAGCTAATTATCATACCACATTATGTAAAATCAGGTTAGTGTGAACCATGTAAATGCTACAGCAACTCTTACATTAATCTGCTTATTGAGAGTATAAGGTTAGAGTTTGTGCGCAGTGTTCAGGAAGCAACTTGTGGTGCATTCCAGGAGACTTCACTGGTGCTGCCTTCATGTATAATTGACCGCGGGACAGAAATCACTCAATGGATGCATCTTGCACACAGAATGCGACTTTTCAAACCCCACTGTCCCCCTCCTCCTTAAAGGGGAGGATAAAAGGTAATGGGAGAGGTCGGCTGTTAACTTTAATGGCAGACAGGAAAGTCTCAGAATGCTCTTTTTAATGATGTGCCCGCTCTCATGCAGTCCTCGTTAAAGATGAGGCCAGAATGCGTGCAGAGGACAGGGAGGGAACTGTGGCCAGACCCCCCCCTCAACATCTGTAAGATCTGCAGTGGAGGGAGGGGGGCTCCTTTGTGTGTTCTTCGGCACATCGGAGGAACCCTGCGCTCCTTCTATATTCAGCTCACATTAGCATCAGAAAATAAATAAAGCAAGCAATCAGGCCGTGACCTCTTATATCCACAGTGCTCCCATCCCCCCACGTGACCTCTTATATCCACAGTGCTCCCATCCCCCCACCCTCCCTCCTCCTCCACCTCCTCCGCCTCCTCCGCTGCGCACTACGTAGGTTTAACTAGCTTGGATTTGCAACTGAATGTCAAGCCTGGTGTTTGGCTTTACCACAGGGCAGGTTGTTCCTCAGCTGTCTCCAGAGAAAAGGGAACTCAAGGATCGAGAGGAGCGAGGGGAATTGGATCTTTGACACCTGTCACTTCCACTCTGCTGCACCTTGCTCCCTCGCCACACATAAGGACTTTTCATGTCACAGCTCAGCATGTTATCATGAGCGGGCACAGGGCCTGAGAAATCCAATTACTACCACTGTGTCAGACCCCTGCCATCATCCTTATGTATGCTATAGTCATGTTCCTCAAATCAGAAAAGATGTGCCTATTAGTTCCTTCTCTTTTCTTCAGATCGGTCTTCCACCTCCATTTCAATCTGTGTGTCTTAGATACGAGCTGCAGCTCCTCTCGTGGACTGCCTCACCGCTGACAATCCTCTATATAGTGCAGCTCCGGCTGGTGGGTGGCTAATGCTACGGACTTTGGTTCTGACTGTCTGATATTAAGTGGTATCATGGTGCAGACCTCACTGTGGTGAATAATGGAGAACCTGGGAGAGAGTCAGCATGCCTCCCAGATGCCAAACTGAATGGCCTTTGTGACAGGGAAATAGATAATGATAGAAAGTGTTAGAGAGGCCTCCCTCTTGCTTTCCTCTGCCCAGTAGGTGTAAATCTAATGCATCTCCACGCAGCGAGGGCCTCGCCATGTTTGCCTTATTCCTTTCATACGCCTCTCGTCTCTGAGTGACACTGTCAATCTGCTTCAGTAGAAAGCACGGGGGAGCGTCTATTCATACCGTGATTGTGGCCCACCTCCTCTTACTATATATGTTCCTGCATGCTGGGCTCAACCTGCCCATCACACTGCATACCACCACACTCACCACGTTACAGTGTCCTACTTCTGGAGGTTGTTAAAATTGTCGTGAAAAGGAAGGCAAAAAAAAAAAAAACAGAAAATGAGAGAGAGTGGGAACCATGCTGGTGCTTTTGCGACAAGATAAAATGGAATATAAAACACATAGTCCTGGCTGACACAAAGTGAACATGACTGAATGAGAAGCCACATTATATTAATTATGTAAGGCCACTCTTTTTGAGGCAAAGCTGAAGCTCGCAGAGACAGACAGAGAGAGGAAGAGAGAGGGAGCAAATCCTAAGATATTGGTATGCTGCCTGGTCGTTGGGAGCCGGACACATTGACAGGAGCTGAAGTATTGTGTTTATTTCAGATGGGTAATAGAAATAGCACTTGAGGAAGGGGAAAGTAATCTAAAAGGAAAACTATGAGAAATGTCTCTTTATGGCAAATGTGAGGATATAATGGTTTCTTACTCTGGGATTGTTTATGGGATATAGATTGTTCAGAAGCATTAGATCATAAATCTGTTTCCCCACATTTGATTAGTTGTGATTTTTTGACTGTCGGGATGAGAACTTGGCTTCACAAATAGGAACCTCGGTGTCGGCGAAACATCTTTAATTTGTAACGGACCTCTCGTTTATTAAGGGAAAGCTCCGTGCCACACAAACCATTGTTTTCCATCATCCAGTATTATATTTCCCTGACATCTGCAGTTTGTGTTTTCTCTCCTGCCCGTTAGAACTGCTGAAAACTTACATTTAATATAGTGTGATAGGGATTTATTCCAGCTGACAACACCTATAGATTCAGTTAAGAGTTGTCTAATTGTCACTCCTTGTTTACATGTTAAAGGGACACTTTGGATTTGCTGATGTGTGGTTTTATGCAGCACTTATCCACAGTCCAGAGTGCCGAAACAGAAGCTAAGCAGTGTAAGCAAAATGTATTTTAGCCACCTAAAAAAAAGTTTCATTGAATATTGAGAGTATTTTCACAGCTTTACCTCTCTGTCAGACAGCCCATGCCGATGTGGAAGCCCTCAACTGCTTCAGTTCCCCATCTATGCTCTCATCAAAGCCGCCAGACCTCATTAACAAAAACAGTAATTTTGGGATGCTGAACAAAGGACCTGTTGGTCTAACGCTGCCTCGATCAGTTAATTAGTTTGTGTTACCGTGTGACTTCTGTGAATCCTGACTAACGTCAGTAACACAATAACACAAACAAACAAACTGGTTGAGGCAGCCGTAGACCAGCAGCTCCCGTGTTCAGTGATGTTAAATCACAGTTTTTCTCAATGGAGTCTGGCTTTGAAGAGAGCAATATAACGGCTTTAAGCGGGATTTATACTTATGCGTCAGCTCTGCGCACAGCCTACGCATGTGGCCTACGTCGTTGAGAGCATTTATACTTGTGCGGTGGTGTGTCTGTGTCATTCTGCAGTTACACCTCCAAACCACTATTTGGCAACAGAGGTTTCTGTGAAGTGCTGTAAAGTTGAGTTGATTCAAAACACACATTAAACACACATCAAACATGGCTTAATAGAAACAGTTTCAAACACAAGTACACAAATCAGCTTCACTATAACTCACAGCATTCACATGCTAATGTCTTTAGCACAAGCCTATGGCGTTTTACATTGTATAAATTAGCCTAACTGCTAGCGGACTTTTCCTCTACTCATATGAAACCAAGGGCAACAACAACATTTAACAAAGGTAACGGCACACAATCCGGCTCCATTACAACTCACAAGGGTCACCTAAAAAAACAGCTGTCTTGTTTTCCAAACAAATATAACATGCTAACGTTATTAGCACAAGCCTATGGCATTTTACATTCTATAAAACGTTATTAGCACAAGCCTATGGCATTTTACATTCTATAAATTAGCCTAGCGATGAGCAGAGATTTCCTCTGCTCATATGAAGCCAGGATAAATCACACACAAGACTTAAAATGCTATTTTCTGGAGGCTTTATTGTCTTCACAATTTATCTTTTCTTATCTGTGAAATTAAAGTAAATTAAGGTTTTGTTTCCACTGAGGGAAATGGTTTCAGCTTACAAGAATGAACAGGAGGTCTGCGTCAACGCGACATGTAGTAACATTTCTAAGGCGGTGCATGACAGGCTACGGCGTAGGGTACAGCGTCCATTCAACACAGAAGTATAAAGGTATAGTACTTAATATATTGTCAGTATATTGCACACTTACACTGATATTGATTTTTTTGTTTAGGTAGCTAAAATACATTTTGCTGCTGCCCCCCCTCCACAGCTGTATATTGCTTAGCTTCCGTGTCGGACTCCTGTCTGCTTCTCCAAACACTGACTATGAATAAGTACTTCATACAGCCTCACTTTAAAAGATTCAAATGATCCCTTTAAACAAAATGACCTCACCTGACATTAGCACTGTTTTGCTCCTCACAGTTTCAGTGATTTCAGTCCATAGCTCCGCCATCCCTAAGCCAACGTCTCCTCTCCGCCACTGCTCCCCGTATAGCTTTCCTCTACCCCCACCCAACCCCAATCACAGATGTAATTTAAGAGTCTGTTTCTGTCCCCCTTGCTTCTCCCAGACTCAAGGGTTTAGGAGCAAATTAGCTTGCTAGCTCGGTCAAGCTTAAACACAGAAATGCTGCGTTTGTGCCAGTGTATTTAAAGATGTCCTCTGCCGATGCATTGTTGAGGAAACGAGCCAAGCAGACAGAGGCAGGCGGGCAGGCAGGCGGGCGGTCTGGCCGGCTGGCACGGTGGAGTGGGCAGGTCTGCGACTGGGACGCCAGCGGCCTGCTGTGCAGAGTTTTGGGAGTGCATTGTATTGTTGCCGCGGGCCTGGGGCGCCAGAACACAGGTTAATTCGAAGCTCATCATTAGAAGGGCAATTTGGACGCTGAGAATTGACAAGGGTGACATTTGCTGTGTCATTACAGTGAAGTACATCACAGCACAGCACAACACAATGCCGCTTCTACCGTGATCAAAAACAAATACAAAGCTGTCAATATTCGAATCTGTGACAGTATCTGTGTGTCGCTGCAGGAAAGCAACGAGATAATATGAAAGACTCAAAGATATCCTGTTTTATATTAATGAGACAAATCATTTCAAAGCTTTATTGTATATAATATAGATTTTTTTTACGCTTATGCTGTATAGTAAATGTAAAAAAAAAGCTTCTTCAATCAAATAAAATTACCTTTATTTCCCATTTGCCTCTCGGACACTCTTGAATTCCTCCCTGCATGATGTTTCCTCACAATATCTTACTTTAAGTGGCAATATATCACGTTATGTGAGTAAGATGAGCTCAAGTTGCCGTTTCATTTTGTCTAATTGCATTCTTTTTCATCATGTATCTTTCATATTTTAAAATAATTATCCCTTTTAAAATACTTCTAAACCCAAAGATGATTTTTCTCTGATGAAATTCATCACGGAATTACATCCCTGATTAGTTTTTCTTGGAAATGTTTTATATGGCCACCAAATGATCTAATTTACTGCCACAAAGTTATTAAGCTGATTTCTTGTTCCACTGACAGCGATATGGATGTGGAGGAAAGCGCAGACATATTCATAAGTTATTTCACAGTTTGTAGCTATCAGCTGCAAGGCAGTAATTATAATATATGTAGGGGGGGGGGGGGGGGGGGGGGGTGGCGTCACATCCCACCCCAAAAAATATTGAGAATAAAAATACATAATACATTATTATAGGGAATGAGTTTTCAAATTTTTTATGTTTTTCTGGACCCCACAGATTTAGTCCCCACCAGTACTGACTCCATGGCTTCAGCCTTGATCAGCTGTACGTAAATAAACCCAAACATTTAACCACTGACATCTTTGTTACACCAAAAAGTAGCTAGAATATCAGTGTTTTTCGTAGTCTAATCAATCAGTAAATTAATTTTAATTGAAGTGTAGAATCACAATGAGGGATGGTCCCAAAACACTTTAGATTAAAATGAAACATTCAGCAGAAAAATACAGTAATATTAAAAATTAAAGTAAAAGAATCACATTAAAACATCTACATGTGGGGCGTCCAGTAGCTCAGTGGGTAGAGCAGCATCCCATGTACTGCTGCAGCGGCCGTGGGTTCGTTTTCACCCTGCAGCCTCTTGCTGCGTGCCATCCCCCCTCATTCTCCCCCTTTTACATGTAATACTGTCCTATCAATTGCAGGCAAAAAGCCCCAGAAATAATCTTTAAAAAAAAAAAAATCTACATGTTTGAAAAGGTGATTGACCCGACTAGGTAAAGGGTTAGGGTACATGTAGTTGAAGCCTATTCCAGAGAAAAAAGGTACAGGAGCATATGCTCTGAAGCCAACAGATTTCTTTTTTAATTTAAAGAATGACAAGGAGACCATCTTCAAGAGCGCAACCAGGGCGTGCTGGTGTGTGTGGTGTTATTAGGTCAGATTAGTATGGAGATGCAGATCCATGAGACCCTTGAATTCAGCTGGTATCCAGCAAGGAGAGGCCAGAATGTGTCTTAAATGATCAAATATGTTAGTTGCAAAGCAAAGCTGTGTAGCCACATGCCTAAAAAAAACGAAATAACCTTTTACAAATGTCAGTCCAGCTCCTTCTGGGTCGAATGATATGAAACATTTGCAGGCAACAGTATCAGGAGTTTTCTCTGAGAACTAATTTGACACCTGAACAGCATCTGTTCAGTCTGTGGTCACTTTTTTTATCATTATGAGCAGGAGGAACAAGTTTGTCTTTGCTAAGCATGTTGCTGGATTGACAGTGTGGATGAACATCTGGGCTCTGTGCACGCAGACAAGATACCGGCCTTCCCCAAAGGCTCTCTGATATTTTGTGGACACATTATTTATTTATGTATTTATCTGTTGTTTATTTGATAGGGATGGATACAAACTGGAAACAGCTACCTGACTTTATGGAACCAAGGCATCGAGGTAAAAAGAGGGTAAACCAAATATGGAAAGATACAATAGTTGGTTGTATTGGTGCAGTCGTCTATCTTGAGTACCTCTTCTGTTCAGCCAAGTCCAGCCTCATGCAGCCAGGCTTAGGTCCCTGCCTTTGTGTCTGGGTTAAACCCAGTCCAGACTGCCTGCTGAGAGAGTTAAACAGTCACTGGCTCATGTAAAACCAGGCCATGAGTTATAGTCCAAAAACCTGCAGATCACACCAGATCTGACCGCTGTAAATCCTGCCCCTCTGAGCATTGCATATGTCACGATATAAGCCAAAGGCAACGCTTCTGCAGCCCTACTGAGACACCACAACCTCTAGGAGCCAGTGTTAACAGGAGCAGGGCACAATAAGAAAAGAGAATCCTCTCGGGAAGTATTGCTATATAGCATTTGTTGCCGGGGCATTGAGAGCAGCCCACCCATGCATGTCATCATGACAACCAGCTCGCATCGTTTCCACTACATCAAGCAGTCCATTGGCCAGTGGTCCTGCTTCTGAACAAAACAGTGCTCTGCGATGACATAGTGATTTATAAAACGGCATAGCGATTGCTTTTTTTTCTCCTCCTGCTGCTGTTACACAGCTGTTAAACAGATGCTGTTTGTACCAATTTAGAAGCTAGTGCATTGTTTGTCAACACCAGTTTGGAAATTCATTCTTTATAACAGGACCTGCTGTAGAATGCACAGGCTGGGCTGGATGGGCTGCGGCGAGGGGAGGGAGCGAGTACATACAGCGGAAGTAAACATTTGCAGAACTGTTGCTCGCTTTTAAAACAGTCACTGACAAGTGCTTATAAAGAATTGCGAATGTAAGATGAGCTGGAAATTAAGTTAACTTGCCATTTTGCATCGGCGTTTGGGAGGACACGGGCAGGCCGGGTGGAAGTGACAGGCTGTCAGACACTCTCTGCAGTGCTGGATGGATTAGACAGTGAATTCGCTCTTGATAAATTGACTGGTACTAATGCTCAGAAATAGAACCAGTGCCACATGAACCCCTGGCTTCACCAGCCGTAGGACAGTACTAACAAGGCCGCCCAGTGAGTCTAATTTCCTCGACAATTAATATTTGACTGGAAGAGCAGGAGGAATTCTGGTCAGATAGGCAGAAACGAGAGATTTTTGGGTGAAGGATTTATTTAATTACAGCAATGTACGTGAGACAGCGGTACTGATGAGATGAAAGAGGAGGACAGAAGGAGGGGAAGCATAAAGGATTGGCTTGTGAGGGGAGCTGCGAGGGATGAATCTGGGGGTGTCGGGGGGGGATAGCTTGATGTGACTGAACCAGATGCTGTGGGGAGAAGGAGAGGACTCGGTGCTGTGTAGAGAATGATGGCTTGCGTGGCGCAGTAAGGGTGCCCCTCTACTGTTTGTAAAAACAAGACCATCACACTCCATCTTGCCGCTCCCGCAGGAGCCAGGCCTCCAGGCTGATTTATGGCCCACAGACTGAATTGGCTGGCTGGGATGACAGCAGTGCTTGGACTCTCCCTGGTGAGTAGAGTAGGAGGCTGCTTGGCCAAGCCTCAGCCTCAGCTGGCTGTAGACCTACCCTCTGCTGTAGTTAGGGCAGCCTAGATGTTGAGCTCCATCCCCAGTGTTAGGATCAGCAAGGCCATGCGTGTTTGGACTCAAGCACGATTTGGAGTCTGAGCCCCGACATTCGCAGAAAGACATCCTCTATTCTGCCGGTGCCATATTTTCTGAATTTTCCCTCCCCTGTGATGCCTCCATCAGCTTCTGCATCACAGGCTCAATCAAGACTCTGTAGTAACAATTTAGATTTAATCAATCTTTGCCATGTGACTGCCAGGATGGAAAATTAATATGGAGAGCAATTAGAAAACAGCCATCTCACTGTCAAAGATACACCAAGATGAGAGCAGAGAAGTGGACGGCATTTTAGCTGCAAATGAAATCCTTCTGTACAACACTCAGACATGTGTTGGCTCCCGGCTGTCCTCAGAAAGGGTCAGCGGGACTGCGGTCACATGTATTTAACTTTGTGGAGACCTTTTGGATTTTATACCAGCCCTCTCACACGGCTATAAAAATAGACTTGAAGGAACAATGTGTAAGATTTAGGGGGATTTAGTGGCATCTAGCGGTGAGGACTGCAGATTGCAACCAGCTGAAACTTCTCCTGGTTAGAATTCCTTCAGTGTTCATTGTTCAGGAGGTTTTTACCGGGAGCCGAATTAACCACAGAGGTCGAAGCAGGTGATTATAAACACTGAGTAAACAGTTTCATGTTACAAATCAGAGTTTTTCTGATGCTGTTCGACATGTTGTTAACGCATCACTAGCCCAACAACAACTTACTACAGTGGCTGATTCGAAATCGTGTATGGCCCTGTCTTGAGCCAGTATTTGGTTTGTCCTTTCTTGGCTACAGTAGACACATGGTGGTGCAACATAGCGATCTTCTTATGTAGATATAAACAGCTCCTTCTAAGGTAATGAAAACACAACAGTTTTTACTTCCAGGTATTTATACTCTAAAGAAAACATACTTATACTTATATTCCATTTCTGCCTATTTATTTCCATAAATCCTACACACTGGATCTTTAAAGCATCATGTCAGAGTTGCTGTTTGCTCTTTCAATCACCAGAGCTTAATAATTGTCTTTTCAGACTATAGACAAGTTTTATTTGATTGCTTTGTCACAGCACTTGATAGAGTTTAATATGGAAAAAAAAACAGTGAGAACGGGAAAGCAAGGGAAATCAAAGACAAACAGCAAAGTCTATGCAGGCCACAAGTAAAGCTTTTCTAGGTTTAAATTGCTCTAAATTATTTGCTTTCATAACCGCTACATCACAGTAATATCCACATTATACTGTCTGGCTGTCTGTTCAAACAGAATCAGGACATTTATTGTTACTGCTACAACAAAAATGTCAGCATACAGAGGAATACAAAAAAGTAGTTTAAGCCAAAAGTGGCAGACATTCTTTGTAAAATGATTTATCATGCCACGCTGCTGTTCCAAATTCTTTTTAGGGTTCATCATGCTGTAAAACCAAACTGACTGAATTGTGTCATACAGCAAGTCCCCATCGCCTCCTGGCTCCAGTTAAGCTAAGAAATAGAAAATGAAGATTTTGTCACCTGAAAAAAAAAGAAGAGAGGTTTCACATCAAGTCAGCCCCGTCTCTGGCCCTCCAATCTGGCCTTCTGTTGACTGCGGCTGCTTACACTCGTTTTATGGGATTACATCATTGTTTTCAACCTTGAGGCTGTGTGCGCTAATTTTGGAGGGAAAAGCGCCTGTGCTTTCCAAGCCAGGCTCCATGTGTTAGCCAAGCAGGACGCAATATAGCTGGCGAAAGCTCGGGGAGTTTTTCGGGGAGTTGCCTCTTCCAGTGAACACAACCCTTCCCTCTTGCGTCGGGGGATTTCAGTCTTTTGCTGATTCCTCTTTTTTTGCTACATTAGCAACAAACAAATAGCACCTCCAGCTGTATGACATGAAGGGATCATTATATGCGGTGCACAGGGGTAAATTGAGCAATGAGCTTGTCAGGTTGTGGGATCCCCATGCTGGAGCTGAAGACCTGTCTGCTGTAATTTGAAGTCAAGACGCCTTCATCTGATTGAGGGAAGGAGACAGGATTGAATCGGCTGCTGGCAGGCTGCAGATGCAAGATGAAATGGCAGGGAGCGTGTGGGTTTTCTCCCCGTGCTGATGCAAAGTGATGCTATTCCAGGTAACAAGAAACAAAAAAACATGACCAGCATTATCAAGAGAATCTGGCTTTTGCATTTGAAGTGGCAATATTTATTATTTTCCTAAACCATGTGCATCAGTACATGCATATTTAAACTGCTCCCCGGTGCCTTCGCCAGTCTTTGGACCTTAATTCAGTATTAAATTGCAGTGTGTCTGATTTGATAGCAGCACTGTGTTACTTGATACATACATTTTTTGCCGCCAACAGACTGTTTGTGTTTTAAATGTGGAACACTAAAAAATTCCCCCTCCCAGTGGAGCTCGCTCAGTAATTAATAGGTATTAAATCGTTGATAGAAAATGACATCCTGCTCTGTACTGTACTTCAAATCTGCTCCTGGAACTGATTGGCAAGCTTATTTTCCTGATGACTTTGAATGCGCATTCACAGCAGGAGGTGCCTTCACTGTCTTCCATTCTGTACGTGTTGACTTCCAAACCTAAGTGTGGCTGCAAAAGCCATCATTTCATCTCTCACCAGCTCGTTTTTTGGAATAGGAGGAGATTGTGTTTTGTTAGAGGTCGATGGCCTGTCACTTTTTTTTTTTAATTTAAATTTTGTCTCTTCCGTTTTTTGTGGGTCTTTTTAGAGCGACATCTGCGTTTTATGAAGCTCTGAGCAGAGGCAGGATGTGTGAGTGTTAATGGCACTTGGCTTTCATAACAATGTCATTTACAACCCAGTTGCTCTCCCATAGACCCCTAAAGGAAAGGAGAGAAAATGGCATTCACTGCATATGCATGCGCTGCTAAGTAGAGAGCATACAACTTGTGTATATTTCTTTGTGCCTCGAGGCTTTTCATGCTTTAGAAAGTGCTTCAGGCTATAGAAAAAAGCCAAAGTGTTTAGAGGAAATTGCATTCATAACCAAGATCCTTGTAAATCTTTAATCAGCGGAGAAAAAGGATCTGCTTTGTCAAACACGATTTGGGGAGAAATTTCAAATTAACAAATTTAATGAAGTGATAAGTGTACAAGTTTGAAATTTACGTTACAACTTTCAAATTACATCCAAGGTTTCTCAGTTCCAGCAAGTACTAAAATATAGTTAAAACAAATAAACGTAACATTGCTGCTGTGACTGAGATATTGGCATCTTTACTATCAGAGAGAGGGCATCAGAAAGGGGTCGAAATACAGTAAATGACAAAGCAGCTCTATAGGTTTAAAAAAAGAACATGGCATTGAAAATACCGTGGCAGTGGACAATCTAATCGAGTGGAGCATGTTTTTTCTCTTTTCTCTCATTCATCGGCCTCCATTATGTTCCAGCTACCTGGTAAAGACTTTCGTAAAGACTTTTGATTACATTATTACATTCTGATTGGATCCCTTCTCTTTAAACAAAATCCCCAGCTTCGTGCCTTTTGTCTCCTTGATTGCTGCCAGTGCAGTCCCGCCTGGACCAATCAGCATTCATGCACATTTACATACATACAGCAGTGCACAATATATTCAATTGGTTCATTATTACTTTTCGGCCACATGAAATGATTTTAACTGCATGGAGGTTTTAAAGAAATCTGTATTTGTGCTGCAGTGTGGATAATGTGGACGATGGTATGTAATGATATTACATAAAGTTAATATTTTTCACACTGAAAGAATTCCTGGGGGCTGAGATGTTAACTTGTGTTGTAATTGTAGAGTATATAGAGGTGCATATTAGAATGATGTCCCTTGCATTTACTGGGGTAAATCTGTGTGTATGGGTCTGTGTGTGCATATAGACCATAGACTGTACAGACAGAAACCCACTGGTTTGTGGACTTTCATTTTGAAGCCTTGAGTTTGGCATTTTGGCTGCCACCATCTTGGATTTTTGGAGCTAGACGTGACCATATTTGGATAAGAGTTTGGAGATAACCCTAACGCTAGCAACTAATTTAGTTAGCACGGTTAATTTACATTCATTTATTAATTTTCCATCACCGCTTTTCCTGTTAGGGGTTGTGATGGGGCTGGAGCCTATCCCAGTTAACACTGGGCAAAAGGTCGGGTACACCCTGGACAGGTCGCCAGACTATCACAGGGCTGACACATAGAGGCAGGCGATCATTCACGCTCAGAGTCACCAATTAACCTAACCTTTTTGGCCCGTCTTTGGATTGTGGGAGGAAGCTGGAGTACCCACGCTTCCGCACAGAGGGGTTCCCCCACCCCAAGGTTCGAACCAGGAACCCTCTTGCTGTGAGGCGACAATGCTAACACCATAATTTACAGCTATGGCTAACTGTGCTAATGCTAGTGCTACTGCTAATTTGTGCTTAAAACCATTAAATGAAATGTTCTTACTGGAAAAACGGAACATTTGACTCCTTAGAGGCTCGTTTAGTACAACCGAATGCTGAGCAAGACTTTTTTAGGCAACCAAAACATTTCAGATAACTTTTATGAACTGACAACACGCTGAAGTAGCAACAGCTACAGCTGCACCAACACTCTTTGAATCTAAGGTTACACCGTGGTTACGTAACCTAACCATGTCATGTCAACAGACAGCACCTGTCTGACACTCAAAGCAGCCACGACCTTAATTATGTATAACTTTAAGCCTTGATAACATTTAACTGGTGAGTTATGTAAAGATTTACGCCCCTGTACAGCTGTCATAAATGTTTGAATTAGCTACAGAGAGCATAACCAATTTTTGTACCAGACTGTAAACATGTTTATTTCTGCTGTAAAGTTGGGGCTCTGTGGGGATTGACTTGCTCTTGGAGCTAGCCTCAAGTGGCCTTTAGAGGAACTGCAGTTTTTGGCTTCATTTTTAATCTCTGAAGGTTGCCACTTGATGTAGACACGAACTTGATCAAAGGAAACTAATTCTGTGCCGCCTCTGTCTCACAGTGAAGCATTCATGTGATCGGTCACTCATGGTCTGTGTTCATTTTCAGCCTTGAGCATGATGATTCTTTCAGAGCTCCCATTTCTGGGTTCAAACAGCCCATGATACTCCACATTACTCACACAGCCAGTCATTTAGTCACCATGTTATCTGTCAGTCTCATCAGATTATACTTTATGAGAGACAGCACTGGCATATCTTGCCCCTGAAAAGCCTGTCTCCAATCTTTAAATATCGATCCCCGGGGTCTAAGCAGAGGTGCCTCTCATGAGTGCAGGAAAAGAAGGGAGAAAAACAGATCATTAGTGATTTTAATTAGGTGATCTGTCAAGCTGCGATTGCCAGATGTAAGCGTATGCATTTGGGTCGATGGCAATCCCTCTCACAATCCCCTCTTGTCACCTTGGGCCTCTGGAACGGAGGATGGCTCTTGCTAGGAGTGAAACAAGCAGTGGGGGAGCGCAGAAATGTGTCATTGCGCATCTGTGTGGCAGGTTCTTTCTCAAGATTGGAGCAGGTGGAAAACACAACAGCACAGTGGCATGGAGAGTTTGAAATTATGTTTTCTAGGGCTGAATAATTGTGAGAGTGTACTGTGCATCACTCTTTCCAGATATCTACCACAAAGCTCTTTCAGCAATTACAGTGTACGTATATGTGAACAAAAACACAGTGAAACACTCCTGTATTTTTCAACCTGGACCCTATTTCCTCATGTTTTTGTTTCTAAGGGTGCTTTCAGACCTAGAGTTGTCTTGCTCTGGTCTGAATCAGGGACTAAATTTGTTCCAAAGTTGGTCGTGTTCTCACGGCAGCATTTACAAACGGACCAGATCAAATGCCTTCTTGATTGGTCAGAATTTCCATGTGGGAAAAATCCAGGAAGTAAACAAAACGTTGAAGAAGAGTACACTTGCAAGATAAATGTGACACTTTCTAATGTCACAATGGAGGGACAACTACGCAGGTTGATTTTAGCGCTGCTCATCGTGGACTATATTGCTGTCATTGTTCATTTTAGTCAAACCATACAGTTTGAAAATGAGGCGCGGCTCCAACTAGAAAACAATGTTTTGATGCATTGGATGTGCTGAATGCGACTGTAGTTGCTTCGGATCGAGGTCGCACCAAAGTTTGTTTGTTGTTTTTGGTGCGCACTCGAGTGTGATTGCTGTGTTCACACCTGCCCAAATGAACCACACTTAGGGGGCAAACGAGCTTGAGTTTGACTGAACCGAACCAAACAGGGCAGGTGTGACAGCACCCTGGGTGACTAATGGAGACAACAATTTTTTAAACTGATCCAATATTGAGCGAGACCGCTGCAGCTGGCAGCAGCAAAACAGGTTGCAATGTAACCACTAAAAGTGCTTGTTTTTGCCACTGACAGGCTCAGATTATCATTCTGTGTCTGACAACATGATTGAAAGGATCCCTACAGAGAGAGACCTTTTTGTTAGAGTAAGACATTTTTTTGTTTAACAAGAAACAGCCCAACATCGCCATCTCCAAACTCACCAGACTCTATTTAGTAAACAGTAAATTTAGCATGTACAGAGGCAGCATATTTTCACATCTAACTGGGTGCATTAATGGTTTATTTCAACCAACCCAGAGCTGGTGATTGTTGGAACAGTGGAGAGACGAACCAAGACAGTTTTCTTAGTTTTACAGTCTGGTGTGTTTGGCACTTGCAATTTCGGGGCTGCTTCTGGTTAAACAAAAAATATCTTACTCTTAACAAAAAGGTCTGCCTCTGTAGGAATATTTTCCGTAAGTTGTCAGACACTTAGAATAACAATCTGAGCCTGTCAGTGACAAAAATAAGCACTTTTAATGGACAAAAATTGGCAATGCGAAATTGCCCATTGACATTACATTACTGCCTGTTTCGTCTCACTCAGTGCTGGACCATCTTTGAAAACATGAACAAACAGTGTCCACATTGAAAAGTTTCTCTTTAATTAAAGGCATTTCAGTTTGAGTAAGAGAGCACAGCATTTTTTTGTTGTTGTTATAACTATAGAAAAAAGTCCTTCCCCTCCAACACAACAAAGTATGAAAGAGTGCAGTTATACAGACTCAGGCAAATCCTTTTTTTTTTCCACTCCAGCGTTAAACATCATTACATATTTATAACTCGGCGCCAGATGACAGAGACAGAGAGGAAGAGAGAGAAGAACCAGGCAACAACACCGCAACTTGTCTGCTGTCTCTCTCTGTGAGATATCTGATTGCACTGTTTAAACCTGCCTTTCATCCAGTGTTGCTACAGAAAACCCAATTATACAAGAGTTGCAAATGGACTTTTGATTTAACAGTACGTAATTTAATTGGCACATTAGAAGTGCCCTAAACATCCAGCTCTTGTTATCAGCGAGCAGCGTTAACAGGGCTGCAGTCTTGAGCATATGCAGGGATGCATCGCAATGAAAGCAAATTATTCAGAAATGTGTAACTTAGTTTTAATTTAAACAAAATGCAGCATTGATTTTTATTTATTCATTCTATTATTTTGTGACAGCTCTGACATACAAATGAAGGCAACTCTGGAGAAAAGAGCAGCCTAAGATCTGTGTGCAAATGACTAGAAAAGTTGAAAAGCCAGTTTTACAGACAAGTTTAATCATGTTTTCTGTTCCTCTTGTGTCTTCACAGACCCCAGCGAAGGCTTTCACTGCCAGGACGAGTGTCGCATCCTAGGCCACTCTGACCGCTGTTGGATGCCTCGTGTCCCCATCCCGGCGCGTGCCAAGTCACCCGAGCACGGCCGTAATGTCATCGCTTTGTCTATCGAGGCCACCACAGTGGACGTGCCCCACTACGAGGATGGCACCGCCAAGAGGACTTTTGCCACCTTCGGCAAGGATGGGCCTGAGGACGTGGAACGGGGAGAGTTAAAGGGAAAGCGGACTCAGGAGTCTCAGGTGTGTAGCCCCAAGGCCAATGGAGGGGCTATCCGTGAAGCTGGCAACGGGCGCGAGGCAGCCAGCCCCATCACTTCCCCCGTGCACCTGAAGAGCCCAGTGTCCAAGCCATCATCTGCCTACAACACGCTGAAATGCCGCGACGCAGAGCGAATCGCCAACCACAGCCTGCTGCGGCAGCCGGAGGGGAAGGACAGTGAGCCAGCTGTCAGGGAGATCAACACGCTTCTCCACGATGGCCGAGACAAGGAATCCCCCAGCAGCAAGCGCCTGAAGGACATTGTGCTTTAGCGAGCTTCTCATTGACACACACCGACATTCATGCACACATGCAGTGTAAAACTCATATATATGTACCCCGCAATAGCTGTGTGTACACAGAAGAACGTCAGGCTGTGGAAGTAGAGAGACACACCCATTTGCAGTATACGATATTGAAGAACCGGCTCGTGCTGAGGATGATGAACTGTAGTATGCTGCAGCTAGTTGTGTGCTCGAGCTGAGGTAGTGGATGTGGCTTTGTTGTAGTCGCAGTACTTTTTCCTTGTTTGCTTTTTGTTCAGTTTTCTTTCTATCGGTCTGCAACGAGTGGACAGGCAGGTTACTGTTGACTGCATGGACATGGCCAGTGGACCTCTCCAGCGCTTGCGCCAAAGCAGGACACTGCGTGTTTGGACACCTGAGGTGCCAATTCATTACGTACAGTTATGCCTTTTGAACTACTTTTGTATCACAAACTGATATTTGCCTTCTTTGGTTTTGCAGTTTGTTCTAGCTGCCAAAATCGCTCTTTGTTCCTTTGTATAGTGAGCTCCATCAATGTAATAAACGACATACACAGGATTCATCTTAAAAAATATTCTCAATTTACTCCTTCGACAGTTTTCAGTGCATTCAGGGGGAAGGGAAGCGAGCCCTCTCGGTCTCATTTGCCCCTTTCCCTGACTAATAAGAGAAACTTTCTCTGCGTATCCCTGAGGACATCCCAGTGTCATCAGACTGTGAGGTCTTTACAGTATTTATATTTTATCAAGGATGGAGCTTAATGAACTCTCGCTATCTGCCCAGCCGCTCTGAACACTGGAAGTGGGACAGACAGATCCTTGTGTTCAAATTGAGTTGTATGAAAAAAAACAAGACTTACTGCTTTTGAAATCTCCTGTGCCCAACCTTGATTGTAGCCAGTGGAGCACAAATTAGAACTTTGTGCTCTGGTCTTGTACTTTTTTTGACTTTTGACTATGGGGCTAGGATAGAAGGGATCGTCACTCATGTCTTGCTATGTGAAACTCTCTATAGGGTTTACTATTATCATTTTTAATAACCTGTTGTTATGTGACAATCCCTTTAATGTTTTGTTTCAAGAGAAAAAAACAAATAAACATTGGTGTTCAACTGAAGCTACAGTAGCGTTTGTTACACAAACACAAAAATAAAAAAAAACATATATGCCAAAATATATTTTATAAATAATTTAAAAATGTATAATGAGAATATTTAATGCTGTGTAGTTATTTTATGAGTAAGTTATACTTGAAATTAACTTGCTTTTGTTCATTTGTCCTTTGCTTTTTATATTGAATCTGATTTGTTTTTTTATTTTCAAAATGAACTTGGATTATTTTTTTGTTTACTGTGTGACCCCTGGCAACTGTTGCAGTCTACCTTGTTGTAAAGAGTTTCTTATTGGTCAGTTCTTGTGCCATCAAGTTTCTGTGTGGGCTACTAGAAAATGTAAAAAAGACAAAAAAAAAAGAAACAAAAAAAGCGATATCAGCACCAACATTAGTGTGTCAGTTCAATGAGCTTAGAGTGAGATAGCAAAAGAAACCAAAAAAGATGCAAACAAAACCTTAAAAATTGCAAGATGTTGCTTAATCTTAGTATCTAAGGAGGAGAAAGAACGGCTCCCAGTGTTCTTCAAGCTGGTAACAGGATTCCACCTATAATGAGTCGCCTTTCCTATTGGGCCCAATTGAGTTTAAACAAGACTTTTTCAGCCTCAACTGAGGGCATTCGGATGCGCAGACTAGCTTTGCTCAGCACTGCTGTCACCCTGTGCCATCTGTGTTCAGTTGATCTCAAAGATAAGGTTGAGACCAGAGTGGTATAAACAGGGCTCTCCCCTCCTGCGAGCACCACACAACAGACTGGGTGGAATCATGTTTGAACGAACTAAGGTCTTGGAAGAACCGTGTTGCACATCAGCAATGTGGTTTTATGTTGCTTTGCAGTAAACTATGTACAATGTGGAAAAATATGAATGAAAATTGACAAATTGCATACAACAAACTAGGTCTTGTAGCTGAATGTTTTGCTGGTCTCACCCATGGCTTCTGGCAACATGAAAATCGGAATAATCACTGAATGTATACAGCAGCTTATAATTAAACTATTAAATGTTCTCTGCTTTGTTTCCTTGTCTTTACTCAACACGAGTCAACTTTAAAGTTCTGCTAATTTTTTTGGTGTGTGTGTAAACTATAATGATACTGGAGCTATTTTCATTTTTCACTTTCTAAGTGTCGGGCCTCTGGGTGGGTGTTTCCCTTGGCAACGGTTGACTGAACTTGGATTATTTTTTCTGAGGGCCAGCACTGTTAGGAAACGTCAACTTCTATGGTGAGCTATTGACTGGAGCACTTTATAGCCCTGTTCAGCCTATAAAGATTTACAGTGTCTTTTCTCCTTTTGTCATTAAGCTAATGTAGCATTGGTTATGCACCATAAGCAACTATCAGCATTTGTTAATAACCCTTATACTGTTAAGTTTGTTTTTTACTTTGAAAGTGAGAGTTAGCGAGCTAGGCTAAATTTTCCTGGGCCCAGACCTTTGAATTCGTCCATTCCACTGAGTTCGAGTTGACTGATTGTGGTCTTGTATTGTGACATGAAACAGCATTTTCCCGGTTAAAATAAAAAACAACCAATGAGCACGACGGGGGGACTAATGTTTAACCAGTCAGCACTACAGGTGGGACTAACGCCATTGTCAAGCTGCTGTCAGGCTTTGTTTAGCAGTACGCTGGAACCAATGAGGATCAATAACAATGGTGAGCAAGATAACATAGATAGAGGCCGCTATCAAGGCTATTCTTAGTTGACATGTCTTCTCAATATCTCTTGACGTCATTGTTTGTTTTACTTTGCTCCGCTCCACTCTTAAAACCTAGGCTCACAGGTATGTTGGCATGACAACGCATCTGGGTCTACTCCATTTCATTGCGCCAGTGCACCACATGTAATGGCGAGGGCCGGGAAAGCTGTTTAAATGGAGTGTAATCTGTTACCCAGCAACAGCAACCATGTAACTGTTAGCTAACGTAACAAACAATAACGACCTACAGGGCAAAAGCCATGGTAGTTTTGTTAGTTGACATGCATCACAATATGATTTTATGCAAGCCTGAATGACATTTATCAGTTCTCAGTCTTGTTAATCTCCCTTCAATCAATCAATTTTCCCTTGACTTGTTTGTGTTCATATAGGCCATGTGGCCCTGGCGACGTAAACAGCGCTCTTGTTGCTGTAATTTAGCGGTAGATGTGGTATAGGTCTGCCTGCTACGATAACTGGCAAAGGGTCTGCAGACTCTGCCTACTCAGACTTACTCTGGCGTAGTAATGGTGTGGACCCACAGTGGTCTTAAAATGATGTTAGGTTCAGGTGAATATGTGGGTAACTCGTTAGGGAAAATCAAATCACACTTCCCCACGGAAATCAGTTAGAGTGGACACAATGTCAGACTTAAGATGGAAATGGAGTGTAATGAGTTGACAACTATATCAGGCAAAGGCTAACTAGCGTCCACTGGGGAAAATGGGGGCTAGCTACCCAAGTTAATAACATTAAAAAATTAGCCACAACTTTGTTTTCATGTGATTTCAGCATGGTAAGTCATTGGCCGCTCAGTGTTGTGCTTCTCCCCACATGATACAAAGGACAGGGCTAGCTAGCATTAGCTGTCTTTCTCCTGCTATTTTGCAGTAGGTATAACTGTAGCTGGAGGAGCTATGTGACCCGCCCTCTGGCAACGTGACTATTGTGGGCGAGTCAAGGAGCATAGGGGGCTCATTATGGACTAACATAGATGTTAGTCCATGATGAGCCCCCTATGCTCCTTGGCCTGGAAGCAGAAGTCCCAACTAAATTGCTCGGTTAGCAATTAGCTTGCTATGAAGTGTTACGTCAAAAGAGAGGTGGGTAAGGTTGGGGTAAGGGTAATGGGGAGGCTATAGCACGGTAATTATGCTAATGCTAAGTTAGCGTGTAGCTAACATTAGCTATGAAGTATTATATTAACAGAGAGACCGTTAAGGATAAGATAACTTACAAAGTGAATCATGTCTTCATTTATTATGAATTATAAAGTGGATTATTGCTCCATTTGTTTTCACTGATTCACAGTGTAGCATTGTAGCAGGGTTCAGATCGCCTTCATGTTGGTGGGTTTGGTTTCTCTTCTGCTATTTTCAGTTTCTGTTAGGTAGTGTCGGCCTCTGGCTGGGTGTTTGCCTTGGCTGAACTTGGATTATTTTTCTCTGAGGGCCAACGCTCCTGGGAGACAAGCCGACAACTACCACGGTGAGCTACAGCACTTCACAGACCTAGACAGCCTACAAACATTTACATGTTTTTCCCCACTTTGTCAATAAGATAAGCGAGCATTGGTTTTGCAACGTTGGACATTTTGGTTCGTAATATGTTAGGAATGACAGTACTTTGAAGTTTTTAGGCCTATTTCTCTTTTAAAACTGGAAGATAGCAAGCTATGCTAACTACCCTCCATTAGGAAAATGGAAGCTTGTTAGCATAGTTGCTAACTTTTTGTTTATGTGATTCATTTATTTCAACATGTTTATTCATTTGCAGCTCAGTGTTGTGTTGTTCCTCATTATAGGCTTACAAAGGACGGGGCTAGCTGGCTTTAGCTGTCTTTCTTCTGTCCTGGAGTGGTAATGGCAAATGACCAGACTGCCAAAGCTCAGACACCCAATATAAGGGGATTCTTGGGTCCACAATGACTGACCTGACCTGACATGACTCTACCCAGGACATTTGTTCCAAAATTTAATCGGACCTGGTCGTTTTTAAAAATATATACACAAAACGTAACAGTCTGCCACATGTAATACACTCAGCACTTAATTTCTTGTCGCCTTTGTCCACAATTTGTAAGAAACAGGCCCAGACAGAAGAGGTTCAACTAGATCTGACCCATTGAAATTCATTGTTTAACTTCTTTCACTCTTATAATCTGATCCTAAGTCAGCCCAAGAATTCTCAGTAGGTGCTCCAGCCGGTGTTACAGAGTGACATTCATTTACTGGAGGCATTTTATATCTGGCCGATTTTTGGAGACATTGGCGGGGCAAATTAGACTATGGCAGGCCGCCATAGTCTCGTCAATGTATGGGAAACACTGACCGGCACTTCTGCATTTTCTCTGTCTTTTTTCTTTTTTTTTAAAGATATTTTTTGCCTTTAATTGATAGGATAGTGAAGTGTGAAGGGGGAGAGAGAGAGGGAGAGACATGCAGCAAAGGGCCACAGGCTGGCGTCGAACCTGGGCCGCTGCAGCAACAATTTTGTACATGGGGCGCCTGCTCTACTACTAAGCCACCGACGCCCCATGTGTTTCCTCTCATGATTATTGCTGATCACGGGCCTTCTTGGATCCACTTAGGTATTACATGTAATGATAAACAGACCCAGGACCTGTGAAAATAGAATGGGACCTAATCCAGACCTAACTGAACATAATAAAACGTGTACCCAAACCCATACAGGTCTTGGGTCGAATCTTAGGTCCTAGGGTTCAGGTAGACCCATAAAGACCTATAAGTCTCCACCAGGAAAAATAGTTGCTGCCCTGGTAGCGAATAATGGGGATCCAAGGTAACGAATTAAATTAACAAATAATAAGTAGTCAAGTAGCCTCCGCAATCTAATCACGCCCCCAAATACCTAATATATGGACTCATGGAGTAAACTTTCTTAAGTATAGAAGTTAGGAAGTGCTAACAATGCCTGTACAGCCCATGGTTGTATTGGAAATTAAGTCATTTGACAAACTATTTTTAGTTCCCGCCCACACAGATATTACCCAATTGAGATTACCAGTACTAACAATAATATGATGGGCAGTGTCACAGCAGAAAAATAAATTTAAAAAGATATTAAAAGATTTTTCCTTTTTGGTGATAATAATTATGACAGTTATGAGTACATGAGCCTAAAAAAAGCAGGGCTATTTATACTAATATCTTTGCAAAAACTTTTTTTTATTTGACTTTAATACGTGAGTTTGATATGCTTTGCAAGTATCTTTAATTAACTTGAATAATCTGTAAACCAGAGATGGAGGTGAGTTTGTGCTGTAACAGTATGTATCACATTTTCCATTTCGAGCTAGATTTGGGTCTGCCATAACACATTTAAAATCAGTAATATGATGTGAGAGTCTGAGAACTGTTGTTGAAAACAGCATGATAACACATGGAGTGATGTCTATTCTATTTGTCATGATAAAATGGAAATTAACAGTTTGAGTCGAGGCTGGCTCCAACTCTGCATTAATATTCCATGCATTCACTGTTGCTCTTTCCCATTATTTCCAAAGCAGACCTTTGGGAATGGTCCAACAAGTGGGGTGAGCGAGCGCTAGTGTCTATTTCTGATGGTAGTGCTCTTTTCATTTGCTAGAGTGGGTAACACATGCCATTTTTGAGACATCTAACATCTCCAAATGTCTCTGAAAACACTACAACACAGACGCTGATCAGGACCGTGTAGCCTGTCATTGAGACTCACATTGGGCTGGTGGTTAATGTGCTTTCACAGCCAACAGAATGATGTCATTACACCAGATCTCGCTTGAAATATTGATTTATTAGTTGACTTTAAGTGGAAGGGTCTAAAAGCTACGAAATAAGTTGAAAGGCAACACAGGCTCTGATTCTTCCTCTGCTAGTCTGCAATTTCTATGACATTTTCACTCAATAAAAGCTCCACTTTTCACCTCTCTCATCCATGGCAGATCTTGCTCTTGAGTAAGTTTGTATGGATTGATGAGGAGGCACAGAGAGGAGATGTCGAACAGGACACATTCCAGCGCTGTAGACAGAGAAAAGGGGAAACAAGCGAGGCGGTTGGGGGGTGGGTGGTGGGGCACAGCTGCCCTCTATGATAAGAAAAGGAGGTTGGCTTCATTTCTATAATTAATTTGCCATTCCCTCTATACCCTCTGGTGGAGCCAACATGAAAGCTGGTCTGAAAGCGCACTTGCTAACACATCCATTAGTCTATAAGGAGGATCTTGTTTCTTCCAGCTAAGTTCTCTTCTCATGGGCAATACCACTATTCTGCCCCTCTCATGTGAGCAACTCGCCCCCTTTCAGTCGCGTTGGGTCTCCATAACAAACTGAGCTGAAGGTGCCGCCTCCAACTGAAGGGCAAAACATGCATTTTTAAAGACTTGTAATCATTAACCTGAAAAAGTGACTTAGTAGCACAGTGTTGTTGTAATTCTTTCACACCTATAAGTTAAAAAAACTTCTGTATCAACAGTACACCCCCCCTCAGGTCAAAGCTTATTTGCAATGCAGCAACCATATTTGTAAATCCCCAAAATGGTGCTTGTCCACGCATATTTAATTACTCCGGATTCATGGTGGTCATGGAGAATATTCTCCATTACAGGCGAGATTTATATCAAAGGTTACCAGGACACACATCCTATTAACATCCTATTAATGTTTCAATTATCATTTTGCAAAATGGCGAGAGGGGGAATCAGAGAACAATTAACATGATTTATTTCTGACGCAGACATGCATTGAGAAGGAGCGGGAGGAGGGCCCGCAGCCTCGCATTCCTTCAATACAAAACAGTTTGTCGGCAGCTCTTTAGAGTGAGACCCCCCCTCCCGCGACCAACCCCCCAATCAGCCACACTGATCTCTGTCACTCCAGTGACCTCATTCTATCAAAAGGGCTTGCAGCTGCTCCCGCCTCATTATGACCAACTCCTTTTCACTAACCTCTGGTGCAGGTTCACCGGTATATTAGATGACAGCCAGCAACGTTTCTGAGGCAGTGAAGTAACATAAAAGTCCTGCTGTTTTGCTGCGATCTTTGAACATCAGAAGTTGAACCATTAGAGGACGATAAAATAATGTGGTCTGTAGCTACAGAAAAACAGGCTGATTCAGTTTTATCTGTTATTTGATGTGGCTGGGAAGTCCGACGGCACCATATGAGATTGTTTATTTCAATGACTGCGCCCTCAAATACAGTATCTACACATAATGATTTTCTCTCCCTGGTTCGCTGCAGTTTGCCAAATTCATTTTATTTCAAGCATGCAAATGAGACACTGACTCTGAGCACTTTAGGCTCACATCTCTTCTCTAATTTTCTTCTGCTGAAAAGCAGGTGAAGTGGTCAAGACTTCAGTGTCACAAGGTGCAGAAGCTCAGTCTAATATGAAGAAAAGTTTCTACTTTGACAGCTATTCTTTCTTTAACTCAGACTTTGAGATGTAAAACTACTGAGTATCTTCAAATGAATGTGCTATTAATATTTAGTCTCTTAGAAATTACATTTATGTGTCATTTAACTGCTTTCTTAATCATGTTGTTGTGGCAACGTAATTGCTGCCTGGATTATGTTCAGAGATGTTCTGTAAGGTAAAGAAAAACTACATCCATGTACTGCGTAGGCTTTGGGGGAGGTGGTTGGGGAGGATGGCAGGCGTCCAAAGTTTAGGACTTTGACACCATGGGCAGATTATAAGACAATGGGCCCCTGGGTACACATATGCAAAAGCCCCCACCACCTCTCCTACAAAGGAGCAAGACACACAGACTTTGTACTGTTTAGCTTCTTTTCTGTGTGTCTTTTGTTGTCATGCGTCTTTTTGGTTTTGTGTCTCTGTGGTAATTCTGTGACTCCTTGTGGTAGATTTGTGTGTCTTTGTGACAGTTTTACAACTATTTATAGTCATTTTCCAACCCTTTGAGGTAATTTTGTGTCTCCTTGTGGTAGTTATGAGTCTATTTGTAGTGAATTTTGTGACTCTGGGGTAATTTTGTATTTCGTTGTGGTAGTTTTGCATCTATTTGTAGTCATTTTCTGATACTTTGGGGTAATTTTGCGTCTCCTTGTGGTAGTTTTACATGTATTTGTAGTCATTTTCCAACCCTTGGAGGTAGTTTTGTGTCTCCTTGTGGTAGTTTTGCATCTATTTGTAGTCATTTTCTGATCCTTTGGGGTAATTTTTTGTCTCCCTTGTNTCATTTTCCAATCCTTTGGGGTAATTTTGTGTCTTCTTGTGGTAGTTTTGACTCTATTTGTAGTCATTTTCTGATCCTTAGGGGTAATTTTGCATCTCCTTGTGGTAGTTTTACATGTATTTGTAGTCATTTTCCAACCCTTGGAGGTAGTTTTGTGTCTCCTTGTGGTAGTTTTGCATCTATTTGTAGTCATTTTCTGATCCTTTGGGGTAATTTTATGTCTCCTTGTGGTAGTTTTGACTATTTGTAGTCATTTTCTGATCCTTAGGGGTAATTTTGCGTCTCCTTGTGGTAGTTTTACATGTATTTGTAGTCATTTTCCAACCCTTGGAGGTAGTTTTGTGTCTCCTTGTGGTAGTTTTGCATCTATTTGTAGCCATTTTCTGATCCTTTGGGGTAATTTTGTGCCTCCTTGTGGTAGTTTTGTGTCTCCTTGTGGTGGTTTTGAGCCTATTTGTAGTCATTTTCCAATCCTTTGGGGTAATTTTGTGTCTTCTTGTGGTAGTTTTGACTCTATTTGTAGTCATTTTCTGATCCTTAGGGGTAATTTTGCATCTCCTTGTGGTAGTTTTACATGTATCTGTAGTCATTTTCCAACCCTTGGAGGTAGTTTTGTGTCTCCTTGTGGTAGTTTTGAGTCTATTTGTAGTGAATTTTGTGACTCTGGGGTAATTTTGTATTTCATTGTGGTAGTTTTGCATCTATTTGTAGTCATTTTCTGATACTTTGGGGTAATTTTGTGTCTCTTTGTGGTAGTGCTGTGTCTACTTGTGGTGGTTTTGAGCCTATTTGTGGTCATTTTCCAATCCTTTGGGGTAATTTTGTGTCTTCTTGTGGTAGTTNGTAGTTTGCATCTATTTGTAGTCATTTTCTGATCCTTTGGGGTAATTTTGTGCCTCCTTGTGGTAGTTTTGTGTCTCCTTGTGGTGGTTTTGAGCCTATTTGTAGTCATTTTCCAATCCTTTGAGATAATTTTGTGTCTCCTTCTGGTAGTTTTGCATCTATTTGTAGTCATTTTTCATGCCTTTGGGGTAATTTTGTGTCTCTTTGTTGGAGTTTTGCATATATTTGTAGATATGTTCCGATCCTTTGGGGTAAATGTGTGTCTCCTTGTGCTAGTTTTGCGTCTGTTTGTGATCATTGTCAGAGCCTTTGAGGTAATTTTGTGTCTCCATATGCTAGTTTTGTGTCTTTTTGTAGATATTTTCTGATCCTTTGGGGTAATTTTGAGTCTCTGTTGTAGTTTTGCATCTATTTGTAGTCATTTTCTGACTCTATAGGGTCCCAGATACATTCATTAGCAACATTTCCTCTTTATGTTGGTAGAAGATGTAATTTGCTCAGCATTATGTTTCCCTCAAAATGTTTTTGCTGCTTCGAATTAGTTGTATGTACATGTAATTTCAGTGAGACAGGGCTGAAATTTTCTTACACTCTCCCTAGATGAGTTGCTAAACAGATAATGGTTTGTTCCACAGATCCACACCTTTAAGCAAAACGATTATCGTCACTGCTGGAGAGAAATGAAATGGGCCCAGAGCTGGGTCAAGCTCGCCCTGTATGTGTCCTCACACCACATCTGCCCAGCTCTCAGTCTGGGCCTGGACGGAGATTTGAGGCCCTCTGTGAACGCTGGCTTGCACTGCACTGTGGATGACAAGTTCAGACTTTGCCACTGTTGCACGTTTGCTGCAGTCACAGTCATTTGAAGGTGGCAAGCTCTAAGAATGAGATATTAGCTCAGAGACTGTGGTGTGAAGGCAGAGAAAGTTTGTAGAAATTATGAAGACTCTCAGGGACGTATATTTCCTGGCCAAAAGGCAAGGCTATCCAAACAAGAAGAATAACCTTTTGTTATAGCTTTATATTGTATTGAAGAGGTTAGTCTTTGTCACAGTGAGAAGTGGGCTGGTCATTGCTATCAGTAAGAAGACTGATTACCCTCTCCATCTCCCCACTACAACTACATATCTAATAGGCCTGGCCAGTGGCCACTTGCTTTTGTGGTAGTCACAATGGAACTTTGATCGCCACTGAAATGACCAGCTCAAACAATAGTCTACATTCAGTGAACACTGAGCCCTCAGTGAGATGGGGAGCAGCCGCATTCCCCCAGCAAGCTTTAATTGGAAGTGATGCTAGACAGATCATATCATAACCATTAGTGATGCCCTGATAAGACTGACCTGGGAGCTGCTCTGTGAAGCGTCTTTGTCGGAGAATGGTCCGATGAGCCCCAGGACCCCTCAGCCTGCCATCTCCAGACGCAATCACAGGCTGACCTCAGCCACCTCTCTCAGCCCTTAATGCCCAGGATGCTGGCTCTGGGGCTGTGGAACAGGGGCAGTTGACCTCCCCCTCTCTAGAGGATAAAAACGCTGATAGCAGGGACTAGAAATTAAAGACGGTGGCCTTTGAAAGCCTCCATTATTGTCAGCCGGAGCACAGCAATGAATCTCACCAGCCCTCTCCATGGACATGCATTATCGGAGGGGTGATTATTTGACCTAAACTCCCTGCTTGGCAATGATTTATTTTACCCGGGCACAGGTATGTTTCCTGACCTCTCTGCCCTGTTGGAGGGCAGCAGAGTGACAGAAAACAGCAGGATTGTGCTGAACTTTGGTAGTATCAATGTTTCAGAACGTTTTTAGGAAACATTTCTTGAGTCCATCTCAAATCTGTATTTCTGACTCTGTGGAATTAAGCTTTTTACAGAATATACAGGGGACTAAAAAGATTGGATCAATTGTTCCACTGCTACGGTGAATTCAGAAAGATGGATTGCAGTCCAAAGTGAGACCAAAATGTGCTGCGAAAAGCTAAAACCAAAAGAGCACGTCACTTCAGATGTCATGTTCTCATGGTTATTGAGGTATGCTCGCAGACAAGAGAGTAGATTTCAAAAACATGCAATATCTTCAGAAACCTTTGCAGGAGTGAGAGGTCTTTGTTTTCTGGTTGTTGTTCTGTTTCTTGTGATCTGTTGACATTAAACTTACATGTAGTTTGAAGATTTTTTTAGACAAAATTCAAACTGAGCCAAAGTGTTTTTCCACCACAGCATCACCTTTTTTCTTTGCATCAGCGTGACTCATACTCTAACTCAATCCAACCAGCTGTATTGATCATCTACTATGCATTTGATGACATATTGATTTTAACTTCTTTGTTCCTCTGCTTCTATATAACATTATGTTTTTAAGCAAGCTGTAGCAGTTTACACGGTTCAGTGCTCGTTTCTTGGCCCTTGGTTTTCATGTGGAGTGCCGCGGGGAAATAATGCTTCCATTGTGAGCAGGTAAAGAAGAATACAACAGTGAAAATAAGCGTCTTGGTAGGCAGGCCTGTAAAGCTCAATACTCTGCAAGCACTGAGCTAATGGTGAATGAAGATGAGCGCTTTAGAGCCATCGCACGCCAGTTTTTGCACTGTGTCCGACACTGTTGGCTGTAGTTGGCCCTCATCAGCAGTCATTGGGCCAATGTAACATGTTGAATTGAACTGTCAGTGGAGGCAGTCAATGAGAGAGAGCTGTCTGACTGCCTAGTAAACCAGTGATTTCCCCCCATTCAGTGCCTTTTTTCCTTATTACTGCATCTGCCTTTTCTTTTCTTCCTCTGCAAGCAAAAGACCGCTGGCTGGCAACGCCATTTGTGACTATTAAGCTGACAGTTTAGCTGACAATGGTTTCTTGAGCACACTGATTAAATGATCAAAGTGGAGTGGTAGGTTAATTTGTTTAGTTAGTCTTCCCAATATGAGTTTCAAATTATGAATAGAGACTACTGAACAGACACTGTATTTTCTCACCCAGGAGCAGAAGGGTAAAGCAGTGGTTGGAGTGGAGGAGGCTGTGGCCAGAGGCATTATATTTTCAGGTTGTCCATCAGTCCTTCTGTTGCTCCCGTTCGTCCATCCATCCATCCCAGCTGTGAATGCAGTATCTCAAAAACGCTACAAGGGATCTTCTTCAAATTTGGCACAAACGTCCACTTGGACTCAATGATGTACTGCTTAGAATTTGGTGGTAAAAGGTCACTGTGACCTCACAAAACATGTTATTGGCCAGAACTCAATAATTCATATGCTAATTGACCCGCCCTTGGACGCAGACTGTCCAATCATAACGTAGCATCAGGCCAGCTCAGACCAGGGTCCGACAACAACACAGCTGCGCTCTTTGATTCAGATATCCTTCATTTTCAGGCTGGTTTTGTGGATTTGGAGCTAAATGTTGTGCCTGGGGCATGTCGTGTATTAATGATACTGGTTACCTGGAGAGGTTGGAAAAAGATATACGTTTCTTCTCTGTTCCAAAACCAAAATCAAACCCTGAAAAGTGTAGGGTTAGCTAGCTAGCTACTGAAGATATAGCCTACTGAATGTATACACATGCTGCTTTTGCTTTTTAATGATTATAACAGTGAAACAAAGATCGACCCTGCTGTACAGGAACCAGTGAAGGGAAGCAGGGAAACTTTGCTGATATTCAACCAGCTGTGTGGCAGCACAGTGCACAGATGAATGTTGTTTGACTTCCCCTGAAGATCCCTGCTCGCCTGGCAGTGGAGGTCTGGGTGCTGGCAGCGGCACACAGTTCATCTGCACACACTGTGATGCCACACAGCTGGTTCAATATCAGCAAAGTTTCCCTTTATATTCATTGTCTTGTGTGGCGATCAGCAGTGATGTGATGGTTCACTTTTACACTGTGATCTGTAGCCTATAGTTCGGCTTTAGCTTCTAACTATCTTTGTCTTTTTAACCTGTTGTTGCTGCTGAGTCAGTTTGACATCCTGGATATATCCTTCAAACACAGACTGTAGACTCCTCTGTGGTGACACTAATCTTGGGTGTCCATCCAAAACATCTAAGATTTGTGTATTCAGGTTTAACCAAAACATACACTTAAAGAAGAATTTCACTGCTGGAAGGATGGTCTATTCACCAAACTGGGCTGTCTATGCAGTAGGAAGATGCAAATACTTTTGAAAATAGTGCTACATTACCAAAGAAAACAGAGAGAAGGGGCTGTAACATTTGCTTTTGCTTCAGGAGATAGAAAACTTAACTACATTGATTCCACAGGAATCAATATCGCGGCTGGCTGGCAAAAAACAATCTTGAATCACAGTTAAACGGTAAGTTAAGATATGTTTCTGAAACATTTTAGGTGAGAAATAGACACAGTAACTGAATCTTGGTTCATATTTGATCAACACTGCTTAGTTTCACTGTTTGATCTCAGTGTTTTCAGCCTCTGTTCGCACAATACAGGAAACATGTGGCACCTACTTCTTGTTTACAAATGCTCATCTTACAGCCAAACAGTGCACTAAAACATGTTTGTGAAGACATTTTCGGGGAGAAAATGGGCAGTGCAGTAACAGAATAGTGGTTTATTTGATCAGCACTGCTTTGTTTAACAGTCGTACACTAAAATGACTGTGCTGTTGTTCAAAGAATCAGAGCGTTTTATTTCTACAGATACCTCTCTCAGTGGCAGCTTACCAGCTCTGAACTGTAGTAGGGAACATGCTGGCTTATTTGCATTAATTCAGCTTGGCTCATTATTAGCTAGAAGGAAGCTAGAAGGAAGGATAGCGAGATGTTCGGGTGCCACAAAACAATAAACATGGCCTTCTCATGAGGTCTAACAGTAGCCCTGAGCTTATCTGGACACTTAATTCTACTGCTGTCTTCACTTGTTGCCGCCTGCGTCTTCACCGTGACACACCCGAGAGAGAGCTGCCTCCCCACCACAAACAACAAAGCACACGTCACACACTCACAGGTTAACCACAAGGCCACCGTCCTTACAGGGGAAAAGGATGGGCCGGTAACAACATGAAATAACGAACCATTAAGTTAATCACACATTCACTTTGCTTTGTGCTCTGCTTCTCCAAGAGTGTGGTGTCCTGGATAACCGAATGTTACTGAATTTAAGAACGGTCCAGTTTGTGCCAGAGTGCACTCCAGCACTCACAGTGAGTATTGCCTGACGCACCCTTTGTGTCCATGGTGGCGGGCATACAAAAATAGGGAAGTATAATCTGTAGTTTGAGCAACAGCCGTAAAACCAGCAAAAGTTTGCTGCATAACGGGTGTGGCTTCGAGGTAGAGAGGGTCATCCATTAATCGGAAGATCGGCTGTTTGACTCCCGGCTCCTCCAGTCTGCATGTTGAAGTAACCTTGGGCAAGATACTGAACCCAAAATTGCTCCTGGTGGCTGCTCTATCAGTGTGTGAGTGTGTGTGAATGGTTGAGTAGCAGGTGGCACCATGTATGGTAGCCTCGGCCATCAGTGTGTGACTGTGTGTGTGTGAATGGGTGAATGTGACATGTATTGTCAAAGCGCTTTTAGTGGTCGGAAGACCAGAAAATCGCCATACAAGTGCAGTCTATTTGAGCTGAGAGGTCAGGAAGCAGGGAGATCTGGGCGCTGGTAAGATGGAGGGAAGTTTAACACAGTTCCTTAACACATACTACCTGCACTGTTATGATATAAAGCTGGTTGAAAGTTGGCAAAGTTATCCTTTAATACCGTTTCATGAATTCCTTTAAAGTCAGACTCCATGTCTGCAGCTTGACTGGTTGGTGGAGGCCTACAGCCGTGAGGTGGTGATGCCAGTTTTCTCTCAAGATTGATCAGTTGCAATTGAGTCGACCATGAGGCGACAGAGAGTCCGTCTCTGTCCACATTTGCTCTTTCAGGTCAGCTGTCAGGTGGATCACAGCTCCTAGTTAGATAATACTATGTCATGTTTAAGCAGCTTGGATGTGGTAGGTGGGGACAGCAACCGTCTGAACATAAATTTCAACTATGGTGGCTGTCAAGCTCTACCACAGAAAATGTCTGTGAATGAACAAACACAAATACAAGATATGGCTACATTTCTCAGCTTTTATTCCTTCCCACAACACAAGACACTTCAGCTACATAACGGAGAATAAAAATGTGTCTGTCAGTGATAAAAAAAAGTGTCATAAAACATATGGCAAAACAGTTATTGCTTTCTCTCCTGTGACCTTGCTTACCTGTTAAGAAAGATTGTTTTTATTTTCAGCTTCAGCACTACTGCTTCATTCGGCTGATACACTATTGACAATTACAGTGTTGAGTTTCACATTGCACTGTAGCCCTGCGTACAACCAGTTACCTATTTTGATCTACTATGGGGCTGAAAGACATTTGTACAAAAGGCATATGGTGCTTAAAGGAAGATATATTTTACCACTGGCAGCACAAACAAAGTGATTTAAACAGTGGAAAGATAAAAGGCTGGCAGCTGGAATATAAAAAACACTTGTTTTGTCCTGCATGTCACCTAATTAATTTCCCTGTGATGTGCCATTGTGACAGAACAAGGCTGTTTTTTTCTGAGCTGCAGTAGAGAACAAAAATGAATAACATCTGATCCAAAAAATATTGGTTATTAACTGTTATAAATTATTCATTATTGTTTTTATCATTAAAACAAAAATTTTGCTTTGAAGTAGATACATTGGCCTTGTGTCATTCATCTGTGACCAACAGAAGCAAGCATCATTTCAAGTAACTCTATAGATCAAAATATGGTATTTATTTTGAAGGAATCTGAATTGTTACACAGTATGGGGCTTTAATCATGAGGAGTTTTTAACATGCTGTAGTGGCTGTAATTGTATTGCAACAGCAGCTGTTGTAGTGAAACATGTGATATGCTTTGTGAACGTTTTGAACATACATTCTATTAAGAGCATTGCCTAATTATGCTGATAAAAAAAATGTAATTTGAACAGCACTACAAACGGGGGCCAACAAGGGCAGACGTGCCACAATAGCCTGAAACATTTCCATGAGGAGAAACGTGCTACAGCTTTAGAAACAATGCCAATTCAAAAAACGGCCATCCATCCATCCATCCATCCATCCATCCATCCATCCATCCGCTTATCCGAGGACGGGTCACAGGGGCAGCAGGCCAAGCAAAGCACCCCAGACCTCCCTCTCCCCAGCAGCTCCTCCTGGGGGACCCCAAAACGTTCCCAGGCCAGATGAGATATGTAATCCCTCCAGTGTGTTCTGGGTCTGCACCAGGGTCTCCTACCAGTGGGATGTCCCCTGAACACCTCCAGTGGGAGGCGCAGTGGCTCTACTACGAGCTCCCTCCGAATGTCCAAGCTCCTCACCCTATCTCTAAGGTTCAGCCCAGCCACCCCATGGAGAAAATTCTTTTCAGCCACTTGTATCCGTGATCTCATTCTATCGGTCACTACCCAGAGCTCATGACTATAGGTGAGGGTTGGGACATAGATGGACCAGTAAATCGAAAGCTTCGCCCTCTGGCTCAGCTCCCTCTTCACCACGATGGACCAGCACAGCGCCTGCATCACTGCAGAAGCCGCACCAAACAGCCGATCCATCTCACGCTACATTCTACCTTCACTAATGAGCAAGACCCCGAGATACTTTAACTCCCTTGCTTGAGGCAGTAACTCCCCCAACCTGGAGGGGGCAATCCTCAGATTTGGAGGTGTTGACTCTCATCCCGACTGCTTCACACTTGGCTGCAAATCACCCCAGTGCATGCTGGAGATCATAGTGTGATGAAGCCAACAGAACCACATCATCGGCAAAAAGCAGAGATGCAATTCTTAGGTCCCCAAACAGGACCCCTTCCTCCCCTCGCTGCGCTGTGAGATCCAAAATTCAAAAACGTATGAAAATCATAGCAATGGAAACAACAAAACAAAATCTTGGTTCCTATTTGATCAGCGCTGCCTAGTTTTACCATTTGACCTAAGTTTTTTCACCCTCCATTTTTACAATACAAGAAATAGTATGGCGCGGGCTTCTTGCTCACAAATTCTCGTATTACAGCCAAACAGTACACTGAAAATGTTTCTGAAGACATTTGAGTCAAGAAAAAGGCAATACAGTAGCAGAATCTTGGTTTATATTTGATTAAAACTGCCTGGTTTTATGCTTTGATCAGAATTTGATCTAGGTTTGAGAGAGGGACGGAATTCTCTCTCAATCCGCTTCTGTACTCTTTGTGTCCGTGGTGGCAGGCATATGAAAATGCGGAAGTACAGTTTATAATTCATGCAGCAGCCCTAGAGCCAGCAAAAACATTTGAGCTGAGAGATGCAGGGAAATCTGGGCACTGATAAGATTGAGGAAGAGAAGTTTACCACAGTTTACCACAGCTCATTTACATTCATTATTTCTTCATTATTTTGATATAAACCTTTTTTTTTTTTTTTTTTAAGATATTTTTTGGGGCTTTTTAGCCTTTAATGGATAGGACAGACAAGTGTGAAAGGGGGAGAGAGAGAGGGAGTGACATGCAGCAAAGGGCCACAGGCTGGAGTCGAACCCGTGCCGCTGCGGCAACAGCCTTGTACATGGGGCACCTGCTCTACCACTAAGCCACCGGCGCCCCGTTTTTGATATAAACCTTGTTGAGAATTGGTAAAGTACACCTTTAATGTATTTGTGTTGGCTTTCTGCACGTTTTTTATTTGCAGCACATTTCTGTTGTTGTCTTTGGTCTGAATTTAAGTTTCTGAAGCGACAGCTCATTTTTCCTAATGACAATGTTTTGGGTCGCTGTTGCACATTTGCCCTCGTCGGCCACCGTAATTACGTTTCTTTAAGAACACATTTTCTGTCACAAATTGGTAGTAGCCTATATAAACGTATCTTCTAGTGGAAAGCTTGAGAGATCATTAAAAGTTCAGTTTTACTCAGAAAACAGATTTGAAAAGTTTCACCTAGTTAAACCCTTCAGTGAGTTTATTCTGAAGCCCATTTCAACACATCAGTTGTGCATCAGCTTCAAAACAACCAGTTTGATCTCACTATCAGTTGCAACCTGATCAAATGTTGTTTTTTTCCCATCTAACAAACAGCCAATTGAGTGTTAGTGTACAAAGATGCAGATGTCAGGGAGCATCATCTGTTGTATCTTTTCAGTATGCATTGATGCATTAATATGCATATACATTAACTTACACAAAGTAATTAAGATCATTAAATGCAGATAAAATGTTAATGTATTTACATATGCATAATATTTACAACAGCCTGCTAAATAAGTGCTTTTGTACTCCTTATAAGTGGCAGTGACAAAAAGAAGGTTGAACAGATTTCACTATTCTGCAGAGAAGAATGAGAGATTACTCAGAGAGCTGAAATTGGAACGGTGTGTAGAGTGTGCGCTACTTATTGTTCTCTATGTTATTTAAATCTCTGAACAAAAGTGAATGGATCGCCTGGAGCTTTGACTACAGGTGTGTGTAGCTCCTAGTGCAGCTGGTGGAAGGAATTGGACATGGTTTTTGTTGAGGCTAAGTTGTAGAAATTGTTGGAGACAGATTCCTCCACAGCACAAAAGGCAGAACATGAAATAGTGTCTGGAATAAAGCGTCAGAATAGAAAGAGTGCGCTCTGGCCGCGGTGGCGAGTAGCTGCAGCATCACAAATACATCTTCACAGATTTCTTGTGGGTGGTTTATGTAATTTGTTACTCGACACTGGGATAGTCAGCACAGCGGTGTATATATCTCCATGCTGGGAGTATTGTATCGTTAAAATCCTCCAGTTCAGCATACAATAGCTGAAGATTTGCCAACACTTGTGGCCGCGCTTTTTGATTTACCACGCCTGCAAGGCCTCTCCTGTGCATTTTGTGCTGATCATATTTTTGTTGTCAAATGCCATTCTTACTGTTCCCAGTGGTTTCATTCAACAGTGCAAACTTCAGATCTGGTGATTGAATTCAAATTGATGTGTAAAATTATTTTTTTTCCTCTTTGGAAAGTCGTACTCTGCCTCACCTAGCTGCTGCAGCTCATTCCAGCAATGTAATGCTTTTAGAAGTCATAGAAAACCCTGGAGAGCAAGTGTCTTTGTTTAATGTGACCTCATGAAGAATAAGTAGCCTGGTGTGAGGTTTTCCCCCATAACACTTTAACAATGGAAGGCCTGGCTGGGTGAGAGAGGGAGAGAGGGTAAAACCTGCCGAGGATCCACAAAGAGAAAGTGTGTGTATTAGAAACTTCCCCCCTCGTCTCTGGTGATTCCTCTGGCCTCTCTCCCTGACTCACTTGGGAACGTATTCTCAAATTCAACAGGATGGCTTCTAATGAACCTGCACCTCAATTTCCAAAGCAAACTAGCATTTTTATGGAACAGTGTGCCACCATTACGAGGAGGTCCTTAAGGGATTTAGTGGAGTCTGTATTACAGCTTTGGCGGTGCAGTTCATCAAGTCCCTAGATCAGCACAGTATATAGCAGGCTATTGCGGTGGAAGAGGGGAGGTTATTGGTAACGTTGATGAGGATAGACCGAGATTTTATGATCTTTTTTCAGTTGCAAACCCACAGGTTAGGCCAAGAGCATGACAACTACAAATCATCACACAGCTGCCATGTTGTTTTTTATTAATAATTAGGCAATTAACACTGACTTGTAATGTGCTCACACAGGGTCCTGCATCCCTTGTCAGAGACAGGTTTGCTGCCTATTGCATGACAGGGAGATGCTACTAAAAAAAATGTCTTCTTCTTTTTTTTTGGTGACAGTAATTGAGGCAACAAGACATGAATTGTTCTTGCCCCCTCGTATCACCAAAATGTTACGCTCCATTCAGACAAAAGCTTTTCCCAGCTTGCAGAGCAACAATCTGTCAGACGAGATGACATCACACATTACAGTCCCGGGCTTCACGAATAAGCAACAAATAGATAATCAAACCTGCCTTACCAAGAAGGGAAAAACACGGCTGTTTTAGCCACAAAACAGTGAATGAGAGCATGAATAAATTAAACAAGAGATGCAAGGTCAAGCGTAATTTGAGGCAATGTTTTCCCTCATGATTCTCCCACAGTATTCTCCCCCCACCCAGTGTATGAAGCTTAATAGGAACATTTTATTTCTAAAACACTGCACATCAGTTGATATTGCTAAGCAATGGAAAGATAGCAACTGCATAATGTTACCATAGAAATAGATTTATTCTAATGATTATAAATCAAGCAGAGACCAGTGTCCTTGTGCTGCAGTCATTTAGATCATTGTTGGGATAAAAAATAAAAAAAAAATCTAGGGGAACAAATATCTAAGCGCCCCCAGGGCTTTTATTTTCCTCTTGTAACACCTTAAAAAGATCTTGGGAAAGGAGCTAATGGTGTGACAAAACAATTTTTACAATGCCAATACTTTCATTAAATCAAAAGGGGATAGGGTATTAACACAGCAATACCAGTGCTTTAAATTCCTGTTTCCTGTAGTCCTCTCGTGCAGCATGGAAAGCAAGGGTGTCTCAATGATTAATCTAATGTTAAGACTGAGCACGCTGCCTTATAAATAACCACCAGCGCATGTTTGCCAGATTTCTTTTTACCACTGCCCTCACAAATGAGCAAAGATTACAGCCGAGGCTTTTCAGATTTTAATCACTTGTGTTGTCAGCAAACACACAGTATGAACCTGGATTCACGGTGTCATCTGGATACCCATCATCATGGTTGCAGTGAGGTCAACAGAGCAAAGCTTGTGACCACAGGGAAAAAAAAAAAAAATCATCAGTACAGTTATAAAATGCCCCTCTGGTCCTGCAGCACCATAGCCTTCTGCCTGGAAACAAAGTGCGTTGCTGGGCTGATGCAGGCATTCATTAAAAATGGTATTTGGCATGATTAATGATACTTGCAATTTGCTGGGAAAAGTACAGCCTCTGTTGAGGCTTGGGGAGGAAAATTGCACTGCATTGGGTAAAGGGGTGGGTGGTCCTCACTCCTCTCTGTGGAAACCCACTTGCTCTGTCATGTTGCGTTGTGCTGCAATGCCTCTCAGGGACCAACACTCTGGAACACAATGACTTGATTTCCTTCGACGAGAAGTCTCTTAATTTTTTTCCTTTTTTTTTTTTTGTTGGCCTGATCATTATTTCCTCATTTTGCATTCATTTCATCAGAGATAATTTATCTCTGCCTGCTTTAATGAAGTGATAATTCCATGATAATTAACGTAATCCTGCACCAAAGCAAATTTGCCTAATGACTGTTGTTTTGATAGTCGGAGTCAGTGCATGGGAGAATGTCCACACTGGGAGGAAACGAGGCTCTGTGCCAGGCAGGGGAAATAGGAGACAGCAGAGGCTGGAGCCAAAGGACGGAGAAAAGTCCCTGAGAATTTTACTTTGTGACCTTAACTTTCTGCGGCGGGTTGAAGGGGACCCCGGCACTTTTCATTCAGCAGTTCAAATAATAGGGTGCTAATAGGTCAGCTCAGTGAAAGAAAGCCTATTTGGTCTGCCCTCTTATGTCTGACTGGAGATGATGAGCCAGGTGAGGGAGGGTTTGGGCCAAGGTATTGTCCCTGACATTTCATTTGTTCACGGGTACCAACTTTGACATTTCATTGGTTTGATATTTGTTCGACTCACACCCCAGCAAAGTTTAACCTTTTCAAATCCTGAATTAAACAGCCTTAAATACTCCCCTTAAAATCAAAATTAACAGATTAGTATTGGATGAGGTGCCAACAATTGATTGTGGCATAAAGATGTGTGTGCCAGACCCCATATATATGTACGGTCATGGGCGGATTATGAGACAATGGGCCCCTGGGCATAGATACGCAACAGGACTTACAGAGGAGCAAGACACACAACCTGTCTTTGTTGTTGCATCTTTTTGTGGTTTTGTGTCTCTGTGGTAACTTTGTGTGTCCTCATGGTCGTTTTGTTTCTCTTTGCATTTAGTTTGCATCTCTTTGTGGTCATTTTGAGTCTCTTCTCAGTCTGCGTATGTTAAATTGAGTGACATTTTGTGGTTGATGGCCTGGAGGGGGGGGGGCTTATGGGGATTTATGCTTACTTCTGTGTGGAATCAATGCCGTACCCTACGCCGTAGCCTGACATGCACCTCCCCAGAAATGTAGCTACGCATGGTGGCGACGCAGACTTCCTGTCTATTTTTGTAAGGTGAAACCATTTCTCTCAGTGGAAACAAAGCTTTTAACTCTTAACTCTTGTGTGTGATTTATCCTGGCTTCATATAAGCAGAGGAAATCTGCTCTTTGCTAGGCTAATTTATACAATGTAAAATGCCATAGGCTTGTGCTAATATCGTTATCATGTTACATTTGTTTGGAAAACGTGTTTAGTATAAGACAGCTGTTTTTTAATGTTTTATAGTTTTATAACGTTACCTTTGTTAAATGTTGCTTTTGTCCCTGGCTTCATATGAGTAGAGGAAAAGTCTGCTAGCCACTAGGCTAATTTATGCAATGTAAAATACCAGAGGCTTGTGCTAAAAACATTAGCATGTTGTATTCGTGGGGAAAATGTGTCAAGCGTCAGTGAATCCTGCGAGTTATAGTGACGCCGATTTGTGTATTTGTGTTTAATGTGTGTTTAATGTGTGCTTTGAATCAACTCAATGTTACAGCACTTCACAGAAACCCCGCCACCGACTAGTGGTTTGCAGAGTGATACAGACACACCACCGCACAAGTATAGATGCTCACAACGGTGTAGGCCACGTGCGTAGGCTACGGCATTGGCTCTGCAAAGAGCTGACGCACAAAGTATAAATCCCGCTTTACACTCTGGGCCCCTGGGCCTGTGCCTGATTGGCCCATTCAGTAATCCATCCTAGGGCATTAATGACTTTGATTTTTTTCAGGCCAACTTATCTGTCAATAAAGTCGAAGTCGAGTCGACAAGTCATTTGATGACGTCATCAGATTGACACGGCGGAGGAAAGTGAAGTATCTCCACACATGTGATGTGTGTCTGTCAAGGCCCGAACATACTCGGGCGGAATGTACACGGAACGGACTCTGCGGGGGTCCGCGCGGACTCAAAGCGGACGTCCGCAAGCCCTGTGCACGCAAAGCTCAGATTTTACGACCGCGCAGACTCCGCTCCGCACACCAGTGACTGCTTGGCATGTATTTTTCACATCGCTGGGATTTTTCATGGACATTTTTACAGGAAAGTACAACGCGGAAGTGCGCTCGACTATGAAAGCCCGAATGACTGCGGACATTCCTCGCGGAGTCTGCTCCGCTTATAGTACGCCAATCAGAGACAGCGATTGCATTCTGTACACATGCACACACACAGACAGAGAGGGAAAAAACACACGACTTGTCGACTCCTCCCGGGGGGTGTCGACTTGTGCCACTGACGTCGACACGTCGACAAATCGACTTTTCTCTTAATGCCCTAATCCATCCATGTAAACAGTAAATTCCACAGATTAGTAATGGCAGCCAGGATAATATGTACAGTACTGGAAGTGTTTTTCTCATGAACATGCAGTCTGAGAAACTGTCACAGTGTTGTGTATGTTTTTCTTGTCAAAAATGACATCTGTGTTAATTAACCTCACAGTGTAACATGTCCATCACCTGCCAGTATTTATATTCTGTGCATACATGTAGATGGATATAGATGGAGATGGATAAATAGAGGAAAAGAGAGACCCAACCATAGGACCATACTCTGCCTCTAAATTTGTTTTTGAATATACCTGGCTCTTGAACCTGGCTCTTCACACTACTTTACATAAATGGACAACAATGGAGTTTGAGTGCATAACTCATACATATTCACACGTGGCATGAACCTAGAATATAAAACTCGATTCATTCTTTGGTTTAATGTGGTTCGGTTTGACCGGTGGAGCAGGAAAATGCATGGAAATACATGCATTTTTGTACCTGCAGTCAAATAGATGAAAGCCCTGATAACTCTTTTTGTTCCTCTATTGACATGCACCTGGTGATGTAACTTAACCATGAAGTTTGACCTCTAGTGTGGGCTGCATGAAGTCTTTTCTTGATAACTTGAATTACAGGTAGGTCAGTTTGCTAGCCAACTGCTTGGGTCCATGTTTACTTCCTGTCAGCTGATGTCATTTATACTGCAAAACATCACAACAAGGAAACTTTAAGTGATTTTAAAAAAATAAATAAAAAAAATTGTCTTCCTCAAGCTCAGGTCCTCTACGAGAGGTCTGGGAGTTTGAGGGTTCTGCGCAGTATCTTAGTTGTTCCTAGGACTGCACTCTTCTGGACAGATACCTCAGATGTTGCATCTGGAATCTGCAGGAACCACTCTACCAGTTTGTGGGTCACAGCCCAGAGGGCTCAGATCACCACTGGCACCACTTTTGCCTTGACTCTCCACATCTTTTCTAGCTCCTCTTTCAGCCCTTGGTATTTTTTCAGCTTCTCGTGTTCCTTCTTCCTGATGATGCTGTCCCTCGGAATAGCTACATCTATCACCACTGCCTTCTTCTGTTGTTTGTCGATCAAAACGATGTCCGATTGGTTAGCCATCACCAGTTTGTCAGTCTGGATTTGGAAGTCCCACAGGATCTTAGCTCTGTCATTCTCAACCACCTCAGGAGGTGTCTTTCATTCTGACTTTGGGACTTCCAGCCCATACTCAGTGCGGATGTTCTTGTACACTATGCAAGCCACTTGGTTATGGTGTCCCATGTACGCTGTTCCGGCCTTAAGTGATTTAAGTGACTTTGAATGTGGCATGGTTGTTGGTGCCAGATGGGTATTTCAGAAACTGCTGATCTACTTTGATTTTCACACACAACCATCTCTAGGGTTTACAGAGAGAGAAAATATCCAGTGAGCAGCAGTTCTCTGGGTGAAAATGCCTTGTTGATGCCAGAGGTCAGAGGAGAATGGCCAGACTGGTTCAAGGTGATAGAAAGGCAACAGTAACTCAAATAATCACTGGTTACAACCAAGGTCTGCAGAAGACCATCTCTGAACCAACAACACATCCAACCTTGAAGCAGATGGGCTACAGCAGCA